>NC_136595.1:3225000-3250000 GCF_910589615.1 Taurulus bubalis
CTTTACGAGTAATATCTGTGTTCTCACTATGTGAACTGTACTTCAACCAGATAGAGCGTACTTAGGTAACGGCACTTCCATAGTTATTTTTTTTTTATTTACTTTGCCGAAACCTATTGGTTGTTCTGTTCCTGTGAAGACGAAAGTTTATCTTGAAGAGACACCGTAGTCATGTAAACAGCAGTAATTGATGCATGTTGCTTGCTTTTGCAGGAAATCGCATGAAAAACAAGGATTCACTTTTCCAAAGATGTCATACAAAGCCTTCTATAAGGATATTTGGCTCAGAAGGACTTCTGTTTTTGGCACAACGTCACTGCCAGTCTGGTTTTATCAACAAGAGCTTCACATCAAAAGTCAAAGTCAGTTGTATTGTCACTTCTTCCATTTGTGCAAACATACAGAAGACCTGCAATTGTGTTTCTCTTCTGTCTGACATAAAGTGAATATTGCAAAAACAGTTAAAGTAAAAAATGAACATAAACAAATTATATATATACACACACACAACAAAAATAAACATAAATTAGGAAACTATATAACTGTGCGTTATAGCAGCGGTCAGATAGAGTTTGACCGCATCTTTGTGGCAAATGTGCAAAAACTGAATAATGCTTCAAATGTGACTAAACTAATGTGAAAACACTTACTAACGGTATATATGTTTAACACTAATCCTACCAACTGCGGTCTCTGCAGACCCCAGATGTTTACTTTTTGTTTATCTCACAGTAGCTTTATCCTATCATTCCAATTTTTGGATCATCGACATAGGCTAGCAGAGCTGGTGATCGAACCGCCGATCCTCTGATTAAAGGACGACCCTGCTCACCCAGCTGATCCAACTCACCACCAGATGGTTATCAGTTGACAGCTCTGCTCCTCTCTTCAGCGTGTCCAAGACATAGAGCCGCAGATCAGATGATACGATTCCAAAATCGATCATTGATCTCCGGCCTAAGTTATTCTGGTTCCAGGTACACTTATGAGCCACCTTATGTTTGAACGTGGTGTTCATTAAAGCCAAACTGTGGCTTGCACAGAAGTCCAATAAAGAAGCCCCACCCTGCGCCTCTCACCTTGGGCAACTCCAGAAAAGGACCAAGTCCAACCCTTCTCCAGGAACTTGGTTCTAGAGCCAGTGCTGTGCGTGGAGGTAAGCCCAACTATATCTGGCTGGCTCTTTCCCCGCTTGTGAGGTGACGTTCCACATCCCTAGAGCTAGTCTAAAAAATTAAAAAAATTTCCTTGAACGATAATCAGATGACATTAATTACAATCTAATAATGTTTTGAGAAGTTAACCTTTTGCTATAATTGTTTCTACAGTAGGTTATTCATGAGATTCCCAGGGGCCAGTCAGTAGTCCTTGTATGTTGAATATGTTGGCAGGATTAGGGTTAAACCGACATCATGAATTAATGTTAAATGTGTTGAAAGCAGGAATGTTGGTGAATCAGTCTGCATTGATATATACATGAATGAGTGATTCTTACAATACCGGTTGACAGGGCCGGCGATTGCTATAGGCGAACTAGGCGAATGCCTTGGGCGACAAATGGGTTGGGGGCGCCCTCACCGCGTGGGGGGCGGCGCTGGCTCCCGCGAGCAGGGACGATTCAGCTGTGAGTTTTCTCATCAAGTATCGAGAGACAAGCATATTGAGAAATGGGCGCTGTAAACATCTTAACGCTCATTGGCCAAGACACGTCACATCTAAGATGTTCTATTACAAAAATAACAACAACTCGGCCAAAAATCAGATTTTTTTTGTCGAGAAAACGGGACGCTGATTGGCCAAGACTCAACAAGTCACATCAAAAATCTTCTATTGCAAAGATGGCTTACTCCAAAAAAGGTTTGCGCGATCTGAAAAATAAATCTATTGTGCGGCCACTTTGACTGGCCCGTGACATTTGCAAAAATGAAGCGGTCTAAACCATCTGGAGAACAGGGACGAAAAAAGGAAGAAGAGGAAAAGAAATAGAGGTAAGTCTTCTGATCTCAGCCATCAAGGTGTCAAACGAAATACATTTATTATTGTGCATCACCTAATATTGGATGTTTCATTGCTGTCACTTAGGCTCGCTATAGCTGGCTAGCAACTGTTACTTTGCTAATTTGCTACGTAGGCTATTACTAGCAAAAGTAACTTCACTGATAACCTACATGGATGTACATGTCAAAAGACCAGTATCTGGATAACGTATGCTAGTTATGAAAAGTACAGTTGCTGTCTACATTCATTATAAATGGCATAAGTTCTGTTTAGTGAATTCACAACTAGCAGGTGCATTCACACACAGTAACCATTTGAGGGATAGTGGCGGTGTTCACCCTTCTGTACAGTTCCTCCCCAGGAATATATTAAAATGTATGTGTGTTTTTTTTATTAAATTGGCCAGATGCAGACCTGCTGGAGAAAGGACGCCTGATTCGCCTCCCTCTGAACTTTGTAAGCAGCCTACACAACTAGTACTAGTGTTGCTGTTTTTGTTATTGTTATTATTATTATTACTTTCATAATCACATTAATACTACTAATTGTAATCAGTAGTATTATTTAGCCTTGTAGCAGTGGTGGCAGTAATTGTAATTTATCTACTACAAGTTACATGGTCAGATAAAATGTATTTGTACAATGCAACGATGTGGTAGGATGATAGAAATGACCAAATGCAATTGTGTAACGAACAGCATGGATGAACTCTGTTTAAATATAGCTGCAGGAGAAGGGACATCCAGTAGTACTCAAGGGGCCAGTAACACACAGGCCAGGAACACACAGCTTGCATCAGGTGAGTCTATTTAATAGTATTTATTCAAGCCACATCCATACTTTAAAGTACAATAGAAACATGTTAGCATGTATTAAATACAACAGCTTGTTTTCTTAAAGAAGTTCAACCACATTCATGATCATTTGACTTATTATATTAAACACCGCTTGTCTGGCTATACAATTTGCTTGAATACAGGTGAAGGTGAAGGGACATCCAGGACCACATCAAGCACTCAGGGCACCAGTGAAACTACA
This sequence comes from Taurulus bubalis, assembly GCF_910589615.1. Taxonomy (NCBI): domain Eukaryota; kingdom Metazoa; phylum Chordata; class Actinopteri; order Perciformes; family Cottidae; genus Taurulus; species Taurulus bubalis. The sequence goes on from NC_136595.1 coordinate 3,228,037, forward strand.
CTGCCGCCTGCAGACACCTCACCCTCCGCAATTTCTGATATCCAGGTCTGATATCTATAGATCCTGCTGACTGGCCAGCCCTCTGTGATGCGGTAAGGACAGAGTTAGTTTGCAGAGGACCATACCAGACTTTACATTTCAAAAAATGGGTGGGAGATGCTTGTTCACTGCCTGTTTGGAAGGGGAGGGGGTAGGAGAGATGAAGTGGGGGGGAATTTGTGTGTAAGGGAAAACCTTGTCAAACCTTGTTAACCATAGTCATTCCCTATACAGCTTGTATCATGTTTTGATGTTTGATGTTTGTTCAATAAACATATTTGAAAAAAAAGAGAGTGTTTTGCACAGTTTATGGAGTTAATTTAATCCGAACTTTGAGTGTGTAATAAATTATTTAAAATGATAAAAAAGAAAATGTTCTGAAACTATTCTGGTGTTTGTTGTCTATGCACCATTTATTGTTGAACTGCAATGTAGAATAGTAGAATTATAAGTGGGTGAAAAACTGCTATGCAAAGTAAAGCAGTTAAGTTAATAAATGTCTCTTCAGTGATGTACAGTATTGTGTGTGTCTGTGGGGGGAACCATAGGCCCTGCCTATTGACAATATGAAAAGATTCTCCTTCTGTCCATAAAATCCCTGCAAATAATACGGACCATCCCCACGTGTAACAGAGCCAAGAGATAGAAGATTAGAATAAGCATAAAATACAAGAAAACAATTTTAAAAATAAAAAAATAGTATTTTGATTTCATAAAAGGCAGCGGCAAACTGGCAGTGACTGTGAGTGAAGTTGGGGCTTGTATACTGAATGGAGTAGGTGCAGCAGAGTGGGCAGGTGAGTGTGATAGAGCTGACGAGATGTGACCAACAGGTGTACAGAATAGGCTGATTAGGTGGGTGTGATAAACAGGTGCACTGAACTCATAAAATGACAGCGTGGCAGGACTTTGGACAAACTAGCCAAACAAGTACTAAAGGAAAAATAAAGTACACATAGATTTCAAGTTATCCAAAGCAGAGGGAAAGGGCATTAAAAAAATGAAAAATGTCATCAGAGTATGGCAAAAACAATGGGACAAGGAGATGAGGGGGAAACACCCACATTCAATTCAGAAGAAAGTGAATAATTTAAGATACAGGGGAGGAAACAGGAGAGAAGAAGTTTCAATGTCAAGATTAAGAATTGGACACAGCAATCTACGCAGCCCATTGTGATAGGGAAGCATCCAACCGGTCTCTGTGAACACTGCCAGGCCCCAGATAGTGTACAACATGTTATCACCACCATGTTACTAGACACAGCCCAGAAAGGAGGCACATGCTGGGAGAAATGGAAAGACAAGGGATGAAAGGAAGAGCGCTAAGTCATATAATAAAGTGGGGATCTAGTAAACTGGGAAGAAATTGCTTGACCAACTTCTTGTGAGCAACAGGACTGATGAGGAAAGTTTAGTTGGGAACCGGAAGATGGCAGTAATACAACAAAAAGGATGCAAGCTGCCATCAAACACCAAAGAAGAAGAAGAAGAGTGGCAAGACTGACTCCACTAATGCATAACTCCAAACTGTAGAGGGTTGCTAATCCACACAATGCAGATAGAACATGTTGTCCACTTTTTTCTTTTAACAACGGGTAAATGTCTTTTTTAATCTAATTAGTTTTACAAACTAGGAAGAGCCGGGTGGAAATCTGTCACTTCCAGTGAGACCAGGGCTCATTCGTGCCCCCTCTGGAGCCGAGAGTCTCACTTCTATTTCCCATCCCAGATGTAACAAACAAAGTCTCTGAAACAGCCTGGTGGACTCTACTGCCTGCGCGACTGGGCCGACTGGGGGACTGTGAGCAAGGGATCAGGGGGCAAGTACTCAACCACTGGCGAGGGGACAGGTGAAGAGGAGGAGGAGGGTAACTCACTCTCTGGCATGCAGCTTCTGCCTTGGGGCTACAGGGACCAGGACCTGGGTCTCGGAGGGCTCATGAGGCGTCGACACTTGATACGCTGTGCATCCCGTGTCAATCCCATGCTCTACTAAATTAGTTTGTCCCACCTCCTCCTTACTCCTGGTGAAACTGCCATGGAACTCTAGCAGAAGGTGCCTGGGGCTGCATAGCTCATGGTGGGCCCAGATGGGGTCGGCATCCTGGGTCTGTGTCTCATGGGGGACGGCAAAGGAGGGAGGGTTTCACAGTACTCACTGCTGGTGTCAGAGGTCTGACAGGAGGCACAGTAGTCAGCAACGGCGGTGGTGACGGGCGGAGCTTCTCAACGCTGATTGGCTGACGCAACTATGACTCACGCGATTTTGCCGCCGGAGTTGAAGTGTATTATCTCAAGCAATTCAAATAAGCACAACTTAAAAAAAGAAGAAAAACTCTGCCTCATGTCTCTGAGATCCAACTCTGTGGCTCAGTCCAAGTTGTTTTTTATGCTTCTGTTTGTAATTACATAACCAAACTCCCATGTCAAATGTCTCTAAATGAGAGGCGGAGGGATATATGACTTGGAGGGAGGCTGGTAGCTAGTGTGTGTGTGTGTGTGTGTGTGTGTGTGTGTGTGTGTATATACACTCACCTAAAGGATAATTAGGAACACCATACTAATACTGTGTTTGACCCCCTTTCGCCTTCAGAACTGCCTTAATTCTACGTGGCATTGATTCAAGGTGCTGAAAGCATTCTTTAGAAATGTTGGCCCATATTGATAGGATAGCATCTTGCAGTTGATGGAGATTTGTGGGATGCACATCCAGGGCACGAAGCTCCCGCTCCACCACATCCCAAAGATGCTCTATTGGGTTGAGATCTGGTGACTGTGGGGGCCATTTTAGTACAGTGAACTCATTGGCATGTTCAAGAAACCAATTAGAAATGATTCGAGCTTTGTGACATGGTGCATTATCCTGCTGGAAGTAGCCATACATGGTGGCCATAAAGGGATGGACATGGTCAGAAACAATGCTCAGGTAGGCCGTGGCATTTAAATGATGCCCAATTGGCACTAAGGGGCCTAAAGTGTGCCAAGAAAACATCCCCCACACCATTACACCACCAGCAGCAGCCTGCACAGTGGTAACAAGGCATGATGGATCCATGTTCTCATACTGTTTACGCCAAATTCTGACTCTACCATCTGAATGTCTCAACAGAAATCGAGACTCATCAGATCATTTTTCCAGTCTTCAACTGTCCAATTTTGGTGAGCTCTTGCAAATTGTAGCCTCTTTTTCCTATTTGTAGTGAAGATGAGTGGTACCCGGTGGGGTCTTCTGCTGTTGTAGCCCATCCGCCTCAAGGTTGTGCGTGTTGTGGCTTCACAAATGCTTTGCTGCATACCTCGGTTGTAATGAGTGGTTATTTCAGTCAAAGTTGCTCTTCTATCAGCTTGAATCAGTCGGCCCATTCTCCTCTGACCTCTAGCATCAACAAGGCATTTTCTCCCACAGGACTGCCGCATACTGGATGTTTTTCCCTTTTCACACCATTCTTTGTAAACCCTAGAAATGGTTGTGCGTGAAAATCCCAGTCACTGAGCAGATTGTGAAATACTCAGACCGGCCCGTCTGGCACCAACAACCATGCCACGCTCAAAATTGCTTAAATCACTTTTCTTTCCCATTCTGACATTCAGTTTGGATCATCAGTGTATGAATGGGTGAATGATGTCATGTAGTGTCAAAGTGCTTTGAGTGGTCGGAAGACTAGAAAAGCACTATACAAGTACGGGACCATTTCAGGTAAACAAGGGCATACAAAATAAAATTATAAAGTGCACACATAGCGCGCTGAACATAGCAGTCAGGCCTCTTATTTCGGAACAATGAACCGTAACAGTTAGGTTACCAATAAAAGGTAAGCCTCCTACTTCTTTGTTTTCAGCCAGCTACTCAAACAGACAAGCCTGTTGACATGTTCAGGTCATCCATGCCAGTAAGAGGCCCTGCCTTGTAGCGCTCCAGACATTGCTCAATACTGTCCTCCTCTTCATCAGATGAAGACTCATGTGCAAGCATGAGAGTTGCTTTCTTCGTAGGAGGCTCAGGCGTGACTTTGTTATCCGGCTGTGCGAGCCTCTCCCCTTCCATCTCCTGGAGCAGGGCGCGGATCGTACCCCACACCTCAGCCCTGTCAGGTTTGTTCAGACACTTGAGGTCCTTAAACCTTGAAATGAAATTAAAGGCAACTTTAACACAAGTACAGGTGCAGGTATAACACAATTGCGACTATACCCCTATCTTTACAGTGCTAATTTCAAAAATACAAAGTAAAGAAGCAAGCAACCTAACAATACAAACACACTGAGAGAAAAACGATTCTGAGGATGAGTATAAGAAATAATGAAGCATGGCAATCTGACCTTGGGTCAAGTGCTGTTGCAACTCTCAGCCTTTTTGAAAGTAAACTTTTCATTCATTAGCGTCTCTTATTTTTTTTTACAAATTGGTTTGCGTTAACGCAGCACATGACAGCACATATATATATATATATATATATATATATATATACACATAATGTCCATGCATATCTTGTATTCAGATCACACGTGTGCTTTGTCCTCAAGCTGTGTGTCTTTCTATACATGTCTCTACATATGTTTGCACTTGTTTAAGTCTTATTTGTGAATATGTGTTTTTGGTACTGTGTAGTCAGGGTGCACGAGCAGGTTTTACTGAGTGTCCTTCAACTGCTCTGTGTGTCTCTCCCCCCTATCCCAGCTAGCACAATGTGTGTAATAGGATCATACATGACTGAATGCATGCAAAACACCACTACAGAAAACAGACAAAAGTAAATGGATTTTTAGCCCCTAAGATTTCAGTGTCCATAGATATATGAAAACGAACATTCTAAATGTAAGACCTTAAGCAGCTCTAATCAACATTTGTATATTGTGATTGGATCAACTGACCAAACATGAACCCATATTGTAACGGAAACAACTTGTATTGTGACTGATCCATTAAATGTAATACTTTAGTACTGAGTGTGCTATTTTACTGTGTACTTGTCGGTTCTCTCTGGTGGACAAATTATGTAATGGCGACGCTGTATGACTAAATCTGCAGTAATTCATATTTCTTTATTTACAATAAATCAACTGATTTTCAAAGGGGTATCTTGTAGAAACAACCCCAGACAGGTTATTATGCATGTTCTCTTCACCTTGAACCTATTTAGTTTAATTCATCTCATTGTTTTGGCTCTTCTTTACTGATTTGGTTCATGATAAAGCCCTGATAAACTCTTTGACTTTTTGACATCTTCTGGACAGTCAGTTTACAAAGTTAAAAACTTGCTGGTGAACACAGTGGAGCATTTACCAACTATAGACTCAGGTATTCCAATCAGGAGTTGGTGGATAACAAAACTAGAGCTAAAGGGGGAGTGAATATTGGTATTTTGTGGACAGAAAAACAACTTAAAATGAATGTGATGTTCATTTAGATGCTGGTTAGCAAAAATGGAGAAACTATATTTTGTTGTCACAATTGTGTGGCTTGTTGGCCCCAAAATCAATTATTCTCTTCAACATGCAGTAACAGTGTCTTGGTTCCGGTTTTCACATGTAGGTTTGAGATGTCCATTAATGCACTGACAGAGGACATAGATGTTAATAGGCTACATCAGACTAATTCTTTAGTTGCCCCGTGTTTCCTGACGCAAGAGACACTGCTTGCAATGCAAATTGTATTTTATTACACTTTAATTTTTGTATTATTTAAATGTTATATATATATATATATATATATATATATATATATATATATATATATATATATATATATATATATATATATATATATATATATCTCTGTCATGAAAAAGTGCCGCCCCGGGCGGCTGCCCGGGTCGCCCGTGCCCAAAACCGCCCCTGTGGACACACGTCATTGAAAGCCTTGGTCTAAAACCCACGGCCCGCCACTGACGGATATGGAGGGAGGTCACACCTGGTGTGTGGACCAACCTGCAGAGCTATTTTAACCACGAGAAAAAGGTGTTTTATAAACGGTAACTTATTTTTTTTTTCTCACAAGGGTTATGGTATTGTAGCAATTTAAATGAAGTTAAACAACCTTGTGGTTGCGGAGATAATTAAGGTGCTGTTTTTAAAAACTAAAACGAGGCGCTGGGGGCTTGGTGTGCAAACAGCGGACACTCCGTGGAACAAGCCTCCAACCTCGCCGTTGCTGCATAATTAACGAACAATGCATGTTGTCTAACTCAACAGTCACATTTAGTTATAACAAAACAACTGTGGCACTAAAACACTGCACAGACACAAGACATTTCCAGCAGCTGCTGGCACCTTGGCGAGGGGAGAGACACGGCCCCAGTCCCGGCTCGACCAGCAGCAACAACAGTGCTGTGGCTTGTTTATGATTTAAATACAACTGCAGATGTAAAAAAAGTAGCACAACCAGCATTTCGCTCACCACATGCCCGTAACCTTTTGTGCGAAAGGCGTCATCAGGAAATCTACTAGCAAGTCCGTTTCTCAGGCTTCAGCATGAGCTTCAAGGTAGCTTGTAGGTTCTAGAAAAAGCAGTTTCTAGTAACTTCATTGACAGAAGTCACGCTGCCCCACTGATCAATCACAGCGCATGTTAATGGTCACGCTGGGCCACTGACCAATCATATACGCCTACGCCATTTTGCAGGCGCTGCATGTCAAAGAATACACACAGCTTGTCAAACTAAAGATCTGATTTGTTGAAGTCCATGACAATCAACCACAACGTCCACTCTCCGTGTACTTTAACCTCTTAACATTCCTGTAAAATTTGACAAAAAACGCCTATCCAGGTATACCCAAAGTAAATTGCTGTACTTGAACTATTTGGAGTAAATGCATGGTCTTGGTCTCTTTTGAAAGGTAACAATCTGAAGCTTTTTTCCCTCAATAGTCAGAATCACTTTAAGTGCTGCTGACACTGAGTTATATGAGTTTGAACACACTAAAGTATAAGGTTTTTATTTCCGTCTGAACATTTCTTTGTAAATAGATGCCTGTAGATGACTATAAATGGGACTTATCGACTGGAAAACACCATGGGACCATAGCCTGAAGCCTTTTCTAGTCTAAGTAAAAAGTTGATAACAATATCACAGAAAATTAATATTTTACACATGTTTTTCTAATGAAATGTCTAGGCGTTTTTTCATTTTAAGACTGAAAATATTCCATATATATATATATATATATATATATATATACCTATTAAAAATGCTTATAGTCTTGCAAACTTATATAAGTACTATTCATATATATATATATATATATATATATACTACCAGTATTGCTGACAGAGAAAATGAAGTATAAATGCTTTTTTTATGCTAATTTACACTTCAGACTGAAGCTCTACAGCAGCTGTCTCTTCTTATCAAATTGAAGGCTGTTGGGATTATTTGCACCCCCCTCTTCCCGCCTATCTTTGTTTAGGCAATTTAATTGGCTGTCCGAAACGCCTGTTATCTGACCTGTACGACGCGACAGACGTGAGCCACGTAAGAAAATAGAGGCTGAGCCTAAACTTGAACGTAGCTTCTGGTTGGGTAATGTAGCTTGTCAGTCAGCAGTGTTGGGGTAGTTACTCAGAAAAAGTTACTAGTTACTTCTGAAAATTGTAACTAGATTACTTTACTAGTTACTGCATTTGAAAAGTAACTTCACTACTAGTTACTTTACTTTCCCTTTTTTTAAGCAAATGTCCAAATTAACCGCAAAGATACATGGACAAACATCATGGCCCTTTCACCACTTTATTTTCAATGTTCAATAAAGGGCATCTCTTAGCCTTTCCACATAGTGTATTGTAAACATGTAAAACAAAATGGCATATAAAACTCAGCCATTAACTTGAACGAACATTAACCCTGTTCACACTGTCTGACCAAAGAAATATGCCTCACTTTAAAATCCACAAACAACAGGATACAAGAGGCTGCGTATGGTGGGGACATTCAGGTCAAACAGCATAACACATTGAAAACAGGCTTTTGGAAACATGAGACCCCACTAAACCAAATGGGGGCCGACTCCTAAGAACAAAACCAGCTTGTTATAGGAATCATTGTAGTGGTTTAAGCAAAATAGAAAAATGAATGGCACTTTTTCCCATAAAATAGAAACAGAAATGCACTTAACCCAAAAAAATAGAAACTGAAAATGCAATTAAATAAATAGAAAATTCACTTCATCATTGCCAAAATAAACAGAAAGTGCACTATATCCTAAGAAGTTTGTAATTTTTCTCTATTCCCAAACCCTTCAAAATAGCGATTGTATCGCATGAGTAAAAGTCTCTTGAATCTTTTATCCGACAGCCTGTTCCTCCTTGGGGTCAGAACAATACTGCCCAGGCTGAAAAGCCTTTCGACAGTGTTGTAACTTGTTTTATTACATGATTTACTCTTATTGTGAAGAGCATGTAAACAGGAAGTGCTTTTACTTTGAAGGCATAAAGTACAATGATATGTGCTTGTTGACGCTAACTAATGTTAATGTTACGTGTAGAAAATATATACATGTCTGGTGCAAGAGCGCGTTCTCAATCGCTTTAACAGTTGTAATACTACAGTTCACCAGTAAAGTGATTCCGTTCATACCAGACGTGTCTTGGTCCTCATTAGAAGCTCCACGTCATTACAGACAGGTGCACTTGATGGTATTGGAGTGTTGTATTGCTTTGCAATATCCTTAATCCTAGGGAACCTGGAGAGAACCTCCCAGTTGGATCCGGGCACTCCGTCTCCGTCTCATCCATTCCCCGCTTCCCTCCTACGTACCAGCAGCTACGTCACTCAAATCATTCAGATCGAAGTTCTGTGATAGGTTGTTCATGAAGGATGTGTCGTGTGACTCGCGCGCCGCTAAAAGAGAACTTTTCGGACTGTACAAATGGCTTGAGTAACGCAGGAACGCACGTTACTGAGGTCTAGTAAAGTAGTGTAGTTACCAATATTTTGAGTGTAATGCGTTACTTTTCTTCGTTACCTATAAAAGTAATTCCGTTACTGTAATCCGTTACTTTGTAACTCGTTACCCCCAACACTGTCAGTCAGGACATGAAGCTCCTATTGGTTCAAGTGGGGTCTCATTGGAACCGTTAGATTTCGGCGGACATGTTGATAGCGAGTTTGTAGCTGTGCTCCCATGCAAACATAACTTTCTGCTAAAAACGAAACTACTTTCGTTCATAACTTTCAGCTGCAGTGGAATGATGCAACGCCAGTTGGTGGATATTTATGGATGTAATCACGTGTTTTGGACTAAATCTTTTATGGAATTTATTTTTATTGGACCTTTACGACGTAACAACGCCGTTTTTGTTGGAATATTATGGATTTATGGATCAATATGAGGCGTCATCGGTGAGTTGTCTTGATTTTCAAATCGCTTGTTTGTTGTTGTCTGACAAAAGTATTGATTGTAGCTGCTGTGGTGGTCTGATCTTGAAAGGGAGTGGACAGCTGGAATCACAAGAATCGTAGGTTTCCAGAAACATATCGGCACTCGTACCGAACTATAAATAGATTTACAGTGTACAACGGAATGTACAGTGTATAGTTGAAATGGGCGCCCGCCAACAGAACGTTAAGAGGTTAACATTACATGAGCCAACCTTTCACTGTTTTTTCCTACGTTGATGTCATAAACAAGAAGCATCTTTATTTACTGCACAATAGATAAATAAATGCAATATTATTTATTAATCTGAGAGACTCTAAACTCAAACCGACCACACAGGAGGAGAATGTTACTATACAGCATGTCTGAACTAGTACGATAAACAGGAGTTGTCAGGCATTTCTTGATTTCAAGGCTACACTGAGTGGAAAGTGTGTGTTAATTTGGCACTTTGAAAACAAAATTATCTACAAAGGCAGTAGACTTTGTGTGTGTGTGTGAGAGTGTGTCTGCACAAGTACTGTGTGTATATGTGTGTACTTGACAGCGGAACAAAACACCCTGGCAGCCTGAAAATGGCAGCCTCGAGAGCAGTTACCGCTGTTTCCTTTCAAAGGGTTGACAGGTCACTCCACTCTTAGAATATAATAGAACAGACTTGTACATAACGGATGAGAAAAGTGAAGAGAAAGAGGGTAATCTTTTTTTTTTTTGGGGGGGGGGGGAGCCTTAGACTTCTATGTCATAGTACAAAAACATTTCTGAATGAGATCATGATTTGTCTTGAGACAATTTTTTCTCCTTCTGTCCTTCACCTCAGACAACCGGTTTCCTGTCAGAAGCTCAATTTTCTGCTGAGTCACCAGAGACCCTGGATCCGCTTTTCAAGTTCCATGAGACCATTGCTAAGGTAGGACCACTATAAATAATCCCACTTATCCCGATCGTCCGCATACAAAGTTTGTCTTTTCATTTTGAAGTTGGATAAAGAGACTATGCATATTTGGTTTGTCACTGTCCGAGTGATGGACACCAAAAGATCACTGACCACAGTTTCATTTTTAAAAGTCAATTAAATCAAACGGGCAAGGCACAGACTTTGGTTTGCACAGTATACCGATACGAAAAAGGTACTGCGGTACCTGTACGTTAAAAACGATACAATTTTGCATATTTTAAGTATCGATACTTCCTTAAAACTGCTCCGCTCGTTTCTGTCATGCTGTCTGCATGCATTGAGCGCATGGAGACGTAGCTCAAGGAGGAGGGGCTGCAGGGGGCGGGGCTACCAGCTCACACAGCAGTGCACACTAGGGATGGGTATCGTTTGGGTTTTTCCCGATACCGGTGCTAAAATGTTACCTAAACCGATACTTTTTTAACTGTTTAAAGTACGTGATATTTATGGCAGGTATCGTATCAAAGTCATCATTTTGGTATCGTGACAACCGTTCCACAATGAAAATAGAAAAACAAAGTTGAGGGCCAGCTCACCTTCAAAGTAAAAGTTGACTGTAGGCCGAAGCGCTCAATTAAAGGAGGGATATAGCTAAACTAAAACTAAATTCCCTAAATAATGAACATAATTCCCAACTTCTTTTACACACGTTGATGATGAAAACGGGAGGCAGAACTGGCCTTGTGGATTTCAACTTCAACATATAGAAGGCTAGCTTGACCAAGTCTAAGCTGCCTGATTTTTTTTACCTGGGCCTTCACTGCCATCTGAGTCATAGTCTCATACGCTGTTTAACAGCTGTGTGAGACACCAGAGTGTGTAGATTCAGGGTGCTGCTGCTGAGAATCCTTGTCTCTGTGAGGAATCACACGTACAGAACCCCGAGCAGGCTGTCACCATGTAGTTTAACCCGCTTTTCTACCATAGAGAAACAGAGGTGAAATCTGATTGGACAAGAGCTCTGCTTAACCAGCTGCCAAGCCACCCGCATACAGCCAGAAGCTGAGGAACAGACAAAACGGGAGCTGTGCAATAAGAAAATAAGCTAATAGGGAAAAAGAATTATAATATATGTAGTGCATTTGTGAAAAACAATTAAATTATAAAAGCTATAACTTTTAATTATGCACAAAACAGAAAGAAACCTGGACTTGACCCTGACACCATGAGCAATTTCCGGCCCATCTCAAATCTTCCCTTCCTGTCACAAATACTGGAACGCATCGTCGCTGCACAACTCAAAACCCACCTCATTTCCAACGAGATCTGTTCGAGCCATTTCAAACCGATTTCCGGGCATGAGAGGAGTTTGGGGAGGCCATGGAGAAGGACTTTGGGTTGTCCTCAAGGAGGTTCTGGCAAACATCTGATGGCTCAGGAAGGGAAAGCAGGGCCTACCCCAGGCAGTTTTCAGTGGGGAGAGCTGCTGACCCGGACGGGGGACAGTGCTGGTTCCCATTTTAAAAAAGGGGGGCCGGAGAGTTTCCTCGAACTATTGGGGTATCGCACTACTTAGTCTCTCGAGGTCTCTCTGATGCCAGGGTTGCTGGAAAGGAGGCTCCTACCGTTTGTTGAACCTCAGATTTTAGAGGAGTAGTAGGGATTCCTTCCCGGGTGTGGAACAGCTCTTTACCCTCGCAAGACTACTGGAGGGGTATTGGGAGTTTGCCCAAGCACTCTACATGTGCTTTGTGGACTTGGAAAAGGCTTTCAACCAGGTCCCTTTGGGATTTTGTGGGGGGTGCTGCAGGATTACGGGGTGCAGGACCCGTTGCAACGAGCCATCTGGTCTCTGTACGACGGCAGCTTTTATCTCCCTTTGTAACGGCTAGACCTTCTGGGTTGTTGTGTTGTCACTTTCTATTTCTGTTGTCTGTCACTCACCTTGTCTCTCGTTTCAAACAACTCCCTCCTTGCCGTCCTCCATGTGATTGCGAGCCCCAACATCATTTTTTCCACCTGTGTCTCATTCCTACAGGACTGTCTCAGAAAATTAGAATATTGTGATAAAGTTCTTTATTTTCTGTAATGCAATTTAAAAAAACAAAACTGTCATGCATTCTGGATTCATTACAAATCAACTGAAATATTGCAAGCCTTTTATTGTTTTAATATTGCTGATTATGGCTTACAGCTTAAGAAAACTCAAAAATCCTATCTCAAAAAATTTGAATATTTCCTCAGACCAAGTAAAAAAAAAAGATTTATAACAGCAAAACAAAATCAAACATTTGAAAATGTCCATTAATGCACTCAGTACTTGGTTGGGAATCCTTTTGCACGGATTACTGCATCAATGCGGCGTGGCATGGAGGCAATCAGTCTGTGGCATTGCTGAGGTTATATGGATGCCTAGGATGCTTCAATAGCGGCCTTTAGCTCACTTGCATTGTTGGGTCTGGTGTCTTTCAGCTTCTTCTTCACAATACCCCACAAATTCTCTATGGGGTTCAAGTCAGGGGAATTGGCAGGCCAATCGCGGACAGTAATGCCATGGTCAGTACACCAGTTACTGGTGGTTTTGGCACTGTGGGTAGGTGCCAGATCATGCTGGAAAATCAAATCCTCATCTCCATAGAGCTTTTCTGCAGACAGAAGCATGTAGTGCTCTAAAATCTCTTGGTACACAGCTGCATTTACTCTGGACTTGATGAAACACAGTGGACCAACACCAGCGGCTGACATGGCACCCCAAACCATCACTGACTGTGGGAACTTCACACTGGATTTCAAGCAACTTGGATTTTGCGCCTCTCCATCCTTTCTCCAGACTCTGGCGCCTTGACTTCCAAATGAAATACAACACTTGCTTTCGTCTGAAAAGAGGACTTTGGACCACTCTGCAACTGTCCAGTGCTTCTTTTCCATAGCCCAAGTCAGACGCTTCTTCCGTTGTCTTGAGTTCAGAAGTGGCTTGACCATGGGAATCCGGCTATTGTAGCCCATTTCCCGGACACGTCTGTGAACAGTGGCTTTTGATACCTGGACTCCAGCTTCAGTCAACTGTCTTTGAAGCTCCCCCAAATTCTGGACTCAAACTCAAACTCTTCTTCACAATGCTGTTAAGGCTGCGGGCATCTCTCTTGGTTGTGCAGCGTTTCCTGCCACATTTCCCCCTTCCAACAGACTTTTTGTGGATGTGCTTTGAAACTGCACTCTGTGAACAGCTTGCTCTTTGAGAAATTTATTTTTGTGTCTTACCCTCCTGATGGAGGGTGTCAATGATGGTCCTCTGGACAGAAGTCAGATCAGCAGTCTTCCCCATACTTGTGATTTAGTTTACTGAACCAAGCTGAGTGTTTTTCAAGGCTCAGGAAAGCCTTGCAGGTGTTTCAACTTAATTAGACGATTCAAGTGATTAGTTGAATACCTTACTAATATACTTTTTCATGATATTCTAATTTTTTGAGGTAGGATTTTTGAGTTTTCTTAAGCTGTAAGCCATAATCAGCAATATAAAAACAATAAGGCTTGCAATATTTCAGTTGATTTGTAATGAACTCAGAATGCATGACATTTTTGTTTTTTTAATTGCATTACAGAAAATAAAGAACTTTATCACAATATTCTATTTTTCTGAGACAGTCCTGTATGTGTATTTAGTCTGTGTCAACTGCTTGTTCTGTGCTAGTTTGTCTATTGATGTTGTATGAGCTTACCAGCGATTTCCTCAGTGTGCCTTTCCCGTATTTTGACCCGTTTCTGTTCACCTGTGGGTTTTTGCCTGCCGATCCGGATACCTCTCTTTGTCTCCCTGTGCACCGAACCCTGCATGAAGTAAAGACTTTGTTTTCGCACCCGACTACCTTGCATTTGAGTCTGCTTTTGAGTCCTGGGCCCTATTTCTCGTACCTGGCTCAACAAAGTCGAGCAAATGTCCTATTATCCAGCTTAAATTAGTGAGATGATTGACGTTAGGCTAACTCTGTTTCTCCACGAAAGATCCGTGCTGAAACGGTCTTGTTAATGCTAACCAGACGTCAGTCATCTGGATAAATGCGTGTGCCCGCTCCTCTTCAGAAGGGATCATAATCGAGCACTGACACCACAATGTTCTAACAGTACAATGGCAAATAAACGCAGAGGAACCTTCTTTTTTTTCTCTCCACTGAGAAGCAGGAGATGATCATGAAGGCATATGAGGAATTCATTAACACCGCCCCCGCTGCAAGACACTAGCGTGGCAAATATATCAGACAAGTTAAATGCGTCAGTGTTGGGAAAATGTATCGCCAAATTTTAAGTGCTTCATCACCCAACTCAATCAGATTATATTTATTTAAAAGTAGTATACGAATAAATATATACTTATGAGGATATATGTACTGTATGAATCATTTCCTATATGTGTATATACACTGTCGAGTCGGGGCTCCAAGCAGGGGGACGGCTTCTGGGGGTCGCCAGGGGGTCTTCCAGGACAGGTTTGCCCAGGTCGCTGAGCAGCAGGGAAACTCTCCCCCCATGGGGTAATGAGTTCAACTACGGGCGAGGTTCAGTCGGGCTCACACTCGGTTCCAGAAAAAGAGTATGAATGTTTGGTCGGCCAATGTCCAACTGTGGACGTTTTGTTGGGGGATGTGAAGGTCAGATGCCTCCTAGACACAGGGTGCGAACAGGTGGGGGGTGGCGGAGCAGCAGTTGCCTTCGCCAGGAATTTCCAGGGCTGACTGAAGAACAGGTATGGAAAGTGAGGCAGCTTCTGAATAAGCATTCTGGGGTCTTTGCAAAGTCAGATAGGGATTTGGGATTTACAGACGTAATCGAACATGAGATTCCAGTTCTAGACGGAGCTACGGTTAGGCAGCGCTACCGGCCCGCTTCCCCGTATTGAGAAGTCCTTGGATGCGTTGAGCGGATCTGGCAAGTGGTTACCATCAGGTTAAGGTGGCTGAGAAGGATCGCAGTAAGACTGCATTCTGCACTCCCTTCGGGTTGAATTTACACGGATGCCGTTTGGGCTCTGTAATGCGCCAGGTACCTTTCAGCGGTTGGGGGATCAGAGGTTCCAGTCGCCCCTCCTGTATCTGGATGACATTGTGGTGTTTTCATCTACCATTGAACAGCACCTTGAGCGCTTGGACTTGGTGTTGTCCCGGTTGGGGCAGTTCAATCTCAAGGTCAACTTGAGTAAATGCTCCTTCTTTCAGTCAGAGGTTGCATACCTGGGACATGTTATATCGGCTACGGGAGTGGCGACTGATCCGGTGAAGATCCGGACGGTGGCAGAGTGGCGGCGCCCACAGAGTGTGGGGGAAATGAAGTCGTTCCTGGGCTTTGCAAGTTTTTATAGGTGGTTTGTGAGAAACGTTGCCACATTGGCAGCCCCCCTCCACGCTTTGTTCACACGTTTATCCAGCAAAGGGGGGCGAAAACCCTCCTCGGCCCACGAGTGGGGCCAGTTGTGGGACGCAACCTGTGAGGATGCTTTTGAAGCATTAAAACAGAAGTTAGTTTCCGCGCTACGCAGACTTCAGCAAGCCTTTTTTCCTGGAGATTGACTCTAGCCACCAAGGGTTGAGGGCTGTCTTGTCACAAGAGGAGGAGGGACAGCGACGGCCAGTTGCCTACGCCAGTCGGGGCCTTCGACCGTCAGAGCGCAATATGGAAAATTATAGCGCCATGAAACTGGAGCTGTTGGGGTTGAAGTGGGCTGTCACGGACACATTTAAGGACTATCTGATTGGGAACAAGTTTACAGTGTTCACCGATAATAACCCGTTAAGCCATCTGAAAAACGCCAAGCTTGGAGCTGTAGAACAGCGGTGGGTGTTGGAACTTGCGCGGTTCGACTTCCAGCTGGTATATCAGCCGGGTAGTCAGAATGCAAAGGCGGATGCTCTCTCCAGGCAGTATGCGGAGCAGACGGAGGGAAGAGGGGCGCAAAGTTTTCAGGACACACGGTGTGTGCTGTCCAAACCCCATGGGGCGGCGGTGTGTCAGCAGACCAGTGCCAGCACCCACCAAGCTTCCATGTCTAGCTTCCCCTCGTTTGACATGGCTGCCTTGGCTAGTTTGCAGCAGGCAGACACTGCAATATCGGCCTTTCGAGTGTACTTGGGGAAGGGGTGTGAAGCCTTCTAGGGACGAGAGGTTGCAGGAAGGTAAAAAAACAGTTGCACTTTTGAGACAGTGGGGAAGGTGGCCAAGACCCTGGTGAAACACTGGATTCAGCCCTATGGGGTCCCTGCAAGGTTGCACTCGGACCAGGGGAAGTGCTTCGCGGCTGGGGTAGTCAGGGTCTCTGTGGGTTGTATGGGATGAAGAAGAGTCAAACTACCCCATATCACGCCCAGGAGAACGAAATCTGTGGTCAGTTTGTCAAGAATCAACTCGCGGGACTGGTGAGCCCCGCCAGCACCGGGCGGTCAGCACTGCTGCCCGCCGAGAGCAGTTTGATCTCGGCAGGACTTTTTGAAATGATCCGCTGGCTTCGATTTCTCTGTAGTGGTTAAACATGAGATATAATTCGGTTTTGAGGATCTAACGAGCAACCTTTATCGTTTTATTATTTATTCACAGTAACGTTACATCAGTTTGACTGAGGGAAAGATTACGATTTTAATTTAACTTTAACGTTGAACTACAGCGGTGTCTTACTTTTGACCGAATTGTTTACAATTATGAATTACCTATTATCATAATAAACACTATATATATATATATATATATATATATATATATATATATATATATATGTATATGTATATATATATGTATATATATGTATATATATATATATATATATACATATATATATGTGTATATATATATACACAATATGTGTGTCTGTGAAACCAGTGCAAAAAAAAGCAGGGTTGTCATTTAGTTTGACTGATTCTTCACTGTAAAGTATTTTTACAGAGTAAACTCATGACAACAACAGCTGAGGTGGGGACATCAAGTCAGCTGCTGTCAAAATTGCAGAAAGACCGTCCTGCGTCCTCCCGTCCTTGAGCCTGGACTCCCAAGTCCAAACTTAATGTACACAATCTGTACTTAGCGTACTTGGTATTGAGAAACAGCCATGTCTCTTAGGTGGCGCTGCTCCAGGTGCGCCAGATCTGAAACAATTAGACAGCAAGAGGGCGGAGTTAAATCAGGGGGCGTAACACACGTAGTCTTGATTCTAGCTCAATTCCTGTCAATTTGCAGTAGTGATGGGAATTCCGGCTCTTTTTAGAGAACCGGCTCTTTTGGCTCGGCTCACTAAAAAGAGCCGGCTCTTTCGGCTCCCAAATGGTTCTTCAGATTTTTTGGTGCTTAAATTAATTTATTACCAACAATAATGTAAAATTATGCGCAATATGAATTACTAATGTAAAAAAAACATGCACTATATCAAATGTTTATCATATAATACACTTTTATTTATACACTCTACAGTTTTTGATTAAAAAAAATAATTAGAAAGTGCAAAAACAAACATTTAACTATTTACAAATGAACATAACTTTTAGCTTTTTAATACTTAACAAATTTAAAGTGAAACAACATACAGAAGCTTACAGAATCACACAACAAAATATAAATTAAAATGTGTAAAACAAAAAGAAAAAAATCAGCATCCAGAGTTTTGTCCTTCATTGAAGATTTACATTGAGAAAGACCAAGAGCCTCAGCTTTGAGGGGCTGATCCTGTTTCTTCTCTCCACAATTATCTGCCCTGTTTTGGAGAACCTTCTCTCTGAGGGGACTGAAGTTGCTACAATGCACAGTCCATGCCATCACATGAGTAAGGCGTGGATCCCTCCCTCCTGTTCGTGTGCTTGCTGTGTGCTGTACTGTGTGTGTAACTCCCGCCGCTCCCACCTCTGTTCAGCGCAGGCACAGAGACGACGCCACACATATTGACCAATTAAATGCAGCGAGAGAGAGAGAGAGAAAAAGTGTCTCCCAATCAGGAGCCGGCTTCCGTCGTTTACGTCAAAGAGCCGGCTCTCAGAGCCGTTTCGTTCGCGACCGACACATCACTAATTTGCAGAAGTGCTGGAGTAAAAACTTCTGCATGAGGAATGGCCAATTTTTCTGGATATCTGACATACTCGGTGAAGGAGTTGCATTAATGTCACGACGCTGTGGCTCATACATTAATGTTATCAGGTCATTGACTCGCTTCTGGTCTGCACCCCTTTGTCCCTCCTGGTAATAACTAGTCAATAGCTCTTCTTTCTTCTGTTAGAGAGACTCTATTTTCCTCTTCAGGTAGCACTAAAGGCTGCCAGTTGACACAGCCATAGCTATCCAATTGGGATGGTCCTGGCACGTCTTCAGCCACAGCAGAAAACAATTGTTTCGGTTTTTGAAGCAATGTCAGGGTATTGTCTCTGTTTAAAAACTCTATCCTGGTCCTCAATTGCTTGCTTAAAGTGTAATATCCATTGCCTAGTTGTTCTCCCTGTTCTGTTCTGTCTTCAAAAGATTAAGGGTATTCATTAACAATGATCTTAGCCAGTTCAGCGCTCTGCTTGAATGGTGGTTTTAAGTTAAACTTGTCTTAATGACTCTTGACCATGTGTCGCTTATCTGCCGCTGGTGGTCTCTTCCTTTGTGCAAAGACACATTTTCAAACTGCCGTGTGTTTTCTCCCACGGCACAGAAAATGTTGAGACCAAAATGCTAATCTGCAGAGAAACAGGACTTGTAGTTCCAAATGACGGCTCTGAATTAGGTAGGTTAACAGTCTGACATACTGGCGTAAGAGTCAAAATAATTTCCTCAGATGTAGTTTAGTTATAGTACTGTCACTTTCCTCAGTGTTGTGCAGTGCACCAAAAAAAGAAGAAAAAACACACAATTAGCTACTGTAATGGAAATTAATTAACCTTATCAATCTTCTTTAGAGAAAACAAATGTGAAGTGAAACACTTAAATGTCTTTAAGCATTCATTAAATAGAAACTTGGAATAATTCAATTGAATGGACAGAGCTCGTCACCACGATGGTTCGGAGGTCTTACTCCGAAAAATAGTTCAACATGAGTTTTATACATCAACAATTATTATTGAACTGTTTGCCCTTTTCCCCGTCCCCCCTGCTCCTCCTTGGAGTGTCCTCCTTCCCACCAGACACGCCTTGATGCCTGTCTGGAAGGTGTTGTTTGGCTGCGGCCCTGAGAGTCAAGAGTGAGATAGAAAAGGAGAAAACAAAAGGAAAGGTGGATCTCGGTAAAACAACACCGAGATCCACCGATTATTGCCCCACTCGGATGGCGCCGATTAGACTGGGTCAAGATGAACTCTCCTTTCAGAGTTCAGCACTATTCACATTTGAGAATAAAGCCCTTATGATAAATTTCCATCACAGCTATAATTCAAGGCAAGGTACTCAAGAAAACGTGCATCTTGTCAGTTGATTTTTACATAATTATGCACTGTACCAGATTATAGCTTCAGCTAATTTGCATCTGTAGTCCTTCGACAGGTCATAACAAACATAACAGAGCAGCACATTAAGAGTAAGAAGTCAAAATCATAATAATTTACAGCACTGAGCAGCTTTTAACAGATTTTTTTTTTACTATTTTTAAAAGTGCTGATAGTGTTGCAAGTCTTACGTCAGGCAGGTGTTCCACTGATCTGTGGTTTTCACAGAAAAGGATGATTGACCAAATACAGCAATGGAATCTTGCAGTCTCGTATGGAACGATATTCAGGTGGATCTGATTGAATTTACTGAGCGATTGTACACACCAGCCCGGGTCTGTTTTCTATTTCTGAACATGTGTAAATATTTTAATAATACATATTTTATTTGAAAACAAAAAATGTTGTAATGGTAACTTTTCATTTGCACACACCCAATGAAGCTTTATCTGCAGTATGAAGTAATTTCTCAGTCTCATTTTGGTGAAAGGTGTGACGGACAACATTTCTACTCAAAAAACGATAATAAAAGATTTGGTTTTAGACATTTATTTACATGTATCTACCATTTTATTAATATATTCCACTGCTTTTGTGAACCTAAGACCTTTTGGTAAACCAACTTCAAGCACCAAAACAGTTCGTCCACATGAGTAAAGTTATGTATTCACAAGAGATAAGAAGAATTTCCCAAATCAAGATTACATTTTTAAGCTTTAGGGCCATATTTTCTGTTTACACTTGTGCCTTTTTATTATTTTTTATGTTTTAATGTAACACATGGGTATGTATTTTATATGCAAGTGCCTTGAAAAGGTGAATTTTATAAATTATGAAAAATCGAGAAAATTACCTCAGTCCCCAGAGGGTTAATGGACAAATTAATTAAATGATATTTAACAAACATCGTGTCAAATTGGAAAGCATCTCTACATTTTGAGCTTTTTAAGGAGCTTATGATTTTGTTAGTTTGTGGCCTGTACCAACTCGAAAATCTGGCCTGTAGAATCAATTTCCCTTTTGTAAAGGATTGTCCCAGCTCGTATATATTTTTGTATTAATAACAGAAGCAACAACAAGATGATCAATGAACTCTCCCTGTACTTTAAGTTTAAAATCTCCTAAAAAAATGTGGGACCCTCCTTGTAAGATAAGTCTATATTTGTTCAGGATCAGTTTGCTGTTGCCTTTTGCCTCATTCAGTATATTGAGATTCAAAGATTACTATTTCTAAACCTATTTTTTGTCAGTTTTCTGGCAAATAGGGTTAGGTTGTGATCTGATAAGCTAGTGATTTAAATTATAACTTTTGGTTGTTCTTTCTGGTTTGTTAGTAAATATCAGATCAATTTGTGTACTGGATCGTTTGGCAATCCTTGTTGGGCCTTTTACTAATTGTTCTTGGTGAAATCTGTCAGTGATAATTTTTTGTTTTTTTCCTCTTTGATTAATCTTCTCAGTTCACATTTAAATCGCCCATAAGAATTCATTATTTCTTTAGATTGCAATCTTTCAAGACTGTGAGTTGGTCATAGAAAGTTTCATCTGCAGCAGGGGGCCTATAAACACTTAGAATGTTAAATGACATTTGTTGGGACAAGATTAGTGTTACCCCGACATACAGGGGCGGACTGGTGGCTCGGGAGATACTGTCAGACCGGCCTACTCGATACACGGCATCACACGTATCAACCAGTCAGTGGCCTACTTGGAAAAATACCCATACACTTAACATTATTTTGGATGACAAAGATCATGTTTTTTTTTTTTATAGCATTTGGATTCACCAATTTGCCTGGATGGAATACAATTATACTGGATATTGTAACACTCCGGGCTTAACTCTGGGCTAGTATCAGATAGCCTTACAGAGCCTTAAGAAATGCATGGCAGCAGATGAAAGATAACACAATATAGAAACTGGAATCAGAGGGTAGAATTGGTATAAACTATATTGTAGAAATGAACAGAACACACGATGGGGTGTGAACATCAGTAGTGTTGCATGCTGGGTGTGTGATTGTGTGTGTAGGGGTGTTGAAGGTGCATAACAAAACAATATGTTTAGTAACAGAACCTAAACTAACTCTGCAAAACATCTGTTTGAGTAGCCATCAACATAAAAGCCTCCGGGTGCTGTTGAGAGGGTGCGCTCGCATGCTACCTGTGTAACAGAGAGGGTAAGCAGGAACCTGTATGCAAGGCCTATGATGTGGTATGCATCTGTCAG
>NC_136595.1:3257500-3355000 GCF_910589615.1 Taurulus bubalis
TAGTGCCCCAAAACCGTGTATATATATATATATATATATATTATTTCAACAAGAGTTATTACACACACAGTACTATAACCAAGTCTTTTTCTTTACTTGGGGGAGTATTTATTCCCCTCAGGACTAAGAAACAATCACAAGTATCATATGTTTAAAAAGTGTAATACAATAACCGTTTTCTTTTTGCCTCAGCACTTTGAAAAAGTTCCAAGTATCACAACGTAAGAAAGTCTCTTTGATTTCAAATAGAGTGGTTCAGTCTCCGGGACAGAGTCAGAAGAACTCAAGAAGTGCACAGTTATCATTGTATTATAGACAAATGTGTGGGAAGATCTCTATCGAGACATAGTGGGAGTGACTTAGTAACAGGTGCGTGTAATTACAATATGCTTTGACCTTAGTCACACGCTCAATAGCATGTTTGTGGTTACAGCTGCAAAAGCTACTCAAGGTCAGCTGATAAGCAGCAGGACCATATTTAGACCTCTCCTCCATATATAACAAGCAGTGGCGGGCCGTGAGTGCCTTCTATGCCTTCTCTGCTGGCCTAAACAGAATCACAAAGTTATAGCTATTTTATAATTTCATTGTTTTTCACAAACACACTACATGTATTATAATTATTTTCCCCTATCAGGTTATTTTCTCATTGTACAGCTCTGTTGCTTAGCCTGCAGTCTTCAGCCATCAGACTACAGCTGGTTTGAAGGAGAAGCTTTCATCCAATCAGATGTTTTCTCTCCCGTGTCTCTAGGCCAGCAAGGCAGTTTAAGCAGGCCTTTGCAGATTAAAGTACACGGGGAGTGGACGTTGTGGTTGATTGTCATGGACTTCAACCAATCAGATCATTAGTTTGACAAACTCGGCGGATTATTTGACGTGCAGCTGCCTGCGAGGTGGCGTGTGATTGGTCAGTGGCCCAGCGTGACCATTAACATGCGCTGTGATTGGCCAGTGTGTCAACAGGGTGGAGCTCAGTGGGAGCTGGAATGGTTCAGGCTGAAGCTAGAGAAGTTGTGACATGTTTTTTTTGTTGTTTTTTGCGTGTTTTGGCGCTCGGTGGAAGATAAACGGACTTGGTGCGGTTGGGAGGCTTGGCTGTCCTCACCGGTCCATGGCACCTGTTGCCGGAACTGAAGCTCCGTAAACTGAACAACCGCGTTGCTGAACTTGTTGTTAATAAGGACAGGCGGATGGACTTTGGCTTTAAGAGAACAGCATCAGGTGAGTTGCTTTTTGTGTTTCATCTGCGGTGGCGTTGCGTTGTGTGCTGTTTTTTTTTTTTTATCATTTATTGTTTTGTCACGTTATAACGAAGTGTGGTTCTTGTTGCGGGGGAAATCCCGGGTCAGAGAGTCGCTGCATTAGCTCTCCCAGACTCAGAAACGTCCGCTGAAAAAAGAAAGAAAAAAACTCTTTCTTCACTACTTCCACTTCTTTCTTTTTTTTCGAGAATAGGCGCGGAGGGCTTGGCGCTTATACTGTGAAAATAGCTCCGCGGGTCGGTCCACACCGTGTGACCTCAATGCTCGTAATCGTGCAAAGAAATCGGCCGTATAGCAGAGTGAGCGTCTGCTGTCCACACATGACAGTCTGTATGAACGCGCCGTGTAGTGGGCATCGCGCCGTGTTCAATTCAGTCAGACAGGAACTCCCGGGACACTTTTTTTTCCTTCTTCCCTAGTCCGCACCTGATGTGGACACACGTCATTGAAGGCCTTGGTCTAAAACCCACGGCCTGCCACTGATAACAAGATACCATCTACTATGACCATATTTAGACTTGTGTCCTGTGATATATACATGTCATTAAAATGTCGTAAAAAAAAACAGAAATGTACTACAAAGTATTAATGCGTGAACTTAGAAAATAACTCATACTTTACATAACCCAATCCTCAACACATTTACCAAAAGTATCTGTAATCTGATTACTGTGCTCTACAAAAAATATTTGCAATTGCTTCACAGCCTTGTCTAATGCCTTCTAGATAAATGCTCAAGAACAGGGATTCATTAAAGCAGCCATTAAATAGAGATTATTGCAGAGCATGAAGAAGGAGGGAAAACAGGCTTTTCCATCCACTAAGTTCAAAGCCTTGTGTAGATGGACTTATCTCTGTGCTGTTGCTTGTAAGGCCTAAGGGCCTTTTTGGAGATAAGACGTGTCCTCCTCAGACATTCTCTTAGGGGTCAATAGTAAACAAACAATTTAGAGGATCAACATCTATACTTATATTTCAAGCAGCAGCCCAGGGCTACTACCGCTGTCTTAATCCATTGACTAGACAGTGACTGGAATATAAAGGGATATTTCAGGAGTTCTGAAGTGGGGTTGGATGAGGTACAGATCTGCCTGTATATTACCTACAGTAGATGGAAGATAATTCTTCAGAACTCTTTTCAAAGCCACAAGATTCAGTTGAACAGTTTAAGGTTCAGTTCCATGCATGTAAATATTCTAAATATAGCATACACTTAAACTGATTTTTTTTTTAAGTAGGTCTTTCTTTTAGGTGGCTAAATACATGTTGCTGCTGCCCCGGTCCACAGCAGTACATTGCTTTGCTATTTCTTTAATTCAATTTAATTTTACATTACAACTATAGATTTTGTATAGCCAATTCCAAATGTGGGCTTTACAATCTGTACACGTACGACATCCTCTGTCAGCACAAAAAGACAACAACATTTAAACAACATAAATTAGGAAACTATAAAATACTATGAGTCTGTATTGTAGCAGCATTCAGACATGAGTCTAAAAGAGACGGGAGAGAGTTCAGCTTCTTGACAGCCTGGTGGATGAAGCTGTTTGACAGTCTGTTTGACAGAGGCTCCGGTATCACCTACCTGAGGGCAGAAGGCTGGAGAGACCGTGTGAGGGGTGGCAGGATTTGCTCACAATCATGGTCACTTTGCGGGTGAGGCGGGTGTCATATATGTCCTGCAGGGAGGGGAGGGAGTGAGGCACCAATGATCCGTCCAGCTGCATTCACTATGCGCTGCAGGGCTTTCTTGTTGTAGTACGAGCAGCTTCCGCCCCACACAGTGATTCAGTTGGTCAGATGCTCTCAATGGTGCCACGGTAAAAGGTGCACATGATGGATGGGGGGGTTCCTGCTTTCCTCAGTTTGCGGAGGAAGTAGAGGCGTCTCTATGCTTTCTTTGGCGGAGATATTGTGTTGGCTGTCCACAAGAGCTCCTCACTGATGTGCACCTCCAGGAATTTGGTGCTGCTGACTCGCTCTATGTCAGCACCGTTGATGGTCGGTGTTGGGTGTGGCCTTTCCGGAAGTCAACAACAATCTCCTTGGTCTTGCTGTTGTTCAGAAGCAGGTTGTTGTCTCCGCACCACGTGGTCAGAAGGTTGACCTCCTTCCTATAGTGGCCTACTATCAGACATATCAGAGTTGTCGTCTGCAAACTTGAGCGTGTGGTTTTGCAGTCGTGAGTCAGCAAGGTGAAGAGCAGTGGACTGAGCACAGAGCCCCTATGCTCAGTGTGATGCTGCTCGAGGTATTGTGTGCCCTCCGGACTGAAAGGGGGAGCTGGTTCCAGAGAGAAGAGGAGCTTGATAACTAAAGGCTCTGGCTTCCATCCTACTTGTTAAGACTCTAGGAATCAGAATCAGAATCCGTTTATTGCCAGGAATGTTTGCACAGACGAGGAATTTAGTTGGGCGGAAGGTGCATACATTAGACGAGACAAACAACAATAAACGACGGCAACAGTGCAAAAAGTCTAAATAAGATAAGGATAAAGTGCTCAGACAACAGATAACATTAATGTAAGTGTATGTTAAAGTGACGTGTGTGTGTTTAAGTTAAAGTTAAGTGTATGTATTAAGTGTATTAAAGTTAAGTGTATGTGGCATGTTAAAGTGGCGTGTGTGTTTAAGTTAAAGTTAAGTGTATGTATTAAGTGTATTAAAGTTAAGTGTATGTGGCATGTTAAAGTGACGTGTGCGTTTAAGTTAAAGTTAAGTGTATGTGGCATGAGTGTTTAAATATGAATTGTGCAGTAGAGTGACCGGTAGGAGGAGAGAAAGGAATAAAAATAAAAATAAATGGTCCGAAAGAAAGAATGGTCCGTAAATAGTCCTGTGATAGTCAGTCAGTGGGGAACCCGGGATCTATTGATGAGCCGGACTGCCGACGGGAAGAAACTGGTTGTGTGGCGTGAGGTCTTAGTCCTGATGGACCTCAACCTCCTGCCAGAGGGGAGGGACTCAAACAGTTTGTGTCCAGGGTGAGAGGGGTCAGCTACAATCTTCCTAGCTCACTTCAGAGTCCTGGAAGCGAACAAGTCCTGGAGGGATGGCAGATTACAGCCAATCACCCTCTCAGCAGAGCAGATGATGCGCTGCAGCCTGACCTTGTCCTTGGTAGTGGCTGCAGCATGCCAGATGGTGATGGAGGAGCAGAGGATGGACTCAACGATGGCAGTTTAGAATTAAACCATAATTTTCTTTGGCAGGTTGGATTTCTTCAGCTGCCTCAGGAAGAACATTCTCTGCTAGGCCTTCTTAGTGATGCCGCTGATGTTCATCTCCCACTTGATGCCCTGGGTTAGGATGGAGCCCAGGAAGCGGAAGGACTCCACAGCGTTGACAGGGGAGTCGCACAGGGTGAGAGGGGCGGGTGGGGCTGCGTTCTTCCTGTAGTCCACAACCATCTCCACTGTCTTCAGAGCGTTGAGCTCCAGGTTGTTTTGGCTGCACCTGGTCACCAGTCTCCCACCTGTAGGCGGACTCGTCCCCACCAGAGATGAGTCCAATGAGGGTGGTGTCATTCGCGAACTTCAGGAGCTTGACGGACTGGTGACTGGAGGTGCAGCTGTTGGTGTACAGGGAGAAGAGCAGAGGGGAAAGAACGCAGCCTTGGGGGGAACCGGTGCTGATGGTCCGAGAGCCTAAGACGTGTTTCCCCAGCTTTGCGTGCTGCTTCCTGTCAGTCAGGAAATCTGTGATCCACCTGCAGGTGGAGTCGGGCACGTGCAGCTGGGAGAGCTTGTCCTGCAGCAGAGACAGGATGATGCTGTTGAAAGCAGAGCTGAAGTCCACAAACAGGATCCTGGCGTTGGTTCCTGGGGAGTCCAGATGCTGGAGGATGTAGTGGAGGACCATGTTAACAGCATCGTCTACCGACCTGTTGGGTTTTGAGGTATGACAGGACCAGGCGCTCAAAAGACTTCATGACCACAAAGGTCAGGGCGACGGGCCTGTAGTCATTGAGTCCTGTGATCCTGGGTTTCTTGGGGACGGGGATGATGGTGGAGGCCTTGAAGCAGGCTGGTACGTGGCATGTCTCCAGGGAGGTGTTGCAGATATCAGTGAACACAGGAGACAGCTGATCAGCACAGTGCTTCAGGGTGGAGGGTAAGACAGAGTCTGGGCCTGCTGCTTTGCGGGGGTTCTGTTTTTTAAACAGCCTGTCGATGTCCCTCTCCAGAATAGTGAGGGTCGTCACTGAGGGGTGGGGGTGGGGGGGGGGGGGGGGGGGGGGGGGGTTGGGGGAGTAAGGAGGCGTGAGCCCCCGATGGGCTTGGGGAAGGGGGGATTGTCTAGCGAAGCGACAGTAGAACTCGTTCAGCTCATCTGCTAGACGGAGGTCGTTCATGGCGTGGGGGGTTTTCGGCTTGTAGTTGGTGATCTGCCTGAGCCCTCTCCAGACAAAAAAAGAGTCACTTGCTGATAGCTGTTGTTGCAGTTTCTCAGAGTACAGTCGTTTAGCATCTCTCACCGCCTTGCTAAACCTGTATTTTGACTGTGTACAAGTCCTTGTCCCCACACAGCTTTAGTTTCTGCCTGTATGAGGGAATCAGGTGAACCATGGCGTGGTCAGAGTTTCCCAGAGCAGCACGAGGAACGGCGTGATAAGCCCCACTGATTGTGGTGTAGCAGTGGTCCAGAATGCTCTTCTCTTTAGTAGGGCATTTCATTTACTGTTTGTATTTAGGGAGTTCATGGCTGAGGTTACCTTTTGTTAAAGTCCCCAAGAACAATAACTAAAGAGTCCGGGAAGGTCCGCTCCACACAACGTATCTGCTCGGCGAGTGTCCGCTGTGCCTCCTGCATGTTGGCCTCCGGCGCCATGTAAATACCGGCCAGGATGAATGAAGCGAACTCACGTGGGGAATAGAAGGGTTTGCAGTGGATGAGGGATTCCAGGTCCGGCGAACAGTGCTGTAGAATCACTGTTACGTCGTTGGAGTAGAAGCAGATTCCTCCACCCTTTGTTTTGCTGGAGAGCTCCATGTCGCGGAGCTCTCTGGAACGCGGAGTCCGGTATCGATCCACTGAGCCAGGGTTCCGTGAAGCACAAAACGGAGGAAGAAGAAAAGTCTGTCTCTCCCAACAAGGAGCTGAGGTTCGTCCAGTTTGTTGCACAATGAGCGGACGTTGGACCGAAATATTCCCGGCAGCGCTGTACGAGATCCCCGTTTACGGAGATGCACGAGCTGGCCGGCACGTTTCCTTCTCCTGCGGCGTTTCACTGCGTGAGCCAAGGTGAGCACACCTTTCACAAGAATATCCAGTAGTTCCACAGAAGTTAAAAAAGTTGGAAATAAGTCCGCTGGAGTTGTTCCCCTGATGTCCATGAGCTCATCTCTGGTGAAAAAGCTCCGGGAATCGCAGCAGAAAGCAGCATTTAACACAAAAACAACAAACAAATACTGTCATCCCAGCCATGTTTTGTTCGGCATAGCTCCAGCTGAATATACTTTACTGGGAGGAGGAGACAGGCCAATGGATCAAAGACATAACTCGTCATAGAGGATCTTTTCAATGGCTTGCTCTGAATGACGACTCTGAATTTAAGGGTGTCTGATTCCACACACCACTGACCTCTTAGTGCTCTCTCAAGTGTGTCTTTTCCCAAATCAAGATCTTTGACCTCCTGGCACAGAAGCAAGCACATCCTGGCTATTGGAGATCCACTTGGTCAGTTTAAAACTCTCTAAGGCAGTGGTTCTCAACCTTTTTTGAGTGATATATCCCCTGTGAAATAGTTTTTCAGCCAAGTTCCCCCTAACCAGCACAAAGCATTTTTGGTTGAAAAAAAAAAAGATGTGCCATCAGTGTCTGATTTAATATAGAACATATCAAATTCAGTTTATGAACTCACACTTATATTTTATTGAATATGTATTCAATAACAATTTGTAAAGGATTTTTGAATGCATGCTAATTTTAAATATATTATAAAAAAATCTCACATACCTCCTGGCGTGCCTTAAGGTATCCCCAGGGCTCCACATAGCCTCATTTGAGAACCAGTGCCCACACTGTCCTAAGTTCCTATATCAAAGCAACTCCCTGCTCTTCACTTTTAACAGACCGCAAGCCGTCATCGACATACAAACTCCATAGTTGCATCTTGGCTGAAGTCTGCTTGATTGTCTTCAGCATCTACCTTTGTTGCATTCAGTTCTATCCTCTATAGCAGGGGCTGGCAATTCATTTTCCAAAGGGGCCACATGAGAAATTGGGACTGAACCAATAGGCCGATGTGTCCTTGGGCAAGACACTTAACCACAAATTACTCCCGTAGCTAGAAGATGACAAGCACTTTGAGTGGTCTGAGGACTAGAAAAGCACTATACAAGTACAGTCCATTTACCATTTAGAAACTTTCTGTTGTTCAGTGATTTCATACTGACGATGGATGATGCTAACTAAGTCTCCAAAGCCATTCCCGTTACTCTGGCTTGCAAGTACTGGCTCGTTTCCTGTATTATTCTGTTGCCGAGGTCTGACAACTTTCAGGGCTATGCAAGATACTGCGTCTTTTCTGTGGCATGTCAGCTCCCTTGCCCTAAAAAGACTTACAATGAACAAAGCGTACATAACCACTTTCATCCTCAGCATGCCATCCAGTCATTCATTCCATCACTCAGTCCAGCTGGTGTGTTGCGAACACCTCAAATAGCACCTGCAGCTTTGCATTGGCCGCTGCAATTGCAGTTTGTAATTCAAACCGCTCTTTCTTTGCCTTAAGTAGAGCTTCTCTCTCAATGTTCGTGCTGCACGTTCCGCTTCTACTTTTATCTTAACCGATGAGGTGGTGGAAGATACCAGAGGACCAGATTGACTATTTGGCCTCTCCTTGGAAGTAACTATTGAGATGCTGTCTGAGGGACTAACTTCTGTGTCAAGCTAGTCTGCTTCATCAGCCTTGTGCCTGATCTTTCCAACCAGCTCACCACCTTTTCCACAAATGTCTTGTGTCATTGGATCTTTACTCATACATATGATCGTTGACTTCCTTATTCAGTTCACAGAACTCCATCTTCACTTTTCAGTGGATATATTTGCAAAAACTATTTGAGCATTCCATCATCATCCATAAAGGCATTAGTATCTCTGATCATTCTGCAAAGATGAGCTAGTTAAGTTCTTCTCAATGGCCTTGGCAGTAAGCTTTGGAAAGTTCTGATACAGTAGAATCCCCCTGCAGTCCAGACACTGTTGGTGGTGGTGAAGAAAGGAGTTGCTGTAATCTGATGATGAATGAGGAGCATGACTAAATGCTGACTGGAGGTGCCTGGGGTGGAGGAGGGTCACATTTGGTTTCGAGCTGACAGCAGCAGACCAGAAAATCTATTTAAACGTTTGACAGTAATGATATTATTGGCTTAAGGAAACTGTGCAGCGTCTGGTTGGCTCATTCAAACTGACGCCCCCCCAATCATCTGATAGAGTTATTGAAGGGATTGCCCGTTCCAAACGGGTATGCACTTAGAACACTCAAACCACAAACGAAAAGATAAATACTGAGAAAGAAAGTACGTACAAGATGAGAAAATACATTTTGTGCACTGTGTAAAAGCATTGTACACTTAGGTACTGAATATCAACATAGTAGTGCTTTTAATTCACATTGAGTATTTGAAATGCATTCTGAAGACAATAGATAGAAACATTGCAGTGGTCAAAGTATGCAGTGCAATACAATGCGCTCATGATGTTCACCTTCATATAGTTTCTGGAGACAGTTTGGAGGAAAAATTATCATATCAGCCAGTCAGTCAGCTAGTGAAACAATGAAGAGGCGCTTGAGTCAGTCAGCCAACCAGCCACATGTTCAGTCTTAACTGCCCAGTTTACAACAGCCTGCTATAAAACATGAGCAGCTGACAGCTACAGTCACTTCTGTCTGACACACTCTTGAGTTGCTATGATGTTACCACAGCAGTAGTCGACATCGCTGCGATGACACGCTCCTTAATAACCTGTTAACAGCCTAATGTACTTCAATTCATTTATGTGGTATTTTTTTCAGATGGAGGCCCTCTGTGCTATTTCTTTACAGTGTGTTTATAAAGGTTTTTTTTAGAGTTTGAGCCTGTTAGAGTTTGTGTGTGCTCGCATGTGCACTTTTGAAAAGCAGTGAAGCATGCAAGCAGTATGCGTTGGTTAGGTGTGTGTGTGGGGTTGTGCCTACAGCTGGTTGTGTATATGTGAGTGTGTCCAACAGACTGGCATGAGTTTGTATGAGAGCTGACAGAGGTGTCCAGGTTGACAGCTTTTGTAATGTAGGAAAAGGTAATTTGTTAGACTGATCCTCCTCTGTGGTCGCCTGCATCCATCACGTCTTCTGTAAATCTCTCAACCACTCTTTCTTTCACACTTACCGTCCATCTCTTGCCATACTTCTTGTCTAATGCTCCTTCTCCGTCCCTCTTCCTCCTCCTTTTTCCAGCTTGGGCCCTCATCCATCAGGTGTAATGATTAAGCTACTTCCATTTCTCATCTGAGGCCGTGGTTCATATTTCCCAGAGCTAAAAAAAACAGCTTTAGCAGAGCAGCAGCCGAGCAAATTGAGGCAAATTCTTCAATCTGTAGACACACTCTGATTAAAGAGTACTTCATTGAATTATTATTATATTGTAAATCCTCAAAAGTGACCATTTAATAGCAATTTATTGCTATGAAAATATTTTCATCTATCAATGTTCATATCTTATCAATACAATGAAGGTATTGCAAAATGTTGTGAGTTACATGTTCGCTAATTTCAACATTACAGCTTGTTCATTTCTTTGTTGTTGTTTCTTAACTCTTACATTACTGGGGTCCCTGGTGTCCAGCCGACACCTCATTCATCCCTGCAGTTTCTACCTGAAATATGCTGCTCTTTACTGGTACCACTGCAATAGTGCATTGTGCTGCAGGGTGCACAGCATTAAACAACTGCTAGATGGCACAGTGCGAGAATTAGGATTAGCCTAGTTACAGTTGCTCTTGTGATTGAACCTATAGGCTGTGCTTTACTGCTCTCAGGACTGTACTTTAATGTCGTTGAAGCTCTTGATGGTCTCACTTCTTAACTGACCGACTGTTTGTCTCCCTTTCCTCTGGATTCTTTGACAGATCCAGTGATTCACTAAGTCCTCTCTCCATTTTTGTGTTCATTTTTGTAGAGCTGTTTTAATGGCAGGAGATGATATTTCTCTCTCTGTATATAATCTAGTGATCCCTGTCTTCACTCCCACTCTACTCGCTTAGTCAACACTGCAATTTGCCCTGCAGTGGTGTTACAATTTCCACTAAAGCCAATTAAAGTAACCACAAACAAATTTATAGTTTGGCAAAATTGGACTTAAATTGAAGTTGTTAAAATATGTATGTGAATCTACACCTTGCTGATGAGTTCATACTCTCCCCCTTCTCCTCAGGGGGATAATAATACTTTTATTTTATATATCGCTTTTCAAAATGTTTAAAGACGCTTTACAATTTATTGTCAGCTACATTCTTATTTTTTATTTTTATAGGATGCTTTAACTATGTTTCAGTTTTACTCGGTTTTACTATATGTGTGGCACTCTGAGATTCTTTTGAAGGAAGAGTGCGATAAAAATGAAATGCATTATTATTATTATTATTATTATTACATGCTAATGTGGTGGAATTATTTGTAGCTCCTATTCACAAACTTCGGATGAGATGTTTAAAATAATGGGATCCAACAACAACCTTTAAGCTTCTACGTTTGTATTCCTGCGCAGGAAGGAATGAGTCTGCAGAAAGATGAACGTCCAGCAGAGAAGTACAAATGCACTTTGGTTTTTGGGCTCAGTTTCACCCTTTCTTCAGACGGGTTGGGTAGCACACGAACAGCTAGGGCCTCCGCCCTTACACACTCCCTACTCCCTAACTGGAGAGGGGAATTCACTGTATTATGGTCATTGTGGAGAGAACACTATCTTATCATTAGGGAGGTTTCTGGGCCCCAGCAGCAGATTCACAAGCCAAAGGCCACAGCAGACATACAAGAAAGCGGGCTTGATAGGGGTGGTAACAAAATAATGTGTTCTTCATGCAATTTTACGGAAAGTCTGACGATAGTGAGTATAACAAAATGGAGCAGATGAGGACAAGGACAAATCTAATAGCAACAACACACATCACCCCATGTTGATGTATAAAAAGAAGGCAGGCTGCAAAAGTGTTAACTCGAGGAGTTCCAGCCCAAAAAGGTTATTGCCAGTATAAGCACAACATAGTTAAATGAAATATAATATAATACTAATATATTATATATAAGTGCTATCAAAGAGGAAAGTCTTAAGTCTACTCTTAAATGAGGTGACCGTGCCTGCCCCCCAGACTGAAAATGGAAGCTGATTCCACAGAAGAGGAGCCCGATAACTGAAAGCTCTAGTCCCCAACCTACTTTTTAACACTCTGGGAACCACAAGTAACCCTGCATTTAGTGAGCGTAATGCTCTAGTGGGGTAATATGGCACTATACGGTCCTGCAATTGTTTTGCTGACACCTCCAAACCCCAGTGAGACAAGCTTTCATACAAACACAGCAATGTAGAACCACTTGGCCTGGAAGCTGTGCAGTGAGAATCAAGGTTGAGTGACTTACTGAAGGGCACAGTACCAATTCAGCACCTGGTTGAAAACTATGAACATCCACTTTACACAAAGTACTGACACAAAACACCACAGAAATGTTATCGGCACACTGGGAATCAGTGTGTGTGTGTGTGTGTGTATTTTGCCATCTTAAGGTCAATAGAAGGTAACATTTTTATTTTACAAGAGAAAACATCTTCATCCAAACATTGAATCATTGTTAAAGATCAGTTTTACAGAACAATGTGATCTGACTTTATTCCAAACTTGATGTATTTTGAATCATACATACATACAATTTGAGCTTGGCATTTAGTTCATCTGAAGCATTGGGCCTCTGTGAAGCACCCAAAAGCAACTTGGAGATCAGTGTCTCTCAAGGACAGGTCGACACAAACCGCTCCATTATACAATGTGGGACAATTACATTTTTTTTTGGGACAAATAACCCTAATGAACTTTTAAACTTTTTGGGGGGTTTTATTCCTCAACAGTAATCGACAGAAGTACATGTCATTTCATAATGAAGAAATAGAACATGTAGAAAGATCAAATCGTAACGGCAGGATCCTGTATATAGACTTCGGCTCTGCCTTTAACCCTTCAGGGACTGAGGTAATTTTCTCGATTTTACATAATTTCTTAAATTCACCTTTTAAAGATAGAAAAAAGACCTTTTATCAGATACATACCCATGTTTTACATAAACAAATGCAGAACAATCTCAGCTCTATATAACGAGGCACCATTGTCATAAGACAAGTGTTAAGAGAAGATATGACCCTAAAGCTGAAAAATGTAATCTTGATTTTGGAAATTCTTCATATCTCTTGTGAAAACATAACTTTACTCAGGTGGTCGAACGGTTTTGGTGCTAGAAATTGGTTTACCAAAGGTAAATGTGGTCTGTCACACCTTTCAACAAAATTAAAAAAATGGGGGAAAATATATTTACACACAATACATGTTCAGAAATAGAAAACAGACCCTGGCTGGTGGGGATGGCTCTGGTGAATCCTCTCTGGACAAGCTCTCCCAACTGCATGTGCCCGATTCCACCTACAGGTGGATCACAGACTTCCCGTCTGACAAGAAGCAGCATGTGACACTGGGATGTCTCAGCCTCTCAGACCATCAGCACCGGTTCCCCCCAAGGCTGCGTTCTCTCCCCTCTGCTCTTCTCCCTGTACACCAACAGCTGCACCTCCAGTCACCAGTCTGTCAAGCTCCTGAAGTTTGCAGATGACACCACCCTCATTGAACTCATCTCTGTTGGGGATGAGTCTACCTACAGGTGGGAGACTGACCTGGTGCAGACAAGACAACTTGGAGCTCAACGCTCTAAAGACGGTTGAGATGGTTGCGGATTTCCAGAAGAACGCAGTGCCACCTGCACCCATCACTCTGTGTGATTTCCCCCGTCAACACTGTGGAGTCCTTCCGCTTCCTGGGCTTAACCATAACCCAGGACTACAAATGGAGCCGAACATCACTCCATCACCAAGAAGGCTAAGCAGAGGATGTTCTTCCTGAGGCAGCTGAAGAAGGTCAACCTGCCAAAGACAATGATGGTGCACTTTTACACTGCCTTCATTGAGTCCATCCTCTGTTCCTCCATCAGCGTCTGGTACGCTGCAGCCACTGCCAAGGACCAGGGCAGACTGTATCAGCGTGTCATTCGCTCTGCTTTGAGGGTGATTGGCTGCAATCTGCCTTCCCTCCATGACTTGTTCGCCTGCAGGACCCTGAAGCGGGCAGGTAAGATTGTAGCCGGTAAGATTGTAGCCGACCCCTCACACCCTGGACACAAACTGTTCGAGTCCCTTCCCTCTGGCAGGAGGCTGCGGTCTATCAGGACCAAGAACTCATGCCACAAGAACAGTATCTTTCCAACTGCACACAGGTTCATCAACAATGCCCAGGACCCCCACTGACTGTTTCTCAAATCCCCAGGGCAATTTCACCCTTGCACATCTTTTCTTTTCTTAATAAAATACACTTGCCACTTATTTTATAATATATACCTGTTCTAATGTACGTTATCTGCTTGTTGTTTACCGTATTTATCTATTATTGTACAATAATTATAATCTTACTCTGTCTATGTTTATTGTTATGCACCTTTCACCGAGTTGAATCCCTTGTGTGTGCAACGTACTTGGTCAATAAATTCAGATTTTGATTTGAAAGTTTATACTGTAGCTCGTATAGCAAGTGGCGCTGGTATGGAGAGTGCAAGTTCGAAACCAAAGGTGAAGAGCAGTGGAGGCTTGTGGCAGTTTTTTTGGGTAGGGCCATCTAATCAATTTCAACAAACATCCCAGTATGATTCAATGCAAAAAAGGTATCACGCATTACTATTTTGCAGTTATATATTTAACATTTATTCCAACACTTTGACATAATAAGGACATCTTATTAATACAATTCAGTATATTAATATACATATATCATGTCGCATACCCCTCCGAAAGATAGTCCTGCACTTGACTGATGATTTCAAATGTATTAATAAATTCCCAAAACCAACGTAAGAGCTGTGTACGAAGGCACAAAAACGATATTTAGGGCCCGAGCACTGACGTAGTCAGAGTCAAGGACCTATTGAAATGCTAAGTATTATTATTATTATTAGGGCCCGAGCACTGACGTAGTCAGAGTCGAGGACCTATTGAAATGCTAATGTTTATTTATTATTATTATTAGGGCCCAAGCACTGACGTAGTCAGAGTCGAGGACCTATTGAAATGCTAGTGTTTATTTATTAGGGCCCGAGCACTGACGTAGTCAGAGTCAAGGACCTATTGAAATGCTAATGTTTATTTATTATTATTATTAGGGCCCAAGCACTGACGTAGTCAGAGTCGAGGACCTATTGAAATGCTATTGTTTATTTATTAGGGCCCGAGCACTGACGTAGTCAGAGTCGAGGACCTATTGTTATTCAAATGTTTATTTATTATTCTTCACCAATGCGCAGGGAAAAGAGGTGCTTGGGATGAACCTAAATTCTTCAAAATTTGCACACCCATCCGACTCGGCGAACATTTTAATATAAATTGGGTGTCGGCCAAAAGTCTGAGAAAATGTCTCTATAGCGCCCCCTTTAGTTGGGAAAGCCCACCCTTTTTGCAAACTTTGACCGATTGACTTGAAATTTTGCACACATGTCCGGGTGGGACTGCTCTACAAAAAACTCATCTGTGAAATTAAAATGCGCCTAATTAGATTTTCCGCCATTTTGAATTTTGTAAAAAATACATTTTTGCCCATTCCTCCTAAACGCTGGGTCCATTTCTTACGAAATTTCCTGTGGATCATCAGTGGCTCAATGTGATCAAACGGTATTGTCAACCGTGTTGATGTCTCATTGCGTTCAGAAGTTATTAACCTCTTAGGGGCGTGGCTCAATATGTCAATACACATAACTTCCAAATTACTTGGCCTATCTTCACAAACTTTGTAGCATATGTCAACATCGTGTCCCTTAACGTACCCAAATTGTTTCATAATATTCGAACACTAGAGGGCGCTGCAGTGAACCGCTCAATTTTGGCCTTTTCCTTGTTTTCAGGCGTTGTATTCTGACGAAATCCTAGAGATTAAACAAGACTGATTTCACATTCGGGCAATATGATGTTGAGACCTTTGCAGGGAAAAGTTATTTCAGGATTATTAAAATATCGAACTCTGTGAGCGCAGAGCAGCGGCAAAGACACCATTTTCCATGGAAATGGAAGTTGTTTTAACTCTGTTGTACATGACGAAATCTACTCCATATTTCTCATATGCCATGACCTCTTGACCCTGAAGACATCCATATGATCATTTTTAATCCTAGTCATAGCGCCACCTAAAGGCAACAGGAAGTTACATGTTTTCTACTTGTACACCGTGCTCCTCACAGATTATTCAGATCCCTCTCAAAATGCGTCGGAAGACACTTAAGACATTGATAATGCATCACCTTGAAGATTGTAAGGATCCGTTGAAGCATCGCGAAAGTTTGATCCTTCGCCATGACCGAATAAACCGATGTAACTCGAATCCACATGATAAGATCCTTTCCAGGTTTCACATGTTTGATCAGCCTCCAGGCCTGAAGACATGTGCAGTCTAATTTTTAATTAGAGGCATTGCACCACCTAATGGCAACAGGAAGTAAATATTTCTATACTTTGGCTTGCTTCTCTTAGTCGGTCAATCAGATCAACTTCCAATTCCTTCTAGACAAATATAAGACTTTCATGACGCCAGCCTACAAAGCGTGTGATGTTTCGTGAAATGCTGTTGCCGTGGCGACCCATCCTTCGCGGTCAACAATAAAGTCACTTTTGAGGGATTAGGCATGCTCGACACGTAACTAAACTTGGCACACACAATTAAAGGCAAAGATGTAGTTCCCTGATGTGATTTGAATGACTCAAAATGGCACTTTGGCTCGATAGCGCCCCCTACAAATATTCAATTAAGCAGCCCCAGCGCTACGGTTGACCTACATGTATGAAACCTGGTAGCCATATGTAGCACATATAAACTTAAAAATAACTCTCTTGGGACCATGCTCTAAACCGTACAGGAAGTCAGATAGCGCCCCATAAAAAACATGTTTTTTTTTTGACAACCTGTGAGATGTGATAGCCCACATTTTTTGACCTGAAATTTGGCACACATGTCCGGTTGTGTCTGCTCTACAAAAAAGTGCGTGGTCGTATTAAACTCCGCCTACTTAGAATTTCAACTATTTTTAATTTTGTGAAAAACTATTTCATTCCCAAATCTTCCTAAACGCTGGCTTCAATTTGTACAAAATTCTCTGTGGATCATTAATGGTTCAATTTCATGCAAATATATCAAAAGCTTGTTTGTATCTCATTGTGTTCAGAAGAAAAGGACCAATGGACTTCTCAGGAAAAAAAGCAGCCCTCGCAGTACGTTCAACATAGACATATAACATTTGATGGGCGTATATGGGCGCAGAGGTCAAATGACAGAACTCAGTCTGCGCTTCCCAGATCTTTCTGCCATTGAGAACGAATTCAAGTTGTTCTCGACTCCTTTCCTGATGATGCAGAAGAAGTGAAGAGAGTCTGAACTAGAACTGATGGAGATGCAGTGATATGTATGATATGTATATATATATATATATATATGTATATATATATATGTATGTATGTGATCAACTTTGTCACGGTTGACACACCTACCACATAACATGGTTTGAGGGATGTTAATTACCATATAAAATAAGCAATTGGCATCCTGCCCCATATGTCCCACTTTTTCACACACACACACACACACACACACACACATAATTGACCTCATTTGGCCATATACCTCACCTGAGTAGCCCAGACTTTCATATATTTTTTTTTTCATATGTGTAGATATACATATAACTATATGTAGTTCTCGGACGGATGATCCGGGGACCCTTCGGCTTATCCCGACGTGCTTGAAGCGAGGGCCCAGTCACAGCTGCGAGCAGCTTTAATTTAGAGGGAGATATATATATATATATATATATAAAATCAGGGGTGTCAAAGCTTTTTTCACCGAGGGCCACGAACAGAAAAATATATGAAAGTCTGGGCTACTCAGGTGAGGTATATGGCCAAATGAGGTCAATTATGTGTGTGTGTGTTTATATATATATATATATATATATATATATGTATATATATATATATATATATATATACATATATACATATATATATATATATATATAAATAAAAGAATCACATCAGAGGAAATTTGGCCTTTTCCAAGCTCCAGTAGAAGTCGGTAGGGAGAGAATCTGAAGCTGGTTCTTCAGAGACTCATCACTGCATCTCCATCAGTTCTAGTTCAGACTCTCTTTACTTCTTCTGCATCATCAAGAAGGGAGTCGAGAACAGCTTGAATTCTTTCTCAATGGTAGAAAGATCTTGGAAGCGCAGACTGAGTTCTGTCATTTGATGTGATGACAGACACATATTTCCTCTTTTTCGCAGAAAGGTTGACCTCTGGAAAATGGAATATATGTATTTATATATATTTTATACATGTAAATATGTATATAAATATATATAAAAGATAAAAATAAGTATTAAAAGTGATCAAAAGCTTGAGGTTTCATGGAACGGCATGGAAGTGGTGTGACGACTATTTCATATGGTTCGTGATCATGCAGCAAGCTGTTGTAACTCAACTGTACTTTGTCAAAACTGTTCCAAAGTTAACATGCTTTATGAGAGGCATGGCTTAAAGACTTCTGCATGCCAATATTAACTCAGTCAGAGCGCCACCTACTGGGAAACTATGGCAATTTGAACTAGAAATGAAGGACGAAAATTAAATTGGCCGACTTCTGGTACGATTTAGAGCATGGTCCCAAGTAGGGCTGCAACAACGAATCGATAAAAATCGATTATCAAAAGTGTTGGCAACAAATTTCATTATCAATTCGTTGTGTCGCGCGATTATTACGCCGGCAATAAGTCGCGGAGAAAAAAAAAAGAGTGGAGCAGAGCAACTGGCCGGCCAGCGTTTCTGAGATTGGAGTGAGACACGAGAAAAGCTGAGGTCGTGATCATCTCAAAAATAGAAGATCTTTGACAAGTCGAGTCTTGGCCAATCAGCGTCTTGATGTTCCTCAAACTTGTTTTTTAATGCAAGCTACTAGTCAGCTAGTCAGCTTGCTATCACGTTAGCTAACGTGTTTGGGTTGTGTATTGTCGTTAAAGTTACTTTATGTTCCGTTACAGTTCAGTCTTGCTTGTAAAAAAACGTAACGTGATGAAACATGCCGTCACCCCCCGGTCTGGTTCAGTTCACGCTGTCACTCGTTAACGTTAAACCGGCGGATCTGGCTGCAGGTTTTTTTTTTTTTTACTCAAAGTAGAATGAAGCAAATCACGTAGTTGGTCTTAGCCAACAATATGACGTCATGGTCATAAGAGACCCAGAATGAAAGAGTTTAAGGAAGAGGACGCTCTATATGTAGCAGTACAGCTTCCCTCTGTCCCAGTATTTCATACATATTGATAAAGCAGGGTATGCTAAATGCAGCCTCTGGAGGGATCAATTACAGTAAAAAAGGCTCACATTTGGCAGATGTAAAGTATACATGTGTATGTTTTTAGTGTTAGTCCATTTTATTGTTTTAATTAACAGCTCAGGGATGTTCAAGGAGCAACCTGTTTGTGCACTTTCTGAAGATGTTTTGCACTGTCACTTCTGTTTTTGAATAAAGGGTTGGAAATGAACGCTTTTTTTTTTATCCGATTCATCGATTAATCGAAAAAAATAATCAACCGATTAATCGATTATTAAAATAATCGTTAGTTGCAGCCCTAGTCCCAAGAGACTTATTTTTAAGTTTATAAAGTTTAGAAGTTAAATATTTTCATTTGTAAATATGTATATAAATGCATATACAGATACAAATATGTATTAAAAGTGATCATGAGAAAGTATTAATATCATGAGTAGTAGGCATGGTCCACGATCCATGAAGCAGAAGGAGGTAGAGAGGACGGGCATCAGCAGGGCCACCATTGTAGGAGGCAGGACTGGCTCTAGGCACAGCCACAATCCATGGAAACTTGAGGCGAGGAAGCACAGAGGCTCCCAAAGAAGAAACAAAAAAGGAAGCTGTTGTAACTCAACTGTACTTTGTCAAAACTGTTCCAAAGTTAACATGCTTTATGAGAGGCATGGCTTGAAGACTTCTGCATGCCAATATTAACTCATAGTCAGAGCGCCACCTACTGGGAAACTATGGCAATTTGAACTAGAAATGAAGGACGAAAACGAAATTGGCCGACTTCTGGTACGGTTTAGAGCATGGTCCCAAGAGAGTTATTTTTAAGTTTATATGTGGCACATACGCCTATCAAATATTGTACATCTATGTTGAACGTACTGCAAGGGCTGCTTTGTTGAATTTAGTTGAATTTACCCCTAAGAAGTTAATGGGTCCTTTTCTTTTGAACACAATGATATACAAACACGCTTTTGATATATTTGCATGAAATTGAACCCTTAATGATCCACAGAGAATTTTGTACAAATCGAAGCCAGCGTTTAGGAAGATAAGAGGAAAAATAAGTTTTTATCAAAATTCAAAATGGTGGAAATTCTAAGTCGGCGGACTATAGTGTGACCACGTACATTTTTGTAGAGCAGACACAACCGGACATGTGTGCTAAATTTCAGGTCAATTGGTGATAGGGGGCAAAAACTGTGGGCTTTCACAACTCACAGGTTGTCAAAAAAAACACGTTTTTTTAGGGGGTGCTATCTGACTTCCTGTACAGTTTAGAGCATGGTCCCAAGAGAGTTATTTTTAAGTTTACATGTGTTACATATTCCTAGGAAGTTTCATACATGTAGGTAAACCGTAGCGCTGGGGCTGCTTAATTGAAAATTTGTAGGGGGCGCTATTGAGCCAAAGTGCCATTTTGTGTCATTCAAATCACATCAGGTAACTACATCTTTGCCTTTAATTGTGTGTGCCAAGTTTACTTACGTGTCGAGCATGCCTAGTCCCTCAAAAGTGACTCGAAGGATGGAAGGAGGAAGGATGGAAGGAGGACTAAATTGAAAATGGCGGAAAATCTAAGTAGGAGCTTGGGTGTCTGAGAGGCTTTTTTGTAGAGCAGGTGGAGATGGACATGTGTGAATTCTTTCAAGGCAATCAAACATTCTGGGTGAGGGGCGTCGCCGGTCCAAATTCTAGTGGGCACTAAGAGAGCCATTTTATATTACACAAATTTGACGCCTATATCAGATGGCTATTTTTACCAGGCCTGAC
Organism: Taurulus bubalis; assembly: GCF_910589615.1. Classification (NCBI taxonomy): domain Eukaryota; kingdom Metazoa; phylum Chordata; class Actinopteri; order Perciformes; family Cottidae; genus Taurulus; species Taurulus bubalis. The sequence continues at coordinate 3,278,179 of NC_136595.1, forward strand.
AAGCGTGCCAAATTTGGTGAGTTTTTGAGTTTGGAAAATACCAATGTCGACGAAAAAATTATAATAACCCTTGCAATAACAATAACCTCTCAGACTGAATATTTCAGTCGCTCTGACCCTCATAATAATCCTTGCAATAACAATAGGGTCCTCTCGGACTGACGTCAGTCGCTCAAACCCTAATTAAATGTGACGTGGCACAGCTGCACTATTTTGGGAGGTTCACATATTCTACAACCAGATGAAAAGCACATGGGCAGGACAATTTGAATTTGCTGAATACACGGATTGTCATGAAAGTTGCTGCAGACATTCATTAGAATTAGAAGACTTTTTATTAATCCCCAGTGGGGAAACTCATTTGTCACCAACGTCAAACAGACAACAATAGACTCATACAGACAAGGTTCACAGTGCACAGCAGACAATCTAACTGCTGCCGGAACAAACGACCTTCTGAGTCATTCACTAGAGCACTTTGGCATCCTGAATCTCTCACTAAATGTACTTCTGAGTCCTTTAAAAACAGTGTAGTTGATGGCTTTCAAAAGAAACAATTGTTTTTAACTTGGCCCTTGATCTCTTTTCCAAAGTGACCTCTAGTGAGTCAGGGGCAAGGCCAATCACTGAGCTATTTGATCTTATTGACTGTTTTTATCATCCGCAGTAATGCCGCCCCCAGCAGAGCACAGCATAAAAGAGAACAGAAGCTAAGATCCCCTGATAAAAAACATGAAGAAGCTTTCTGCTTATGTCAAAGGATCTAAGCTTCCTCAAGAAGAAAAGTCTTGACTGAGCCTTTTCTTCTTGAGGAAGCTTAGCTTAGATACAATGCCCCCCACAGGGTGAATTGTATTAACTTAAGTGATCCTTTAACAATCAAGCACCATTCGTCCAATACTTTGGTTTTGACCAAATACTTTCAATGAAATACTATTGCCATTTTCATCAGCCTACTTTCTTGGCTGATTTGCATGTGTGAAATTGTTCGTCGAGCTTTGGTGCTAAACATTCCCTGACACAGTGATTATATATATTTGGATATTTCATGTCAGTTCAGCTGTAATTGTTGATCGGCCTAACTACCCAGGTGCTGCACATCTTCACACAAACTTGAATGTTTCCTGTGCACCAGGGGATGTGATTTGACCTCAGGTTATTCCGTGATAACAGTAGAGCAGACATTTACTGACAGAAATATTTTTGGAGTACAACTTCATCTCTTAAGACATATATAAACAGGCACGTCCACAGATCACGCTGCATCTATTCATGTGGTGTTGTTACATAACTTAACTACATAGTTAATGGTTTATTCATGAGGCCTATTTTGGCCGAGAGAACTTGGGCGTCCTGAATCAGAGGAGAATCTCTCCATCTCTCTACACAGACCTCAGGGGAAAACAGGCAGGCAGGTAAATGATATCTCAGCCTCGGACAAAATTACCACTTAATTAAGAGAGAAAGAGAAAATTATCGGTCTATTCCAAACGGCCACCTGACCATCACCATTAGAACACAAGGACAATAAATACATAGATGAAACATCTAAGTAACATCCGCCTGTGGGGATGAGTGTTGATGTGTGTGTTGTTGGCTATTATTGAGTATGGAAAATACCCCCAAACGGCACCCATTGTACAAAATCCTTGCAATAACAATAACCTCTCAGACTGACTGTCAGTCGCAAATTCGCGCGAGTTGAATTATCCCAACTCCGGCGGAGAAATCACGTAACGCAAAGTTGCGTCAGCCAATCAGCATTGAGAAGCTCCACCCGTCATCACCGCCGTCTTGCCGTTCCTGAATGAAACTGCTGCTGCTCCGCCGGAACCAGCGCTGGCAGCGACCGTCATTGAGACGCTGTTGTGGGACTATGGATAATAGCGGAATTGTAAGATATTTTCATGGAGAGAAGCAACTCAGATAAGCCACGCCCCCTTTGACGCGGTGAGAACATTCGTGCCGCCTTCGGTGTGAACACCCTTTTATTGTCGAGCGAGTAAACTACCACGGTAAACGCGACGCTTCAAATCCGCGCCGCGTCCGGTGTGAACGCAGCATTAGGTCAACCACAGGAGGTTGTGTTGCCTACTATGGTAACACTGGCTGCTGTGTCCTATTACACAGGAAAGCTTATTCAATAACCATTCTATAGAAAAGATTTATACAACATAGCAACTTATAGCATCATATGCATTTTATATGGTCTAATAACAAACTATAATTGAACTAAAACAGTATATATGTTCAATGGTTATACTAAAAAGATAAAAGGTTACATGTGATAATAGTTCTACTTTTTTCCAAATTAGACAAAATAAACTATTACAATTCTACAAGACACAGTGCCGCAACTGGTTGCTTAAAAGTGGATGCCCCCCAGATCAGCTGATAGTGTGATCGCTGGGAGAAATAGACTGAGATATTTATAAATGGCCCGTAGGGCAGTGGTGGGCCATCAGCGCCTGCTAAGCCTTCACTGCTGGCCTAAACAGAATCACAAAGTTGTAGCTATTTTATAATTTAATTGTTTTTCACAAATACACTACATGTATTATAATTATTTTTCCCTATTAACTTATTTTCTCATTGCACAGCTCCTGTCTTCCTCTGTTGCTCTGCCGTCAGCCTGCAGCTTCGCAGGTTGCAGACCTCCCTCCATGCCCGTAATAGTGCCGGTCTGACAGTAGGACACTGGGAAAAAGACAGATAGAAGGCCATTTTGGGGAGGAAACACTGTACTATCTGCCTGTAAAAGCCTGCCTGGATGTGTGAGGAGGGCAATAATGGGTTCTGTCTTCAGCTGGACAGGAACTGCTTCAGGGAGATAAACAAATCTCTAAAATGCCTGGACATGAACACAAATAAAAGCCTACATGGACACTGAATGCTTTGGGAAAACAAAACTGTTTGAGAAGATGTAAAATAGGTTAAATTTAATTTCTGTAATCTCAAAAGCTTTGCTCATGTTCATTTTTAATTGTTTAGTAGAGAAATATGATGAAAATTCAAATACATTTCTTTACTTTTTAGTTTTTACACAGTGTTTTAAGCCGTTATTCCGTTTCTGCTGTTCTAACGTGAACATTTTATCTCCTTGACCGTTTCCTATCTCATTACATTACATTTCATTTAGCTGACACTTTTATCTAAAGCGACTTACATTAAGTGCAATTCAACCATGAGTACAAACTCAGAACAACAAGAGTCAAGAAAGTACAATTTCTTCAATAAAGTTAAACCACAACGTGGTTCATCAGTAAGTGCCATTTAAGTGCTACTACGGCACTACCTTACCTATTCAAGGTGTAGTCGAAAAAGATGCGTTTTTAGTTTGCGACGGAAAATGTAGAGACTTTCTGCTGTACTGGTGTCAATGGAGAGCTCATTCCAATTGAGGAGCCAGGACAGCAAACAGTCGTGACTTTTTCGAGTGTTCAGCTTGCAGTGACGGAGCTACAAGCCAATTGGCAGAAGCCGAGCGGAGCGAACGAGCTGGGGTGTACGGTTTTACCATGTCCTGGATGTAGATTGGACCCGATCTGTTCGTAGCACGGTACGCAAGTACCAACGTTTTAAACCGGTGAAGGTTGAGGAAGAGCGTAGTAGTGTGGGCGAATTTCGGGAGGTTAAAGACCAGTCGAGCTGCTGCATTCTGGATGAGCTGCAGAGGTCGGATGGCACTAGCAGGTAGACCTGCCAGAAGGGAGTTACAGTGGTCAAGGCGCGAGATGATCAGAGCCTGTACGAGAACCTGTCTCCGGGTCTCGACTATGCAGACTGTTGATTTCCGCCTCCCGTTCAGTGTTGCCAACTCCTCAGCAAGAAAAATAGCTATTGGCTGTCTTAAAAGTAGCAAGAAGTCGCTAAATGACGTCATCGCCTAATTTGCATAATTGTAGTGGAAGCTGTAGGAGACAGGAATATAGTGATATAGCAATTGTTTTACTCATTAATGCCAGCTTGCTTTGGGTGGAACTGTTATAATGTTGCTTTGCCTTTTGAGTATGATTTTTAGTTTAAAGTTTTAGTTTAAAGTAGTTACAAAGTTTGACATAAAAAAGGCTTCACAGTACAGGCAGTATGGCCATGTAGCATCTCCAATAATCGGCTACAGCCAGCCTTTGAATTCAGGGTTTGATTCCCACTCCTTATGTATTTTTGAGCGTACAGTTAGACTAAGACATGATGACTATATGTTTAGCTGATGTCACAGAGAGGCACACACAGTGGACAAGGTGTCTGAGGTCATTTATTTTAGTGTAACAGTGAAGAAACATTTACATCCAGCCAGGGCGGGATCAGCGGCGGCTTTGCGCCATTAATTTTTAGTCTGGACGCGGAGACGTGTGGGTGTCTCCTCTGTGCTGGTACTGCTGCGCGACTCTCTCGGCTCCTGTGAGGCCGCCAATGAGTGCTTTGGGACGACGGAGGGGGCGGGGCTCACGGCAGCACCCGCTGCTCGCTGAGGATCCTTTCTTTTTCTTCCGGTCACAGTAAACAATGGCGACCAAGTTGGAGCGGCTGCATTTGGAGTTGGAGCTCATCAATATTGAAGAGCAAATGCTTATATTGCATATGTTGAAGCGCAGGCGACAGAGAAGACGTTTGCGGAGGTGGTGTAGGAAGACAGACCGGAAAAAGCAACTGCCGGAGCTGCAGAACGATACGTGCCGCGCTTTCTTCTTTCTCCAAGACACCAGGAAGTCTCCAATTACACATAAAAAAGTCTCTAGATTTGTCGCTACTTGCTTTTCACAAAAAAAGTCTCCAAGAGGGTTTGGAAAGTCGCCAGATATAGCGAGAAAGTCTCCAAATTGGCAACACTGCTCCCGTTGCCTGTGAGATCGTCTGTGATTCACACAGGTCTGATTTGTCGATTCAGGTCGACATTTTGCGTGAAACTAACCAATGAGGAACTCAGGAAACACTCAGGAAATCCCTAAGGACCTACCCACCTACACTTTTTTTCAGTGAGAGAGACTTCAGCTCAGATCAGCTTTTCAGTATTACTATGCGCAACGCAACACACAACCCATGTGCTGGTAAAGAGTACATGGTACATATTTTTTCTTGTTCTGAAAACTGTTCTTGAAAGAACGAAACTGAAACATGCACATTGTGTAAACATAGTAAATATTTTGACTCAAATATATAGTAAATATTTTGTTTGAAAACAAAAACTGTTGTAATATAAATGTTTTATTTGCACACACCCCATGAAGCTTGATCTGTAATATGCAGTCATTCCTCAGTCCCATTTTATCACACTTCTACTCAAAAAACGATAATCCAAAATTTGGTATTAGAAATTTATTTACATGTATCTACCATTGTATTAATATATTCCACTGCTTTTGTGAACCTAAGACCTTTGGTGAACCAATTTCAAGCACCAAAACAGTTCGTCCAGTCAGCAAAGCTATGTTTTCACAAGAGAATTGAAGAATATAAAAAATTGAATGTATGAAGTGAACGCAGATGGGACCAATGTCCCATCCCCTGTAGAGTGGTAGCTGTGATGCCTTGGTTGGCAGCCGAAGTAGCAGCACCGATTCTAAAAGAATGCCCTGAATAATGCTGCGGTAATAACTTGCTTCTAGCGAGGACTAACTTGAAATGATAGTGAAACCAGGTTTTAGTTAACGGACACAGACCTGGGGTAAGAAATAAAGGAAAAGTGGGGCAAGTCGTGGGTCTCACCTGGAGGTACTTCAGCAAATGGGCAAAAAGGCGTATCGGTACGAGCCACGATTACTGAGCAAGTACCTGTACATTTGGCGAAATTATAATGCCTAAAATTAAATGTCAAATCCCAAAATGTGATATCTCACTCTGGGTTGAAGGGCTTAGTAGCAGAAGTAAATTTGCCACATCTGAGGAAAGCATAGAAAGCTAATAAAAACCCTGCTTCGATCATTGAATTAATGTAAGGTGAGAAAACGCCTGCTCTAAGTTCTGTCAGTATCCGGTGCAAAATCAAAAGAGTGATGGGCTGTCTGCTGTCAGGAATTTGAGGAGAAGCTTTAACAATGCCTTTCAGCAGTAATTTAATGGCCCCATTAGTAAACAAATTTGGTGACACCGGGTCGGAAACATGTAATATTAAATTGAATACCGGCAATCAAACTGCAAATATGGAGGTTTAAAGTGTCGCACATCAATGCAGTAGCAAATAAAAGCACACACGGTCTTGATGAGAACAGGTTTAAGTACACTTACAGACCCACAAAATACAGCAAAAGTCCTCCAAGCTAAATTATTTAAGTTTTTACCGTAGAAACTGCTAAACCCTTTATCATATATCATTTTGCGGACTCCATACCTAGGTGGCTATGATCTAGAACAGCATCAGAGTGTGACACAATGGAACAGTTACTGCCACGCGGCTGGCTTCAAGACAGATGCTCTGGAACATCTGGAATTTAAAACGAGAAAGCGCGTCAGCCAGTGTGTTATAATGACATGGCACGTGACAGGCGGTGATGATAAAGTGATTATTAACTGCTGACCACGTGATGCTCCTCATGAATGGCATGTCTCTGGAAGAGGATCACCCTCTATTAATTATGTCGACAACTGCCTGGTGATCACTATCCCTATAGGACTCATGCAAAACACTGGAAATGGAGAGGATGTGAAAGGGCCGATGACATACTTTTTTCTAACCTCTTTCCCGACCAGCTGACAAACCGTACCTGGCTTTTTGCTACATACGTTTAGTAAGTAATACGCATAGTAAGGACGCCAACCTGGAAATCCTGTGACATACCCGTGAGCAAATGGTCCACAAACACAAAGTTTGGATGAGAAGACCGTTCAATTGCAAGTGCCTGGACATTTATTGGTGTCGAGGGATGCGGTTTCAAAATGTTCTTGAACCACGCTGTTTCCCCACTCGTGGTGGGATCCTGGATGCGCTCCGGGGGCAAACTGACCAAGGATTCGCATACCTGCAGTAGCTGCAGACGTGGAGGTTGAAATTATTAAAGATTTGAACGTTGTTATGATTATGTACCTCATGTCCCCTGCGATCCCGATCTGCATACTCTGGGACTGAGGGGGCTGTGACGTGGCCGTAGCTATGTTGCTGAAATATCACAGCGGGGCAAAATGGGCTTTGATGCCCAAAGTTCCCGGGGTGGCGGCCATGGTGACTGGCAAGTACGGCGTTACCACATTTTCCAGGGACTGTAGACGAGCATCTATGGACTGGATGGAGTCCACCAGCGTTTGCAGAGTGGAGATGACTGTGTTGTCTCTATCAGGTGGGCCGGGAGTAGCGGGTGGATAATTGTCGTACATGACGTACTTTCTCTTCACCTGTGGTGCTTTGGATGGGCCCGACTTATTTTTTGCCCTGGCGCCGGCGCTGGATGAGGATCTTCTAGAGCGGGAGGCGGGAGCTGGCACTATGCCACGATCTTCCAGCCGCACCAGGCGAGTGCTCCTGCAAAGCCCGGAGTGCCGAGAGCCGGCTGACCACCCGGTTCGAACACTGCCTCTCCTAGACATGGATCCAAATCTGATTCCGACATCGTCTGACTTGCCACCACTACTATGCTAAAAAGGGTAAGCAAGATTTTCCGCATTTGCATCGGCTACGCATTCGGTTTCGAGCTGAAAGGACAATTGACAGCAGCAGAGCAGAGAACCCCTTTAATAGTTTGACAGCAACGATATGATTGGCATAGAGACACAGTGCCGCATCTGGTTGGTTGCTTAAAAGTGGACGGCCCCCAGATCAGCTGATAGTGTGATCGCTGGGAGAAATAGACTGAGATATTTATGAATGCACCGTAGTGTCAAGAGACTCTTCCTTCCTGAACTACCACTCAAGCTCCATATTAGAGCTGCACCCACTGAATGCGGGGCTACTTGCAGGGTTCATAGTCTTAAAAAGTAGGATGGGAGCCAGAGCCTTCAGTTATCAAGCTCCTCTTCTGTGGAACCATCTCCCACTGTCACTCCGGGGGGGCAGACACAGTCACCTCATTTAAGAGTCGGCTTTCCTCTTGAATAGCTCTTATAGTTAGAGCTGGCTCTGACCTTTTTGAGTCGGGAAGCTTTTTTTCAGAGGGAGAGTCAGAGAACTCGAATTCACCCCATGATTCCGTCAGAGAGAGATATGCGTTTCTTAAACTCTCCCAAGATGGCAACATTCGCTCTCCTGCCAGTAGCACCCGGAGTAGCTCTCCTGCTCCGGGTGCAAAAACGAGCCAAAGTGCTTGTGTCGTGTACCCAGCTATGGCTGGCTTCCCCCGACAGTCAGCAGTGTAAACTGTGAGAGGGACTTCTTAACCATGAACAGGGTAATACATACTTTTCAAAATGGGATTTTCTGCTTAAAGCTATCACTCTTTTAAGCTATCATTTTTAAAGCCTAACAGTTAATGTATTTGCAGGTCAAACATCAGCAACAGGCTGCAAGGAGACACTCTGGCAGTCGTTACAGCCTGCCTGGTATTTATGTGTTCAGGACATTGTTGGTGATCACTGACCTAGGGGAAAACACTGTTACATGAATAATTTCTGTCATAGCCATTGAATGTGGCAACTCCATTGCAGTTGCGTAAATAGGCAAGATTAGAAAAATGGTGTCATAATCCAAATACTAATGGCCTACATCACGGCCTGCTTTTCTTTTCTTTTTTCCTAATATTGGCCAACCAAATGGGCTGTTACACAGCTCGGAGTCAGCAAGGGTCTTGATGTAGGGTGAGGCAATAAGCTGTGTTGATGAGAATATGACTTGGCCAGATGAATATAGGCGACATAAAATACATAATAACTCTCCTTTCTTTCCTCTATGCGAGATTCAGAAATACTGACTACAGCTGAATAGTGTTTCATCCCTGAGATGTAATTTAGACTGACGAGACTGATTCCATTATAATCTATAAGGTCAGGAGAGGAGATGAGGGGAGGGAACGTCATGACAGGAGAGGAGAAGAAAAGAGGAAACTTAAGAATAGATTCTCAGGCTAGTTTGTCATACCTTTCACTCCACTCCAACCGTCTTTCTCCATCCTATGCTTTGAAAGGAGACGATCCAGAAATAAGGCCATAAATAAGAAATAAACTGCCTTTTCTGTCCAACCACATTACAGGCTTTTGATATATGCTTTCTGCAGGAGTATTATTTACCATCCTCAAATCAATGCTCTAATCTTTACCCTGCCAGATAGATTTTAGTGGTAGTGACAACAGCGTGGAGAGGTGCATAACAGATCTGAACACTGTCGGCCATTTTCCAAATACTAGAAAAGTAGTGTTATATAGGGACAGCTGCTTAGGGAGATTTACAGAGAGGTACAGAGATGTGAAAACATAATATAGGGTATCTTTCCAGTTTTGGTTTATAGCTCTTAAACCCAAATGGTCCATCCTTGAGGCCAAACATCTAAATATAAAAAACGTTGTGTCTGTCCATACATCCCTTCGTGTCCGTACGTCCGTCCCTGAGTGACGTGACTGTGTGTGCACGTCTCTGTCCGTGACGTGTCCATCCTAAAGTCCGTCCGTGCGTGACTGCCCATCCATGACGTGTTCGTCCGTCAGTGCGTGTCGGTCAGTCTCCAAAAACCATGCAAATTTCCAAATGCCACATGCTATTTGGATAAACTGACCACATTCATAAAAGGTTACTTTCCAGTGTTTCCCCGACCATTATATTAGGGGCGCACCCCGCCCCCTCAACAGCACCCGCCACCCGCCCTTGAAGGTCGAGTTCATTGTGTTTGATTTAATTTTCTCTATATTGCCAGATCACAACAGAAGTCATTTAAGGTTCCCTTTCCTATAGAGCAGGTCTACACCTTGTTATTTCATTAAGCAAACTAAATGGCCTTATGTTATTGATGTTATCTACACAGTGGCATGTCATTTCTGTCTCTACATGGTCGCACATTTTCAACTCTCCATTCTCCTCTGCTCTCTGTGTGCACGGCAGAGTGCTCGATGCGCACAGACACGTGCGCACACACCGGTGAGCACACTCCCACCAGCGGACAGAGAGAGAGAGCGTCAAAAAATGTTGTGTGAAAAGTTATATTTGCAATTTTTAACCTTTTGGAAACCGTAGAACCAAATATTACCACTTTTACTTCTCTACTTTTGTTCCCTGTGTTCAAGTAGTCATATGAACCCCATTTAATTATATTACTTATATTATTTTATATCATTTTTTTCAGAATTCTTTTGTGATTTTTTAAATTTTTTTTAAATAAAATTACTTTTATTCCATATTTTGATCATAACTATGAACATCCAGCATGATCTAAGCAAGATTTCTCAAACATATCTTTTGGAGCGGTCGCCGACATGTACAAACTGCATGGTCGAAGCCTATTTGTAGTAAAAAAACTGTGTCGTTCGGTTGAAAAATGGGAAAATCACTGTTTCTATGTGAAAGCCTTCTCCTACCGAGAGCTGCCTGATCTCTAAATTTGCAGAAGCCTTCCCTCTTGCGCTGTGACGTGGTTTTACAAAGGTTACACAAGGCGCACAGCACAGGGAAATGTGCAGACGAAGCGATTTTTTCAAACTTTTTGCCGTTTTGTGATCAAAAATTAAAAATAAATAAGGTGCACGCCATGAGTGCAATACAAACGGCAATGCTTTTACTTTGAAGGAGCCTCGCGCTGCAGTCTCCGCCTCCAGATTGAAAATGGACCCCCCCAAAGCCCCCGCGGATCTGACCAGCGGTCTGATACACTATAGCAGAGCACTTTAAGTTAGTATCACTTCTGGATATTTATTCTTCTCTCAAAGAGGAGAACTTTCCTCACATGAAGAGGCCTGCTCAGCAGATGTTGGTTCTCTTTGGATCTACCTACATGAGAACAAACATTCTAGTGAAGTTCAACAGATCAGATCCTCTGTCTCAGCTGTCCTTCATCTCCACCTCATTCAACCAGACTTCATGCTCTTGTTCAAGCCAACACAGACTGGACTTTTCTCCCCGAGTAAGAACAACTGAACTGGAAAACATCAAAAGCACTTATTGCTTTTGTTTAAAGTTAATAAATTGCTGGTCTTTAACATACATATTTAAGGTAAGGTTTAAAAAAATATTAAAAAATTAAAAACTTTGTTTTACTTATTTTCATAGCCTTATTGTAACATGCATACAACCATACAACCAGTAGCAGCTCAAAATCATATCATTTACAGTTTTTTAATAAAGTAATAACATTAGTATTGAGTTAATTGAATTAAGTTCAGAATTGGTTCGGCCCTCCACAACGGTCCAAATTTCTCATGTGGCCCCTTGGGAAAATTAATTTGGCAACGTAAAAAAAAAAAGTTGACATTTTCGTGTCGGATAATAGGCGCAGGGCGGCACAAGTTGCCCAGAGTGAAGATGGCAACACTCAAGGTTAGCAATAGGAATTGCTATTCCTACACGCTCCCCCCCCCAAAAAAAGTTAGAATTACTTTAAGTCCTGCTGGTACTGAGTTATATAAGTTTGAACACACTGAAGTAGAAGGTTTTTATTTCCGCCTGAACATTTTTGCAAATAGATGCCTGCAGATGAGTATAGCTGGGACTTATGAGCTAGTAAACACAATGGGACCATAGCACTAAGGCTTAGCTAGTCCAAGTAAAAAGTAGATAACAATACTACAAAAATTAATATTTAACAATAACAATTGTAGGTAAGGAGAAGGATTTTAAATATGATTCTTGATGACTTCTTGACAGGAAGTCAGTGGAGAGCAGCTAGTACAGGAGTAATGTGATCTCTTTTCCGCGTCCTCGTTAGTACACAAGCTGCAGCATTCTGGATCAATTGGAGAGATCCAAGGGATTTACCGGAGCAGCCTGATAATACGGAGTTACAGTAATCCAGTCTTGAGGTAACAAATGCGTGGATCAATGTTTCTGCATCGCTTTGAGAGGCGGTGAAAAAAGGCGGTGAAAAAAGCCGGATCTTTGAGATGTTCCGTAGGTGAAAAAAGGCGGTCCTTGAGATCTGTTTCACGTGGGAGCCAAAGGACAGATCCTGGTCAAAAATAACTCTGAGATTCCTTACGGTGGTGGTAGATGCCAGAGCGATGCCATCCAGAGAAACCATATCATCAGATACTTGATTTCTGAGGTGTTCTGGGCCGAGTAAAATAACTTCAGTCTTGTCCGAGTTCAGTTGCAGGTCATCCAGGTTTTGATGTCTTGACATGCTTGAAGTTTGGCGACCTGGTGGGTTTCATCTGGCTTGATCGACAGATATAGTTGAGTACCATCGGCATAACAGTGAAAGTTTATGGAGTGTTTTCTGATAATACTGCCTAAAGGAAGAATAAGGTGAATACAATTGGTCCAACTTCATGGCGAACGGCAGTAGTCATTGAGGCCTCATCGTTTACAAATATGCGATTGTTACAAAGTCAAGTAGACCACGGACAGTATGTATGAAACTAAATAGTATTAATTGTCCTAAACTGACCTTTGGTTACATTTAGAGATGTATTGATATCAAAGTTTAGCAATCCGTCAAGGATGTTACCCATATTCATCAGCAACACAGATGCAGCAATTACATCAGTCAATTCATGTTGCGTCTTGTCATCTATCCCGTCAAAGGCCTCAGATCTGATTATGCACAACACAGCTTTGTGGTCCAGATTGAAATGTGGAGAATCCATGCAAAATGTTGCTTTCATACTAAATTGACAACAGCTGTCATGTTAGGGGGAGAAAACATAATTGGAACACCTTTGGCTGCAGTGTGAGTAAAAATTTATGGATTTCCCTGCCTGGGCTGGCACCCCATACTGAGAAACTTCATCCAAATCATAGTGTATGTCTGGCTCTGCTCTCAGTGATGTGTCTTTCATCTTGATGCAAACATTGCCACTGATGGCTTCTCTCTCTCAGCAGACTTAGCAAGACATCAGCAAGTGTAACATCACTGCAGCTTGCTGTTTTAACCAACTACTCTGTATCAAATCACTGCTTGGATTATTGATTATCGATCCCCTTATTCCACACCTAGGCTGTATCGATCTCACAGGAAATACACCTCTCGCTGTAATGCAAGGAAATTGTATTTCTCAGTGCCACACTATAATTGGATTAACTTTTATGAATCAAGGATCACATGCATCAAGGATCACATGCATCACTGCAAGATACAGTGATTCTTCTCTTGCACTTCTATGGTATGACCAAGTTGATTAGCGGACTTAATCTTTCGACAACCCAGAGTTCAGAGCAGGAAGAAGAAGCAAAGTTGTAGTCTTACACCCTTCCATTAGAGCAGCTACCCACCCTAAACTTTATAGAGACAAATTAGTTCACGCATTTGTTAGTTCTAGATTAGATTCATGTAACTCCTTATTATCAGGCTACTTTAATAAGTCTCTTAAATTTCACCGGTTGATCCAGAATGCTGCAGCTCATGTACTGTCATGTAACAAAAACTAAGAAAAGAGATCACATTACTCCTGTATTAGCTACTCTCCACTAGCTCCCCGTAAAATCAAGAATCAAATTTAAAATCCTCTTAATTGGTGATGCACCATCATATGTTAAGGAGCTTATAGTACCGTATTACCACACTATAGAGCGGCGCTCACTGAATGCAGGGCTACTTGTGGTTCCTAGAGTCTTAAAAAGTAGGATGGGAGCCAGAACCTTCCGTTATCAAGCTCCTCTTCTGTCAAACCAGCTTCCACTTTCAATCCAGGGGGCAGACAGTCACCTAATTTAAGTAGAGTAGAATTTCCTCTTTGATGGCGCTTCTAGTTATAGTGCTGGCTCAGTTTTCCTTGGTCCAGCCCCTAGATATGCTGCTTTTGGCCTAGACTGCTGGGGGACATCTTAACCTTTTAAGCCCTGCGGGACCTATATAGGTCCTTTTTTTATAAAATTTTAATTAAACTGTGTAAAACATTACAATAATCATGAACAAATATATTGATGCTACACATCAAATTAAACAAGAGAACCTGGGCTACAATAATTAGTCAGCCATTTCAACACAACTCAAACACCAACTAAAATAATTATTAAAATAAAATAGTTATAATTTTGTCACGAGTCAGCCCACTCTGCATGTTTCCGGAACTAGCAGCCCTGATAGCTTGGTGCTATCAGAAAAAGACAAATAGCAAAAAGCAAGACATTCCAAATCTATTCACTAAATCCCTCTGCTGCAAAGCATCACTGAGATATGAACCAAAGAACACAGCAACATAAATCGCTGAGTCAGCAAATTTTTAAAAAAATTGAGAAAATAGCAAATATAAGAAAAAATGCAGTTCCCTCAGTACTAATACAAGTTTATTGAACATCATAAGTCATATACAAGTGAAATATAAGGTTTGCTACATGAAAAAATTCAAATGTCACAGATGTGCGAAAATATGCGCAAATGTGCCGAAATGCTAATTTTGCATTCTCGCCTGAATTCTCTCTGTACTTTACCCAATCTGACTTTGTTCTGCTTCACTTTTTCAAGTGAAAACAGTGCAGAGAGACTGTTCACATATTGTGCTATGATTTGGGAGAGACTCAGGGTGAAGCATCATTTCAAGGAGATAATCATCCTGAAAGTGCTTTTTTCTATAGGCGGACCTGGAACTTCTATTTGTTCTGTGTTTCAATCTTTATTTACTCTTAGCCAGCAACATATATACGAATATTTACACATCTGACCAAAAGCTCACAAGGGTTGCCTTTATTATAACACCAAAATTATTCAAATAGCCCTTGTGGTTGCAGAGATACACCCTTTTTAGTTTGGGTATGCTATTTCGAGCTAAATCCTAAAAAATGCCTTGGTGCTTAACGGGGCTTAAAGGATACACTGAGCTCCTCTCTCCCTCTCTCCTTCTGGATGAATTCCTGTCTCTTCAATGCACATTACTAAACACTACTTCTTCCCCAGAGTCTTTGTGCTTTCTCGCCTCAAGTTTCCATGGATCGTGGCTGTGTCTGGATCCGGTCTTGCCCCCTGCCATGGCGAGCCCTGCTGATGCCCCTCCTCTCTATTTCCTTCTGTTTTATGGATCGTTGTCCATGCCTACTACTCATTATATAAATAATTTCTGTCATATTCATTGAATGTGCTGTAACTCTGTTACATTGTTCATTCTGTACGCATGACATATATTGCTTCTGTCCAACCTGGGAGAGGGATCGTCCTCTGTTGATCTCTTGAAGGTTTCTTCCCTTTTTTCCCTGTGAATGGCTTTTTTAGTTTTTTGGGGGGAGTTTTTCCTGATCGATGCGAGGTCCCGCGACAGTGATGTCGTATGTGTATAGATTGTAAAGCCCTCCGAGGCAAATTTGTAATTTGTGCTTCGGGGCTATACAAAATAAATTTAATTGAATCTCTTTTTGTCATTTGAGTTGCCTCTGTTGCCTGCAATTATATGATACATAAATGCATCAGTGATGCAAAATAACTATCTTCATTCAAATCCCCTTTGGCTGTGTTTCTACAGATGACAGCAGAAGCCATTCTTCGCCTGGTCAATGATCCTGTGCTGCCATTCTACCCTCTAGACATTGCCCTGGATGTTCAAAACAAACTCAAAGGTAACACTGATAATGATAGAATGATAGTGATGGTAATGTAAATCAGTCAGGTAATCTTGAGGAGACTTCTGACCTGAGAACAAGTACAAGAGTCATCAAACACATCAGATAAACCTTAAAAATATCCAAGGAAAATAACTTCTTTGGGGATAATTCGCAGAGGATTTCATTTAAGCGGGCCATAGTACCTGAAACTAGGTCTGCATTGTGGACTATGACAGACAGGGTTTAGTTGCTATAGTAATGATGGCAATGTTACAAAATATCTCTATTCTGTGTGCAGACATAAATATATATTTTTTTTATACATATATATATATATTTATATATAGATATTATAGATCAGATATAAATATATACTAGAAATAAATTAAAGAAGAAGGGAGAAATGTTTCTACCTAAGGCTGTAAATACTTATGTACATGTCATATTTTCGTTCTTTATTTTTAATAGATTTGCAAAGATTTCCCCAAAACCCTTTTCACTTTGTCATTAAGGGGTGTTGTGTGTAGAATGTTAAGGAAAAAAATGAATTTAATCCATTTTGGAATAAGGCTGTAACATAACAAAATGTGGAAACATTTTGTGAGGTCAATCAACCGCGGACTGGGAGAGGTAAGATGCCCTGAACTACTGAACTACGCTGTGGTCTGAACTACGCTGTCTGTGAGAGATTTAAAGTGCAGCACCTGTGTGCGTCAGCATTAAGCCCCTCCCAATGCAAAAAAAAATAAACGAGCATGATCAACGCCGCAAAAAAAAATAAACGAGCATGATCAACGCCGTTAATAGTCGCCGTTAATAGTTTGCTGCGCAGCAAACGCAGCAAACTATTAACGGCAGACATATTTTGCAGAGTGGGTTCAGCGTGTCAGACTCGCCTGTAGCAATAAACCCGTACTTCAAGTACGACTCCTGATAATGTCTTTTGAATGCAGCTTTCTTTTTCTTGGACATTATATAGGCTTTTCTTCTTTGTCTCCTTATTGGGCCTTTTCCCCTTGCCAAAAAAGCCCTCCAAAGACGTTTTTTCTAAGTTCTAAGTTGGATGTGTGTTTCTTCCTACACCTGATCTCAATGCTGGGTGAAGCCTTCTGGCTGAAATATTGATTCCAGCCACTACCCTGCCCCTCAGACCCTTACATGTGTTAAATTAATACATCATTCAACCTCCATTTGGTGAGGCCGGGCTGGCCACCAAACACAAACGAGAGACCCATGAGTGTGCACATAACTTTCTGGCATGCAAAAATCACTTTGTCAACATACACAAACATCCATAATCCTACACAAACACCCACAAGCCTTTTCCATTGACTAACTCTCCCATAAGAATGGTTTAGTTCATGTGTTTAGCTAAATGTATCTACTCTGATTCCACAGCAGTGGAGGAGAGCAGAGAGTTGATATACATGTAAGCAAACTTTGGTATATCAATTGAAAGTTCTATGCTAACTCTCCATTCTATGCTAACTTTTTTGGTGTGACTAGTGATATTTTTGATGCAATAACACTCTGATGACATCCACAACTTGCAAGGTATACCTGGTAGAGAACTCCGTAATGTTAATGTCGGGTACAGTAAGCCTACAGTGGAATTTGATGTACTGTATAATTGCTGCGGCACCACAGCACCGCAGTGTGTCTGGTGATTTGTTGGATAGGGGAATAATATATCAAATCAGTTTTAAGATAGACATTGATTGTCAATACAGACACGTGTTAAATTCAGGCAAGTTGTCCTCTGTGTATGAGGTGTATCAAGTGATTGACACACACATGTATGCCCAAAGATTGCAACTTGCATAGTAACAAAAACACTTAAGTACTTTAGTTGAGGTCTGAATTAGACTCTGTATAAATGTACATTGTCCAATATTCAGTAGTTAGCATGCGGTACAACCTCTCAGGAACTCATTCATTCACAGTCTCAGAGCGTGCAAAGACTCTTTCTTGAATATTAAGATAACCTTTGAAAGACGATGCACAACAGACGCTTTGATACATTTAGTCTGCGTGACTAAATTACCTCTGTAATTTAGCAGTCTTCACTTGCAAACTCTGAATAAATAAAGTGTTGCTTTTGTTACGCACCAAGAAAGACCCACTAGTACAGGAGTCGTCAAACTGAGATTTATAAATAGATAATCAATATAGTATTTGAGTTCTTCTGCACCACATATGTGTGGATTTAGAATAAGAAAATGCACACTATACAACAGTGATTCTCAACTGGTCTGGCTGCAGAACCAACCATCACCTGTGAATGACAAGCCAAATCGAATGACCCAAATCGAAGAAAATGTTCAACTTCTCAAATTGATTTAATGAAAAGATAGTGCAGTTTGAACCTGAGATAGTGCTGAATATCACAGTAAACACGAAACACAGTTTCCAAAAAAAAAAAAAAAAAGTCCATCTTAAGGACACCAAGTAATACAACATGCATACAAATTCAGTAACTTTTTTAAACAGACTTAACAGTGCTTTTGTGCACAAAAGTCCAACTACTGAGAACTAGTCTCAAAAAGACTAAAATGATGTAACTTTAGCTGAGAATACTCACTCACTGAAACTATGGCAACTAACGCTGCACTATGGAAACAAATTCAGTGTCTTGAAGAGCAGCTTTTATCCACAGACTCAAAATAAATTAAACAAAAAGAGAATCTTAAAAAAAAAGATTCAAGTATACAAAATTAACTTTTCTTCTAATTACCTTATCAATAGGTAAATACTGAAAAACATTGTAATTTCAATAAAATGAAGCGGCACTCACTTTAACCTCAGGTTCAACACTGAACTAGACCTGAGTCTGGAGGAATTCATCATGGGAGAACTGGGGATGGTTTTTGCTCCTGACAAGAGTCTCAAAGTATGCTGTGTTCACACAAGCGAGTAGATTACATGCAAAGTCAATGCACAGACGCGTATGGATGCAAATAACACACATTTTCTCGATGCAGTGTGAATGAGCCCCCGACACAAGGGCGTTTGATGTTCCGACGTTTGTGGGACTTCCACAACATGTACAAATCAGAAAGAGTGGTTATTTCTTCCATGGTGGGAGGCGGCAGTAAACTCACAGAAGTAAAGCATGGTGTGAACGCAGCATTAAGGAGTGTGAATCGGTGGCACTCTCCTTCAAAATAAAAGCACCGGATTGTTTGTAGTTTTGCCAAACTGTTTCGAAAGGACCAAAGTAATACTGCATCTAATTATTTGGACTTGTGGGAACAGGCTTTATTTTTTATTACAGCTGTTTTATAACACACAATTGGACATCATATCCATGCACGTCATTTATGCTTACATTCAGTTTAACTATTTTCATCAGCTGTGTGCCTACAAAAAGAGGCTGCTTTGTGACAGCTTTTGGGTTCTTTATTGTGGTTATTAAATTGGTATTAAATGATAACATTTAATGTTGTCCAGGTGTCCAGGTGGCATTTTAAATGTCTTGAAGTTATAAATCTGACTTGATGAAATGTGTAGCTACTATCAATGATTCATACCAAGCAGCTATCGTTTCAGGGAACAGGTGAGAAAAAACCTTTTCCTCCGCTGGTTAAAAATACATAGAAGCTCCAGATGGACAGAAAGAAGAAGGGGAGGTGTGTGTGTGCGTGTGCGTGTGCGTGCACGTGTGCGGTTGTTCGTGTGTGTGTGTGCGTGTGCGCGTGCGCGTGTGCGTGTGTGTGTGTGTGTGTGTGCGTGCGAACAGATAGTGAGGCCTGTTAAATTCTGAGTGGGTTGTTTAAGGACAGTGGTTACAGGCTAAAAGCTGGCATTTAGATACTAAGATTTAAACGCCTTTTAATTCAAACCAATAATTCATAATTTGTTTCAGAAAAGATAATTGAGGTCAAATCTAAGGGCGCAGTTTCCAGATTGATTCAAAAGTAGTTCAGCAACTGAATTTGCTTTAATTGCACCGCATACCGTCTTCTTCTCCTTATGTGGAATGTTAAAAATCTTTGAGAAAACCCATTGCACTCCAAAAGCTAAAGGAGCAGAGGTTAGCTCGGAGAGGGAGCAGGACGTTGACTGTAAACCAACAAAATGCAGAAATTGCATTTCCCTGGACAGAGGCTGTCATTACAGGAGCTGCGTACTTGTCAAGAAACCAGGTGATCTCCCTTCTGTGTTTATAGAAGTGTGTGTGTAAGTAGAAGTTGGTGGAGGTCATCATGAATGAGCCAGTAAAGTATACTGCGTGTGGACAAGTAAGGGAAGACATATGTCCTCATACTGTGAACCATATTATATTTGGAGTCTATTAAAAAATTAGTATATTAGTGTCTCAGCCGCCCCCCTGCGGCAGAGGGCCAGTGATATTTAATGGATTCTTCACAGCCGCTGTGGAGCACTGCAGTATTCATGACTAGCAGTCATGAAGGAGACTCAGATGAAACAACCAGAGCTAATTGAAACCCCCCCAAAACCTTTTGTTCAACTTTTTAAATCACTATTCCCCTTTTCTCTTTTTATATAAAACTGCCTTTGGTCTAGTCTGATCTGACATAAATCTCTAAAGTGATAGTGTAAATGTACTGAAGTGATAGTGCTCAGTAGCGGAGCTGCCTTTGGTCCTCAACTGCAGTACCAAAGAAAGGCAGAACAGGCTGTTGTTAGTCCTGGTTAGAACTATAATACACTGGAAAAAAAAACAAAGTAACGGCGTGTGCTCATATGCATGAACTATTTATTACACCTGGATGTCACTTAAAACCTATTGTATGATGTACATTTTGAATTTGGTGAATAAAAAACAAACATAGTTAGATTGAAGGTAGAGATAGGGGGAGAATGTGAACTATGAAACCCAGCAGTGTGACTTCAGAATGTAAATAAATATTGGCTAAAGATGGGTGGCGATAAATGTGCCAGAGCCACTGTGAGCATCCAGAAAAAAGCTGAAATACTTATTAAAATCTATATTTTTAAGTCTCTGAACTCTTCAGGAAGGCTGAACAGCATTCTTTCACAGAAACACTCTCATTTGCCATTTTGATGATTTGGCAAAAAGCGCCGTATATAGGTACAGACACATCAGAAAGGGACACAGCAGGATTCATCTGTGCATATGAATTATGAGAGAGAAGAAGCTTTGTGACGCTACTCTTAGGGCAAGTTAACATACTATTGTATTACAAACCATTCAATCAAGTATCTCCCAAAGTTACAGTTTTTAGTATGGAATATCCTTTTGTGTCTCAACACGATGTCTCCTTACTGGGCCACGGCTACCTGCAGGTAAAGGTTTGTTTGTGGGACACAGCACCTACACAATAAACCTTGCACAAGCCTCCTTCTATTAATGGTCATTTTGAATTTGCATGGAATGAGGCCTGACTATTTTGGCCCTCATCTGTCTGTTACAGTACATTTGAGAGGACTCCTTCACAGCCAGTAAGGTGAGGAAGAATGATTACAAATGGCCTTTGACTTTTTTAATTTAAGGAAATAAAAAAAAGAATTCTCTACCTCCTTCTGCTGATATCTCAAAAAGTGGTAGCGTTTCCATGAAATGATTCATATAATGAGAGTAGTAGGCATGATGAAAAATCAGCAACAGTGGATGTAATTTAATAATAATATAATAATAATAATAATATTGGCAATATTAATAGCAATGCAACTAATACAAATAATGATAATAGCAGGAGGTGTCGGGCAGGACCGGGGTCCAGATATAGCCATATCCATGTAAAGCACAAAGACTCCAGGGAAGAAGTAGAGTTAGTAATGTGCATTGAAGGGACATGAATGCACACAGAAGGAGTTACCAGTTACAACAGAGTTACTACAATACTCCTGTCATTGCAGGACAAACATGTACTCCTCTACAAACACTGAACTTGCTGATCTCCATCGACAGTAAGCGCATTGCGTCACTTCCGGTTTCACCGTGTGTGTGTGTGTTAGCCGATAACGTACTTGTCTCAGCTGCAGCTAAACCAAGCTGCAGCTGAGCCGCAAGGGGTCATAGACCCCTGCGGCAGCACACTTTATGGACTCCTGCGGGCTTATGACCTAGATTTAGTTGGAATGCTTCAGCAATGAAGCATTCCAACTATTGTTCTTCAAATCTTTATTAGTTGGAACGCTTCAGCAGTCCAACTATTGTTCTTCAAATCTTTATTAAACTTATTCAACTTTCGCTTCTTCTGTACGTATTTTGGACCTCTTCTCCTTCATATATTCAGCTACATAAACCGTTCAGCTATTAAATTATTCAGCTACTTACGCTATATCTTTTTATGTTTTTAACTATTCAACTTTTTGAATTATTAAGGTTTTTATGAAAATTTCAAATCATGTTCAACTTTCAAAGCTTACAGGTTCTGCATTCGTTCAGCGAAAGACACCTTTTAAAATGTTGACCTTCAGCTATTATTCTGTAATTTCAGATTTTTTATATCTTTTGTAGTTTTTTAACTGTTTTTGTTTTATGCTTTTTTAGCAACTTTCTGCGTTTAACATGGGTGTGTATTGCGCAGCTCAGAGTGAGTGATGTCACAGCTAGAGTGTGGAGAGACTTCAGGATTTCGCAGAAAAAATATCTGACTTTTGCCATTGAAAAGTATTCTTAAAATCCCGGGTGGTTATGGGAAGTGAAAGTCCAGAATGCAATGAGTTATAATTAAAAAGTATTTAATAAAAGAATGATCACAAAAACAGCTTATGCATTCCCGAACGTGGTCCCTCCTTCCTCTGCGAAATTTACCGACTACGTCCGTTCCGCTCGCATCACCGGAGAGAGAGACCGCTCGCCACATGCAGTTAGTTTATATTTCCCAGTCGCGGAGCCTAGAGCCGTTCCTATTGGTTAAAAGTCCTGTTTTAACACCTGGAGTGTCGCTTTACTTGTTCATTGGCCCGCAGCTTCAGTGGCGGAGCTATTCTTCTTCTTCTTTAGAAAAGAGTAGATTCCATCATCTTTTTTATTACGGTCACGTGCACGTTCATATTACCACACGCACACACGCAACAGTGCACGTATTATCATGTGCACGCGCGAATGGCCGTGCACATGGTAATACACTGTATAGTGCACTGTCGCGTTCACATTTTTAACTCCAGAAAAATATCAAGCTTGTCAGTGTGTTCGGCAGAGTCGTTCCTCTCTGTTCATTAAAACCACAGTCCCGTCTCCCGCTGTGACACAGTAACAGGTGTTTCAAGTTAGCCAATCAGGGCTGTCACCATGACAACACACACGCACGCACAAATAAAACACACGCACGCACAAATAAACGAGTTGCTATGTATGTTGGATGTTGCTGTCTGCTCGTAAGTCCCCACCCCCGGTTTCCGCCCACTGCCACGCCCCTCTCCTTCATCCCAGCTGTTGTGCATTGCCTTGATCACCGGCAGGTGATTTAGGGACCACTGCATACCTGGCTCATTTGTCGGGTTGTTCCAGTTCCAGTCTGGTTTGCTGCTTCAAGAGCATTGACTACAGGAGCGGTTGAGTTGCCCTCCCGACTCTGGAGCGGTGTCCGTCCGGCGTGCTTCAGGAGCATTGTTCACAAGAGCGGTTGAGTTGCCCTCCCGACTCTGGAGCGGTATCCGGCCGGCGTGCTTCAGGAACATTGTTCACAAGAGCGGTAGAGTTGCCCTCCCGACTCTGGAGCAGGGGAGGTGGATCCCCTTTTGTTCGCTGGACATTACCGGTGGTATTTGCTTGTGTCTATTCGTTGTGTTTTGTTTTTGTCGCAATAAAGTCCGCCCTAGGAACTTGAACTGCTGCGTCTGTGCATTTGGGTCCTCAACACCACACACCGCTTAACAGAACAACCCGACCAATGATGACGGACCCAGCCGCCGCAGCAGCATCGCTTTCTGCAGATCAGCTACAGGGAGCGGTTGCCTCGCAGGGCGCTCTCCTCGGCCAACACCAGCAGGTGTTGCAGGACTTACTGAACTCCCAGCGTACCATCGGATCCCAGATGGAGGAGATCGGAGGCATGTTGCACAACCTCTCGTTGCGCCGCCCCGCCGCCACGGAGCCGGTCCCGGAGGACGAGGAGTCCGCCTGCACCCGGGAGTCCTTTGTTCCCTCTCCTGTGCCTTATGGTGGAGCGTCTGGGGAGTACCGAGGGTTCATGCTCCAGTGTCGGTTTGTTTTCACCCAGCAGCCCCGCACGTACGCCTCGGACAATGCAAAGGTGGCATATACGGTGGGTTTGTTACGTGGTAAGGCGCTGGTCTGGGCTGAGGCATGGCTCCACAGACGCCCTGCTCGGGTCTCCTACGAGCGCTTCAAGGAGGCTTTCGAGAGCGTATTCGACCACCCGGTGTACACCCGGGACGTTGTACAGCGCCTGCTCGGTCTCCGCCAGGGGTCCACCAGCGCAGCAGAATACTCCGTGGATTTCCAGATTCTGGCGGCGGAGTCGGGTTGGGGGAATGAGGCGCTGAAGGGGATATACCGCTGCAGTCTGTCGGAGCTTCTGAGAGATGAACTGGCCGTCCGGGACGAACCGGATTCCTTAGAGGAGCTCATCGCTCTCACAGTCAGGATGGACAGCCGTATTCGGGAACGCCGTCGGGAGAGGAACTACCGGTCTTCCAATCCGGTGCGCCAGTTTTCTTCCGCTCCCGGCTCTCAGCCTCCGAGCCCGGTCGGACGGTACGGCCAGGAGCGCGCCCGCTCTCCTTCCTCGGTCCCTCCCCCGTTGGACCCGGAGCCGATGCAGCTCGGGCGGATTCACCTCTCTCCGGAGGAGAGAGAGAGAGACGCCTCCGCACAGGAAGCTGCCTGTACCGCAGTACAGGCAGGAGTCGGACACCGCAGGGCCGTGTGCTCCGCTCGGCCAAAAGAGAGAGCTTTGTCAGTAGGAGTGGGGGTGCTGGCGAGTGGGTCAAGGAGAATTCCCCATTCTGAGTCTCGGTCATTATTTCCTGCCACCCTGAGGCTGTCATCGGGCCCTGTGCACCTGTCAGCCCTCATTGATTCCGGGGCTGAACAGAACTTTTTGGACACTGACTTTATTAGGAGCCAAGGGATTCCTGTGGAGGCGCTCGAGCGCACTCTGCTGGTAAGCGCATTGGATGGTAGTTCACTGGCGGAGATAACACACTGGACTCAGCCAATTTCCCTGCACGTGTCTGGCAATCACAGCCAGAGTACCCGGTTCTATGCGTTTCCGTCCCCCCAGACACCCTTGGTTCTGGGACTTCCCTGGCTCAGGGAGCATAATCCTCAGATTGATTGGGCTGGAGGTAGGATCACCGGTTGGAGTTCTGCCTGTCATTCTCGCTGCCTCAGATCTGCGCTGCCCCGTCAGGTTATTCCTCCCAGCAGGCCTGACACCGGTCCTGGCCTCGTCGCAGTGCCTCAGGAGTATGTGGATTTGGGAGAGGCGTTCAGCAAGGAGCGGGCTCTTTCACTTCCCCCTCATCGTCCATACGATTGTGCCATTGACCTGCTCCCGGGCGCTCCACTTCCCTCGAGCCGGTTATATAATCTCTCCCGGCCAGAACGTGAGTCTATGGAGAGGTACATCACGGACTCGGTCGCCGCTGGAATCATACGCCCCTCTTCATCACCTGTGGGAGCGGGTTTCTTCTTCGTCTCGAAGAAGGACAAGAGCCTCCGTCCCTGCATCGACTACAGAGGTTTGAATCAAATCACTATTAAGAATAAGTATCCGTTGCCGTTGATGTCCTCTGTTTTCGAATCCCTAGCTGGAGCCAAGATATTCACCAAGCTGGATCTCCGCAACGCTTACCACCTGGTCCGAATTCGCGAGGGGGACGAATGGAAGACGGCCTTTAACACACCCCTGGGACACTTTGAATATTTGGTGATGCCGTTTGGACTAACTAATGCCCCTGCCGTCTTTCAGGCCCTGGTGAACGATGTCCTCCGCGACTTCTTGAACCGCTTTGTGTTTGTGTATATTGACGATATTCTCATCTTCTCCCCGAATCCCCAGGAGCACACCAACCATGTTCGCCTGGTTTTGCAACGGCTGTTGGAGAATTAGCTCTTCGTGAAGGCTGAGAAGTGTGAGCTTCACGTTACATCTGTGCAGTTCCTGGGGGTCTTTATTGAGGAGGGTCAGGTGAGAAAGGACCCCGAGAAGGTTAAGGCAGTAACGGAGTGGCCGGTGCCCACTTCAAGAAAGAAGCTTCAGCAGTTTCTGGGGTTCGCCAATTTCTATCGTCGGTTCAACCGGAACTACAGCCGAACGGCAGAACCACTGACACGACTCACCTCTTCCAAGGTCCGTTTTTCATGGACCCCAGAGGCCGACGGGGCCTTTGTGCCCTCAAGGATCGGTTCGTCTCGGCCCCGATTCTGGTCCACCCAGATGAGACCCGCCAGTTTGTCGTCGAGGTGGACGCCTCGGACACCGGAGTCGGAGCGGTACTTTCCCAGCGGTCCGCTTCCGACTCCAAGCTCCATCCTTGTGCCTTCTTCTCCCGCAGATTGTCCCCGGCGGAGAGGAATTATGACGTTGGCAACCGCGAACTGTTGGCGGTCAAGTTAGCCTTGGAGGAGTGGAGGCACTGGCTGGAGGGATCGGTGCTTCCCTTCATTGTATGGACCGACCACCACAATTTGGAATATATCCATTCGGCGAGACGCCTCAATTCCCGCCA
This sequence comes from Taurulus bubalis, assembly GCF_910589615.1. Lineage (NCBI taxonomy): Eukaryota > Metazoa > Chordata > Actinopteri > Perciformes > Cottidae > Taurulus > Taurulus bubalis. Next base: position 3,304,346 of record NC_136595.1, read on the forward strand.
GGCCCGCTGGGCTTTGTTCTTCACACGCTTCAACTTCACCATCACCTTCCGGCCAGGGCACAAGAACACCAAGCCAGACGCACTCTCCCGTCAGTTTGCTCCGGAGGAGGGAGGTTCTACTCTCGACACCATCCTGCCCGCCTCGTGCGTGCTGGGTGCAGTCACCTGAGAGATTGAGAGGGTGGTACGTGAGGCCCAGCACACCCAGCCTGACCCCGTAGGAGGTCCCCCGAACCGCCTGTTTGTTCCTGAGGCCACCCGTTCCCAAGTCCTGCGGTGGGCCCACGAGTCCCGTCTCTCGGGCCACCCGGGCATCCGCCGAACCATAAACTGGCTCCGCCGCATCTTTTGGTGGCCGTCTCTCGAGGAGGATACGCGTTCGTACGTGCTGGCCTGCACTACGTGCGCCCGCAACAAGGCTTCGCATCAACCTTCCGTGGGGTTACTCAGACCACTTCCTGTGCCCCAACACCCGTGGTCCCATATCGGGGTGGATTTTGTTACTGGTTTCCCTCCATCTGACACCAACACCGTCATTCTGACGGTTGTGGACCGGTTTTCAAAGGCTGCTCACTTAATTCCCCTGCCCAAGCTTCCATCGGCCCGCGAAACCGCCAATCTGCTAGTCCTACATGTGGTGAGGCTTCATGGCATCCTGGCGGACATAGTTTCGGACCGCGGTCCTCAGTTTTCGTCCCAGTTGTGGAAGGCCTTCTGTCACACCCTCGGCGCCACGGCCAGCCTCTCCTCAGGATTCCACCCACAGACTAATGGCCAGACTGAGAGGATGAACCAGGAGCTCGAGGCCATCCTCAGGTGTGTGACCGCCACCAATCCCTCGTCATGGAGCCGTCACCTCCCGTGGGTCGAGTATGCCCACAATTCCCACACATCTACTGCCACCGGGCTGTCCCCATTTGAGGCCTCTTTGGGTTTTCAGCCTCCCCTGTTCCCCAGCCAGGAGGTTGAGGTTGCCGTACCTTCGGTCCAAAGCAATGCCCGTCGTTGTAGGCGCGTGTGGAGAGAGACTTGGGCCGCTCTACTTCGCACAGCAGAGCAGAACAGGAGATCGGCGAATCGACGGCGTGTTCCAGCCCCGGACTACCGTGTTGGTCAATTGGTGTGGCTTTCGGCCAAGGACATCCCCCTCCGCACCGAGTGTAGGAAGCTTTCCCCCAGATATGTCGGTCCTTATCCCATCATCTCCATCGTCAACCCGGTGTCGGTAAAACTTCAGCTGCCTCGTTCCATGAGAATTCACCCAGTATTTCATGTCTCTCTCCTCAAACCCGTTGTCTCCAGTCCCTTAAATCCTCCGCCTGTACCCCCTCCACCCCCCCGTTTCATTGAGGGGGGCCCCGTCTACACGGTCAATCGCCTCCTGGATGTCCGCCGGCGGGGTAGGGGATATCAGTACCTGGTAGACTGGGAGGGGTATGGCCCAGAGGAACGGTGCTGGGTGCCCCGTTCTCGGATTCTTGATCCGGGGCTCATTAGAGACTACCATCGACAGAACCCTGGTAGATCCGGTGGTTCGCCAAGAGGCTCCCGTTAAGGGGGGGGGGGGGGATGTTGGATTCCCTGTCTGCTCGTAAGTCCCCACCCCCGGTTTCCGCCCACTGCCACGCCCCTCTCCTTCATCCCAGCTGTTGTGCATTGCCTTGATCACCGGCAGGTGATTTAGGGACCACTGCATACCTGGCTCATTTGTCGGGTTCTTCCAGTTCCAGTCTGGTTTGCTGCTTCAAGAGCATTGACTACAGGAGCGGTTGAGTTGCCCTCCCGACTCTGGAGCGGTATCCGTCCGGCGTGCTTCAGGAACATTGTTCACAAGAGCGGTAGAGTTGCCCTCCCGACTCTGGAGCAGGGGAGGTGGATCCCCTTTTGTTCGCTGGACATTACCGGTGGTATTTGCTTGTGTCTATTCGTTGTGTTTTGTTTTTGTCGCAATAAAGTCCGCCCTAGGAACTTGAACTGCTGCGTCTGTGCATTTGGGTCCTCAACACCACACACCGCTTAACACGGTATCATTTAGACAACAGCTCCTGTCCCCATCTGTCTAACGCAGGAGTCGGCGAGCCGCATGCGGCTCTTTAGCCCGTCTGTTGCGGCTCCCTGAGGCTTTGACAAAAACATTTTTTTTTTTGCCCAGTGGAAAAGCTTTCAGAGGGAACTCCTTATCTTGGAGTTTTAGGTCATATTGGGTCACTAAAAATAAAAATAAATGTTTAAATATTTCGTTAACTAAAATGTGCATCACATCCTGTCACGTAGCTGTCAAGCCTCTTCCCCTGCATGTGGCTACTCGGGATTTAGAGCCCCGCCCTCGCTAAACTATCAACGGATAAATAAATAAAAAGAAAAGTCAAGAAGAGCGTTTAATTCTACGTGGACGTATTAATTTGCTTTCACTGCCAATGACGCTGGCTGACCTGTATGCTTGATATGTGGCGAGAAATTAGCAAACAACAAAACATTTAATGTTGAAAGACTCTTCCAGAACAAGCATCTGCTGAAAAGTATCAAGCTGCAGAAGAGTGATTCCTCAACTGCTGCAGCAAACTGAGCAAAGTAAATATACTTTCAGGAAGTGGATCCAACTCCACTACTGCTGCTGGTTCTGTGTCAGCTAATGAGACACTGAGGCGTCCGTTAGTATAAACGGATCCATCCTCCTCCGTTTGCGGTGCTCTAAAAGTCCAGCATAGTGAATTCGCTCAGTGTAAACTAAGCAAAAGATATGCGTTTAAAATGCAAAACTCACGTGAAGAGGACAGGTATCGAACCTGCTACCTTTACAGGACAAACACTTGAGCCACAAATATAGACAGTATTCCAGATCTGCATAGTTGTGCTTTTAATGGATCTCAATGTAGCCGACACTATTCTTATGACTATTTTTTTGTTTGATAGTTATAAACAGGTAAAATAGCAATACAATGTCAAAAATTGTCTTTCTTGTTCTATAATTTCATAAATAAAACAAACTATAGTTTTTTTGTATATTTGTATATTTATTTTTATATATATGACTATATATAAAACTTCAGAAGCTGTGATATCAAATAGCTTTTGCGGCTCCAGACAATTGTTTTTGGGTGGAAAAAAGGGCAAAATGGCTCTTTGGATAGGAAAGGTTGCTGACCTAACGCAACAACCCTTGAACAAACAAACAGACACATTATTATATGAATTCAAATTATTCGTCTTCCACTCTTCTCGGCATACTAGTGACATACATACGCAGTGACTTAAGGAATGTGGCTGCTGACGTCTCTCCCCTTATCGTTGTTTTAGTCTGGCCTGCCCGGTCCTGCTACTGGAGCAGAGCAAGGCCACTCAGCAAACAGTTCTCCGCTCAATGTTCCTGTGGGGGCGTGGTTATGCTAAGCTGAAGAGGGGTGTGGTTGTGGGTGGCTCGGGGGACTGTGCCTGGAAGAGGCCTGATTGGCCTCAACTGTAATAATTGTGTGTTTGTCCTCACATAAGGAGAAGTAGGCTAGATGCTCAAGAGACGGACAGACCGACGCAAGGCGGTCCGTTAGAGCCAGAACCAAAATAAACCGGTTACGAACCTTGAACCCTGGTGTGCTGTGTCATTGTGCTGAGGGGAAACTCACTGCGGTAACGGGAGATTGTTACAGTTCCATTCTAATCTCTCGTCGGGCTGATGATGTTAAATTATTTTTCCAGTGGTACTTTTACGCATTAAAAAATATCTAAACATAATACTTAATATTACGAATTATTATTATAAAACATTTTCCCTCCACAATACACATTTTGAAGATGATGTTCAGAGAAGTTCAGTTCAGCTGATTACCTCCTTTTTTTCTAAAATGAATAAAGACACACCCCTGTCTACATCAATGGAGCTGAGGTGGAGCAAGGTAACAGCTTGGTGCTGTTTACGAGGAACTTAATAAGCCCAGATGGACCTTAATATTTTCATGATAATTTAGCCCCTTACAGTAATGTCACATTTTTTGACAGTGCTTTAATCACATTATCGTCATGGTATATTGTCAGTTTATACAATCATGTAAAATGTTGTACATATTTCTTGACCTGCAGTATTGCGAGAGCTTTCAATTCTGAATGTAAACTGTTCAGAACTGACCACCTGAACATAAACCTGTGTCCTTATGAATACAATGCATAAACGACCGATTTAAGCCTTTTCAACACAGAATTTGCTGTGCCAAATGTACTGTAACAGCCAGTGTTGACGGGCTTATGAGGATAGCATTGTTTGAGTAGCTGGTTTTCTGTGTATATGTCTTTTTTGTGTTTATATTTGCCAAGATTATCCCACCATACATTAGGCAATTGGTGGGACATATCCTGAACAGAGCAACAGTCTATCACAGGGCTAAAGTACTTGCCATGTGCCCTTAGCTATGCCATTCCATCAAGTGCTGTTATTGACCTTTTAACATATTTTGATAGTTTGTCTCTCAAGAACTTGATTACACTGTGTAGACTGATTTTACCTGTGGCTAAGGTCCAGTCCAAATCTAGAGATGGTCTGGACGATCCAATTGCATCCCATTTTCTGTTCTGTTATTCTATTAAGGAGGTCCTTTTGAGACTTTGTAAGACCACAATGAGCTTCAACTTGAAACAAACGTCTATTCCTTCTAAGTTGACTGTGTTTTCTTATGTAGTTCTTTTATCTGAACAGTTACATACCTTATTGTTATGTCACTTTGTCTTCTCCCTGACATCTGTGTCTAGACAAGAGCTTGGTTACTCAGCTAATGCTGTCCTCAGCCTCCTCTCTGAGGGACCACGCAGCTTTCTTCCAGTCAGAAACGATGCGGCCGGCAAATGACCCGAAAGAGCGCGACCCTTCCCACGTGCGGATGCTGAATGATGTACTCCGTGACCTGGAAAAGAGCTTCCTTATCCCACAGACACCGCCTGGAGTGTACAGGTAGGAGACAAGTTACCGTCTCAGACTTGCAACCCAGTTTGGAAAAATTGTGAAATTATGTCCCAAACTCTAGACCTTAAAATCTTGAATATCGTTGAATTTAGTGTTTAACATCTTAAAGTTCACTCTAGCGTTGGTTTTCTTGGTATTCTGTTGTCAACACTTTCCTTTCTGTAGCTTCTTTTTAATAAGAAGTTAGTCTTGTTTTCTTGTCACAGTGAGCATTAAAACGTCTTAAAATTCAGCTGACCGAACTTGCAGACAACCTGAACAACATTTGTCTTCAACATGTTTTGCCACCTTCTGCAGACTAATTAATCTAACTTTAGTCTCCCTATTTACTTGGTTCTGTTATTTGTACAAGCTGTTATTTGTACAAGCTGAAATTGTATTTATTGGCAGACTCAACAACAGACTCAACAATTCCAGCATTGCATAAATGCTGGTTGCTTCCGGATATGTCTTGTTTCCAAGACATATCCAGAAGTAATATGTCACATGCATTTCCTTCATCACAAAACATTTGTAAAGCTGTTTGCTTATTTCTTTTTTCCTGCCTTCACTTAGTTGCTTAGTGTGTTACTGCCACCAACTGTTAACCAGTGGAATGACCTGACTCCTTTGGCAGGAATGTGTGTATGCTTGTGCATAGGATACAAAGAAAATCTGCTTTTTAAAACTTTGCTTTATAGCATATGGCAGCTGTATGGCATACAGAAAACCCCCATGGGTGAATCAACTGTAATAGAACAATGTTGACTTGAACAATTTGTTTTTGGTATCTAATTCATGTTAAACTGTTGTTTTTTTATTCTGTACAGCTCTGCAAGGACATTGTTCTAACAGCTATTTATCAAATCTCACGAATGCAAAAAAAAGCAGTGCTGAAAAAATATATATTTTGTTTTTTTCCTATGTCTGACTCACCATCTAATAGTGAAATGAACCTTGAATAGGTAATTTGCTATATCACTGACACGTTTTAACAGTCAGCTTAGGGTCTTGGTGAAACACTTACCAGAATAATGTGTTTTAATGGAGGTCTGGCAGTAACATGATTAGAAGTGACTGCTGGTACATAATAATGAATGTAGTGACATGTCAGTGGTGGCACTGAAGGACATGACTTAATGTAGTGGTGAGTAGTTTCAATGCAATGAAAAAAATTATTAAAATTTCCCATATTGCATCTCTATGTTCTAAAAAGAGCACAGTGGCACTGTATTTTCTTGAGGCAGTTTGGTCATTGATTTTCTTAATCAAAGATGAATAAGTGATTCCATGGTGTGTTGAAAGCACACCCTGGAGTTTATTTTATATTCAAGACTTGACAGGTTACTACACTTAAACACAGCAGCCTTTGGCCCGGATGACCATGACTCATCCAAACAGTTTCAGCTCTTCCTGTGAAACATTTGGTATGCACCCGTTATCACTTTGGGATAGTAATTCCTGCGGCCAAACCCAGAAGCTCAAATATGCTGATTTTATGAAGAGTAAAGGGACTCTGCAGAAGTTATTGGAATTGTAAGGGGTGCCATCCAATTCTTTTTCAACTTTTTCTACATATGGAGCAGAACAGCAATAATGTAACATAAAACTTGAGCTTCACAGTAAACACATATTTATTTCTTCTTTCAAAAAACGGAAAAGACGAATAAGTTACACACAGCAGCGTCTGAATATTTTCGAAGCTGCACCTTTTTAGGGCAGATCAGCAGTAATTCATTGGCTCTGCACAGTGGATGTACAAGAAAGTGAGAGCTCCAGATTAGTTGGTGAAGTTATTTTCGTCAAACTGTCCAGCTAAAAAATAAACACAATAAATCATATCAAATCTCATTTATGTTCTGGGAAGCTGACCTTGACTGATAGTGGGTACTTTTTCTCTGCGACTATATTTCTATCTCAGACTAGTATACCTCTGTTCTGTCTTCCCCCACAGCTCTGCAGCTGTCTACTTTTCAACTAGATTCTAAAGGAATAAATGTATTCTGCTGTGCAGTGTTATTCACAGTTTATGGCAGTAATAGACATGTTAATTGTCCTAGACTGCCATTAGTATCAAAGCTAAAATGAGCTGCTCCATCATGCTTGGAAAGCATTAAGGCTTAATAGCACTCATTTGTAGGAAGTTACCATTCCCTCGCAGGACCAAGACAATTAGACTAAGAGCACTTAACATATTTTTTTTTTACTGTTTTCCATGACAGTTTGTCATATTTTAGGGAACAAAACCTATGGTATATTTTTAAGCAACACAAACACATAATGATGACACGTTTGGTGTAGAGCAGCCCAGTAACACAATGATGCCTGCGATATGTATTTTTATGGCTGTGTGTGTAACTTGTGTAAGTCACCTAATATGTTAACTGAGCTTTAAAACACTTTCCAGATTCGATATGGTTAAGAGTGTTTGGATAAGTCAGTGCAGATACCGGTACCTTTCGGTGGTCCAGCTGATGCAGTTGCTGCTGACACTGTAATGAGATTCAGGATATGACTCTTGGTTGTCCTGCTGTGTGCACTGAGGGGTTTGACCTCCATTTTTTCGAGTTATACAACTGTAAAGCTCAACAATTGCAATCTTGCTTAACCCCAAAAATCAATACAGAATACTACAATGTACATGACAGACTAATGATGTTTTATAAAATATAGTTTGGGAACGAAGACCACCCCCCCAAACTCAGCCAATCACCAGAGCCCTAAGTACTTGCACAACGAACCCGCTCACTTCCTCTTCGACTCAGTTCCGACACAACGTGTGACAGACAAGCGACGTCTTGAACTGCTTACCCAATACAAACGCCCTTTCTCAACCCTCCCCGACGACCAGCTACAGTGGCTTGCAAAATATTCTTACCCCTTGAACGTTTCCACATTTTGTCACATTACACGCCACAAACATAAATATATTTTATTGGAATTTTATGTGAAAGACCAACACAATTGTGAAGTACAAAGAAAATTATACATGATTTAAAAAAAAAATTCACAAATAAAAAACTGAACAGTGCAAGTGTGCAAAATTATTCAGCCCCCTTTTTTGCAACCAATTGCCTTCAGAAGTTGCCTGATGACTGCTGAATGATTAAATGTTGACCAAATTCCTAAAAAGAGTCCACCTATGTGTAATCTAATCTCAGTACAAATACAGCTGTTCTGTGACGGCCTCAGAGGTTTGTTAAGAGAATAAACAGGACCATGAAGTCCAAGGAACACACCAGACAGGTCAGAGATAAAGTTGTGGAGAAGTTTAAAGCAGGGTTAGGCTATAAAAAGATTTCCTAAACTTTGAACATGTCACGGAGCGTCCATTATCCGGAAATGGAAAGAGTATGGCACAACTGCAAACCTACCAAGACACGGCCGTCCACCTAAACTTACAGGCCGAACAAGGAGAGCACTGACAAGAGATGCAGCCAAGAGGCCCGTGGTGACTCTGTACGAACTGCAGAGATCCACAGCTCAGGTGGGGGAATCTGTCCACAGGACAACTATTGGGCGTGCACTCCACAAATCTGGCCTTTATGGAAGAGTGGCAAGAAGAAAGCCATTGTTAAAAGAAAACAATAAGAAGTCCCGTTTGCAGTTTGCCAGAAACCATGTGGGGGACACAGCAAACATGTGGAAGAAGGTGCTCTGGTCAGATGAGACCAAAATTGAACTTTTTGGCCTAAATGCAAAACATTATGTGTGGCGGAAACCTAACACTGCACATCATCCTGGACACACCATCCCCACTGTCAAACATGGTGGTGGTAGCATGATGCTCTGGGGGTGCTTCTCTTCAGCAGGGACAGGGAAGTTGGTCAGAGTTGATGGGACGATGGATGGAGCCAAATACAGGGCAATCTTGGAAGAAAACCTGTTGGAGTCTGCAAAAGACTTGAGACTGAGCTGTCCTTGAGCTGTTTTGCAAAGAAGAATGGGCAAAAATCTCAGTCTCTAGATGTGCAAAGCTGGTAGAGACATACCCCAAAAGACTTGCAGCTGTAATTGCAGCAAAAGGCAATTCCACAAAGTCTTGACTTAGTGGGGGGGCTGAATAATTTTGCACACTGCACTTTTCATTGTGTGACACTTTGTGTTGGTCTTTCACATAAAATTCCAATAAAATATATTTATGTTTGTGGTGTGTAATGTGACAAAATGTGGAAACGTTCAAGGGGTAGGAATACTTTTGCAAGCCACTGTATATCCCAAAGTCCCAGAGCTACCTCCTTCTCATTCCATGCTTTGTCGGCAGCATCCTCGGCTGTGTTTAGCCATCCACGTTTCCCACGGCTCTCTGCATCCATCCTCTAACAACTACGAAGATGTTGGTCTCGCCTTCCAACAGCCCCAGGGGAGAGATCCCGACTTCGCCCACCCGAAGGGATCCAGGCACTTGAACAACAGGCAAAACCACCGCGACCCTCATTCACCATTCAGACGCTCCGACAGTCTCTACAAATCCCTCTTTTACGAGCGACAGTCTCTCGACTGAAGAACGCAACCATCCAACGCAACACCATCCCAGCATCTTTTTCCGTTCTCTTGCTTCTGCATCTCATGTCTCACCCACCTCAGCCAACTTCGGCCAACCCCTCCCACCTCAACACTGGCTACCCCAGCCACACGGACTGCTCCAACAGGCCGGGTGTCTTGCCCAGGGACGCATCGCGGTGGACGGCCAGTCCCCCGATCCGAGGACGACCCGCTCCATCACCGCTCCAACCCGCCTACCGGTACTTTTCGGTTTCCGCTGGCAGGAAGCCAAAAGTACTACTTTACCATGCATCAGTTCTTGGACTGATGCGACCTGATGCGAGTTTAGCGACCTGGTTGGTTTCATCTGTCTTGATCGATAGATATAATGAATGATATAGATATAATGCAGACAATGAAATGTGCATTGTCTGTTTATGGATGGTTTTCTGATAATATTGCCTAAAGGAAGCATATATAAGGTGAATACAACTGGTCCAAGCACAGAACCTTGTGGAACGACTCTGCGTTACCCCGTGAGGTCTGGGCGGCACACACGACAACACACTCGGGATGGGTTAGGAACACACTTTATTGACAGACTCCGGTACGCTCTCGGCCTCGCCCCTGAGCGCACCTGCCTGCTGGTTTCGGGTCCTGTCGCGCCGTCGCCTCGGCTCACTGCTCTCCAGTCAGCTGCGTCGCACCCCTCCTCCTTCGCTACTGCTGGTTTTTAAACCAGGAGAGACACAGACACCAATTGCACCCAGCTGAGCCTGATTATCTCTCATCCCGGCACCTGTTCTCTGAATCGCTCCCCCCTCTCTCCCTCTGCACCTGCGCATAACCCCGCCCCGCCACCACATACCTCCACCGCCAGCCTTAGGCCGGGGAGCCATCCGGCCTAACCTACTCCCCCCCCGCCCCATGAGAGCGGGGGAGGAAGTCGGCCACAACCATCTGCGTCCCCGGCCTGTGGATCACCTTGAAATTAAAAGGCTGTAACGCCAGATACCACCGCGTAGTCTGGGCGTTAGTATCTTTCATGCGGTGGAGCCACTGGAGGGGGGCGTGGTCCGACCAGAGGGTGAAAGAGCGTCCCAGGAGGTAGTAGCGCAGGGAGTCCCATCGAATGGCCAGGCACTCCTTCTCCACCGTACTGTACCTTGCTTCCCTCTCGGATAGCTTCCGGCTGATGTAGAGGACCGGGCGGTCAACCCCCTCTACCTGCTGGGACAAAACGGCCCCCAGCCCTCTGTTCGACGCATCAGTCTGCAGAGTAAAGGGAAGAGAGAAGTTAGGTGTATGAAGGAGCGGTTCCCCACAGAGAGCTTGTTTTACCTCCTCAAACGCCAACTGGCACCGCTCCGTCCACTGGACCGGATCTGAGGCACCTTTCCGGGTCAGGTCAGTCAAGGGGCTGGTCAGGTCTGCAAAGCTCGGGATGAAGCGCCTGTAATAACCCGCCAGCCCCAGAAACTGCCTCACCTCTTTTTTAGTCTTGGGCCGCGGGCAGGCCGCGATCACAGTGGTCTTGTCCACCTGATGGCGCACGTGCCCGCCGCCCAAGTGGTACCCCAGATACCGTACCTCCCTCCGTCCAACTGCACACTTCCCCGGGTTGGCGGTGAGCCCAGCCTGCCTCAGGGACTCCAGCACCGCGCCCACCCGCTCCACATGCTCCGCCCAGGTGGTGCTGTGGATGATTACATCATCCAAGTAGGCGGCAGCATATGCAGCGTGCGGACACAGCACCCGGTCCATGAGGCGTTGAAAGGTGGCTGGGGCACCGAACAACCCGAAGGGAAGGGTGGTGAATTGGTACAAACCAAACGGAGTGGAGAAGGCCGTCTTTTCCTTGGACTCTGGCGACAGAGGAATCTGCCAGTAGCCCTTGGTCAAATCCAGTGTCGTGAAGAAACGCGCAGTGCCCAGTCGGTCCAGGAGCTCGTCGACTCGGGGCATTGGGTACGCATCAAAACGTGACACATCATTCCCCCTGCGATAGTCCACGCAGAACCGTATAGACCCATCCTTCTTGACAACAAGAACAATGGGGCTAGACCAGGCACTGTTGGAATCTTCTATTACCCCCATGTCCAGCATTGCGGCCAATTCCCTCTGAACCACTTTTCTTTTGTGTTCAGGTAACCTGTAGGGTCGTAACCGCACCGTCACGCCCGGGGGAGTCTCAATCTGGTGCGAGATGAGGTTTGTGCATCCTGGCAGGAGAGAAAACACGTCAGCAAACTGATCTTGCAACTGGGCAATGTCTGTTCTCTGGGTCCCAGAGAGATGGTCTTCACAAAGGAGCGAGGCCGGATTGGTGGATTTTGGGACCTCAGGCCCCAGCTCCTCTCTCTCAGAAACCGCAGACACCAGAGAAACAGACTCCGCCTCTCTTCATGCTTTTAGGAGGTTGAGGTGGTAGATCTGTTTAGTGCAGCCCCTGTCAGAACGCGCCACCTCATAGTCAACATCCCCTACTCTCCGTGTGACCACAAAGGGCCCTTGCCACTTGGCGAGTAGTTTAGAGCTGGACGTAGGAAGCAATACAAGTACCTTTTCTCCCGGTGTGAATTGTCTCAGCCTGGCTCCTCTGTCGTACAGAAGTTTTTGACGCTCCTGGGCCTGGAGCAAATTCTCACGTGACATCCGACCCAGTGTGTGGAGTTTTGCTCGCAGGTCCAGGGCGTATTGAATTTCATTCTTACTGGTGCTTGGACCTTCCTCCCAGTTTTCCTTAATCAGGTCGAGCACCCCCCGTGGGGTCCTGCCGAACAGCAGTTCAAAGGGAGAAAATCCCGTGGAGGCCTGAGGAACCTCCCGCACTGCAAACAACAGAGAATCAAGCCATTTGTCCCAATTACGTTCATCGTCATTAATAAATTTACGGATCATGGACTTCAAAGTCTTATTCAGACGCTCCACCAGACCGTCGGTCTGTGGGTGGTAAACACTGGTCCGAATAGATTTAACGCCCAGCAACCCGTAAAGCTCTCGCAGTGTACGTGACATGAACGAGGTGCCCTAGTCAGTCAGAATCTCTTTCGGGATCCCGACTCGGGAGATGACCTGAAACAGCGCCTGCGCAACACTTTTTGCAGAAATGTTGCGCAACGGCACTGCCTCCGGATATCGTGTTGCGTAATCCACCAGGACTAATACAAAGCGATATCCGCGTGCGCTCCGGTGAAATGGCCCGATGAGGTCCATGGCTATTCGCTCGAACGGCACCTCCATTAATGGCAGAGGGTGCAAAGGCGCCCTCAGAATGGCCGGTTGATTTACCAATTGACATTCCGGGCAGGACGCACACCAACGGCGCACATCCGCCCGGATGCCCGGCCAATAAAATCGGGTCATTATCCGGTCTAGTGTCTTTTCGTATCCCATGTGACCAGCCATCGGGTTATAATGAGCCGCCAGGAAAATCATTTCCCGGCGGCTTTTCGGCACCAGCAACTGGGTGTTTTCCTGCCCGGTCTGAGTGTCACGACTCACTCTGTACAGCCTGTCCCTAATCAATGAAAAGTGCGGATATGACTGCGCTGCGTCAGGGCGCACCAGCTGACCATCAACTCGCATCACTTGGTCCTAGGCCGAGCGCAGAGTATCATCACGAGACTGCTCAAGTGGAAAATCTTCCATGGAGCGGAACTCGGGAACCGGTGGAGTCTCCACGGGAGGTTCCGCCGGTTCCCCCTCCTCCTCCCCGTCTGCAGTGTCGGACAACCTTGCGTCACCACTGAGCACAGCACACATATCGCATGACCCTGTCTGCCATGACCGCACCCCCGCTGCCTGCCCCATTAATTTGTTAAACCCGGCCAATCGGTTCCCAAGATTAGAGGGTGCGTAAGGCGGGAGTTAACCGCAACCTTTATACTATGCTTTTTACCCCCGTGTCTGATCTCGACTGATACTATGGGATACTCGTGAACGTCCCCATGCACACACCTAATCTTCACCCACAATGCCTCCACCAATGCCCCGGGTCGAACCAGGCTCTGATGGATCATAGACTGCGAACAGCCAGAATCCACCATTGCCTGATGTGTACCCCCCTGGATTCTTACCGGAACGCAGTACGTCGCTCCCGGACCGGGGGAGGGTGTTGGAGGGCCGGCAACCCGAATCACCTGGCCTACCTCCATCAATGGACACTCCCTACGGAAGTGTCCGGGTTGCCCACACCTCCAACACTCCTGCCCTGATGTCTGAGGACCCCTCTGTGGGTCGAGAAGGGTGCCGGTGCTGGTCGTGGTCGTGGTATCGGGGACCCGGGGAGGGGGCCCTGGCCACAGAGCCGAAGTGGGCTGCGCCAAGAGCGGCGGGGGTGGCCTCCTGCGTGGGCCGGGTGCCGGCCGGGCTGCAGCCTGCGTGCGGCTGCTGTCCCCTGAGCCGGGTGCCAAGGTGATGGCGGTCTCCAGTGCCGTAGGGCCATGGCAGCGGACCCATGCCACCGTTCGGGTCGGCAGCCCGCCCACAAACTGTTCGAGGACCACCTTCTCCACCACTGCCTGCGCCCCTCCTGCTGCCCCGGGTTGCAGCCATCTGGTGGCGGCGTCCCTCAGCTGCTGGGCAAAAACAAATGGCCGGTCCTCCGCTCCCAGCCTGGCCTCTCGGAACCTCCGCCGGTGGTCCTCCGGAGACAGGCCCAGCCGGTCGATTACGGCTTTACGCACGTTCGCGTAAACCTGCCTTGTTGCCGGTGGCAGCCGCAGAGCCGCAGTCTGTGCCTCTCCGGCCAGAAGAGGCAAGAGCCGGACCGCCCACTCGTCCGCCGGCCAGCCACACGCCCCCGCTGTTGCCTCGAATGACTCAAGAAACGACTGCGCGTCGTCCTCTGCTGTCATCCTGTGCAGGGCCACCCCTGCCAGAGGAGAGGGGCCCGGAGAGGGGGCCGGCGTCAGCGCAGCTACCGCTGTCCGGGCGGCGATCTGCTCCAGTGCGAAGGTCTGCCTTTCAGCCGTGTCCTGAAGAGCCCCCAGGAACCGCCGGTTCGTCTCCGCCTGCTCCTGCTGCATGGCCGCGATCCCCGCCAACATCTGCCCCAGCGCCACGATCGTCTGAGTTGGCGCATCCGGCTGTTGCTCTCGGTTATCCATGCCGCCCCACGTTGGGCGCCACTGTAACGACTCTGCGTTACCCCGTGAGGTCTGGGCGGCACACACGACAACACACTCGGGATGGGTTAGGAACACGCTTTATTGACGGACTCGGGTACGCTCTCGGCCTCGCCCCTGAGCGCACCTGCCTGCTGGTTTCGGGTCCTGACGCGCCGTCGCCTCGGCTCACTGCTCTCCAGTCAGCTGCGTCGCACCCCTCCTCCTTCGCTACTGCTGGGAGAGACACAGACACCAATTGCACCCAGCTGAGCCTGATTATCCCTCATCCCGGCACCTGTTCTCTGAATCGCTCCCCCCTCTCTCCCTCTGCACCTGCGCATAACCCCGCCCCGCCACCACAACCATATTATGATCACAACTATGAACATCCAGATCGAAGTAAGATTTCTCAAACATGTCTTTTGGAGTGGTTTGGAGCGGTCGCCGACTTGTACAAACTCCATGGTTCAGACCCATACCAACATCCCACACTAATAAGACACATTTTTGGAAAGATTATGACCTAAATAATCGGGATTTGTAAAAAAAATCACAGGAAAACGAAACTTAGGGGTGTTGTCACCGATTTTGAGTAAAAAAACTGTGTTGTTCGGTTCAAAAATGGAAAAATCCCTTTTTCTATGGGAAAGCCTTCTCTCACCGAGGCATGCCAGATCTTTACATTTGCATAGGCCTTCCCTCTTGCGCTGTGATGTGTTTTTACAAAGGTGGGGGCTACACGAAGAGCACAGGACACGGAAGTCTGAGACAGAGCGAAAAAACAACAACTTTTTGCCGTTTTGTGATCGTTCAGGTACTTACATTGGTGTATAAAGTACCCAAAAGCCGTACTTGATCTGTACTTGAGTAAAGATACCTTACTGGAAAATTACTCCAGTAAAAGTCACCTATTAAAATACTACTTGAGTAAACGTCTTAAAGTATCTGATATTTTCTGTACTTAAGTATCAAAAGTATTTTTCTGATATAAAATGTACTTAAGTATTGAAAGTAAAAGTACAAGTTTTTGAATAAAAAAGCAAAGGGTCAGAACTTTGAGAATTATGACGTTTATTCTTTTAAGTGCTGTGCCCACAATGACCAAGGACCAGGCGTTGTGTTGAAAAAACTGAGTTGGCTGTGATCATCCATATATATTATGTTCAACATAATATATTGTACATAAGTATACTCTTGCATCTACTATGATCATAATTCTCCAAAAACAATGGAGACCCACGGCCGGTACCGGTCCGTGGGTCCCTTGGGGTCTGTTAGTCCCTTGGTACCGGTCTGTGGGTCCCTTGGTACCGGGCCGCACAGAAAGAATGAATGAAACATTTTCATTAAATTTAAAAAAATCAATACCGGAAAGATTTTTATTGTGAAAAATGACCGGATACATCAGTCTGTGGTAACCTTGACACATGTCCCCTGAAAATGAAACTTTACTGAGATGTGTTTGTTAGTGAAATCCGACGTTGTAAGGGGTTGTGAAGGATCTTGTGAAACCATTTTGGCCGCCGCGGCAAGCTGACGTAGTCTCGTAAGTACTCAAACTTAACGGTTACTTTAATTATGTTTTTAATTATATGTCACAAGGGATTATATATCACAAGGGTGTGTAGGACTTTATTGTAGGACTTTAAATGAAGTTAAACAACGCTGTGGTTCCAGAGATAATTAAGGAAACGTTAAAACAAAATGTTGAAGATTTTCACTTCTGATAATAGGTGCAGGGGGGCTTTGTGTGCGAAACCATCGACTTGTCTTTTTGGTCTTAGGCAAGTTTTAATTGCTCTTTCATGTCAGCTTGGTCATGTGTCATGCTGTTCGGAGACAAATGTATATATATGGCAACAGCGTAAATTCATCTTGTTTTTTTTGCTACAGAATTTATTTGACAAAGGCGTTTCCATATCCCATTTAGTGCATCAATTCGTTTTTGATATTTGCAAAAACAACCTCAAACATTTACACTTTTTCTAGTGCAATCCAAAATGAGCATTAAAATTTGTGAATGGAAACACAGTTATTGACTACTCTCTTTTTTCTTTCTATAGGAATCTGTTATACAGCCTTCCAGAGAAGACTCCTCAGTTTTCCATCCTCAGGTTCTCACAGGAAGCCGCCCTGCCTTGCAATGTCATCAGCAAAGCAGTTAAACACAACTGTGCAGACAAGGAAGTACTTTGCCAAAGCACCATGAACCAGTCTCTGTCTCTCATCCTCAGGGCCATCCGCTCAGCTGAAAGGCTGGTGTGTTTTGGCTTGGACTTGTTTGAGAATTACCCAAATGACACAACATGATCTTGTCTGACACAGACCCACCAGTGAGCTTGGATGTACTCAAAAGCAAAAACTGCCACTGATCACGTCATTTAAGTTGAAATACATATTAAAAACATATTTGAGCCTCTTCCAAAACCTTCTCCTATTCATCCCACTACACCCATGGAAAAGTTAAGAATCAGAAACAAATGTGATAGTAAAGAAAGTGTAAAAATTGAGTTGCAGGTGTAGCAATATTAGAGAAGGAAAGTGTCCACATAGGTTAACACTTTAGTTGCAGACACATTGGTCAATGTAACTTTGTGGCAGTAAGCATAGTTTTATGGACCCATAAAGGGATATTTTGGGATTTTATAGCCTGGGTCTTAGTCTCATAATTGTGGCTATTCTGGAATGATTCATGTTAATTTTGCACTCCACCAATATTGTAGAGATATGGGAAACACATCTATATGGCAAAGCAAATATGGATATTCAATTATCCATAAGGGCCTTCTTCAGCGATAAACCATTCTATCAGCCTACCAACAACCCCCTTTAGCTGTTTTAAAATCCTTGTAAGCCATGGCATCATATGGCCTTTTCGCTTTTCTTACACCGGACGCGACGCGAATTTGCGGCGTGACCAGTTTACATGTTAAGTCAATCCACAGACGCGCTGCAGCGAGATAGACGCGTTGGAGGCGGCGCGAACAGAACGTTTGACCTGGGGCAAGCAAAGCGAAGGACGCGGCGCGAATTCGCGTGAGTTGAATTCTCCCAACTCTGGCGGAGAAATCGCGTGACGCAATGTTGCGGCAGCCAATCAGCGTTGAGAATCAGCGTTGAGATGCTCCGCCCGTCACCACCGCCGTCTCCCCGTTTCTGAATGAAACTGCTGCTGTTCCGCCTGAACCAGCGCTGACAGCGGCTTCATTGAGACGCTTTTGTGGGACTACAGATAATATTATGAACCCAGACACCATGGAGTTTGATGTTCCGACATATGTGGAGTTTACACAAAAAGTATAAAGCAGAACTAGTGGTTATTTCCATGGTGGATGGCATAATCGGTATCGTTTTACGGAGATATGCGAGACGCAGTTCCTGGAGGAGTCGGTGAAATTCACCGAGCTGTGTGCGGCTACGGATGATGTTATGAACCCAAATACGAGGGCGTTTCATGTTCCGACATGTTTAGAACTTCCACAACAAGTATAAAGCAGAACTAGTGGTTATTTATTCCATGGTCGATAGCGGAAATGAAAGCTTCGTCGCTTGTCTCTCACAGAGGCAAGCAACAGAGCTAAGCCACGCCCCTTTGGTCGCGCCGCGAATTCGCGTTTGGTGTGAACACCCTCTTTCTACTCGCGCGAGTAAACTTCCACGGTGGACACGGCGCCGCAAATTCGCGTCGCGTCCGGTGTGAACACGGCATCACAGTAATAAGTGGATGTTAAGTCTGAGCTTCTAGGACACCCTTATTATAGTCAGCTGCAATACAAACACACAAAACGTAAACAGTTATATAAACTATTTTACGTTTAAGATGTTGTTTGAAAGTGCAGGATAAGCAATAATGTTTATTCATTGTTGCTTAAAGCATTAGATTCCTCGAATAGCTGTGTTTATTTGTTTTCAATGTGTGTTATTGCTTTCTGATGCCGTGTTCACACCAATTCGCAAATTCGCGCCGCAGCGCGTCTGTAGATTGACTTAACATGTAAACTGGTCGCGCCGCAAATTCGCGTCGCGTCCGGTGTGAACACGACATAAAGATCCCCCGGCTCCCCGATGTTAACAAGTGGGGATCTGGTAGGGGAGTATGCCCTTGTTGCTCACACTAGCTTACCCTGCTTTAAAACTGGTACAGCTCCACACTGTCAGGTGAAAAGAATCAGTTGGTGCTTTGTTGGAGGGTAGTCTATACCTCCATAGGACAACATGAGTTGTGGTTAGAGATTAACTACTAAGACAATGGGGGGAATATACAATGTATATTGACAAAAATGGTAAAAGCCTGTAATAATTACTGTTATTGAAGTCCTTATTTGAGATTTAAAAAATCTACAATATGAATCATACTTGATTACCATAATACCTGACTAATTAGAAACCCAACCCTGTGTAGCATTCAAAACAATCTTTAAAAAATAATGAGGTGAAACACACCAATGATTTAGCATACACAAGTAAGGATAAACAGCAGAATGGGCATCACAACACAGTGATTCCAGCTGGAAGTATTTACAACCAATATGAGAATTCTTCTCTATCTCCACTTGTCATGCTCTCCCATTTTCTCAATGTCTGTACTCTCTTAATGTTTTTAGTGGCAACCGTCTGTGTTATGTCACTGCCTCATGTATCTGTTTATTCTCCAGTAATCTCTCATTGTGCAGCAGTTTGCGTTGCTTGTGACGTTAAGAGATTTTTGGCAGGCGCTAACTGCATAAAGCCCGAAGACCTGAGCCTACATTTTTGTTACTCTTTTTTTGAATGATATTCAAAAAACATTGTTATTGTAAAGGGTTTGTGTTTTATGATTCTTAAATTGATCAATCTAGCCAACCAAACGTGCAAACCACATCAGCAGCTCTGGCAATCTTTTTAAATTTCCAGGGAGTGATTCAACATTAATATAAAAAATATTGTGCTTCAGGGTTTTTTTGTAGTTCGGCATGATGTTTGCTAGAATAGTGTTTGTGTGAAAAAGAAGTGAGTAAAGAATTATTTTATAACAGAAAACAAATTAAATATCTTAACTTAGGCTATTTATAATAATTTAAATGTGATCAACTTTTTTAGCATGATTTTTAGCATGGGGGCATGGGATGGGCAGGTCGAATTTCATATGAAATGTTAATCTTGTAGAGTAAACACACTTTTAAGATGTTCTGAGAAATAATTTCAGATCGGAAGATACCAACAGCATTATCTAAATTTGCTTATTTATTCGTATTTATTGCTAGTATTTCGCACTCCCACATTCATATTGATGCATTTAAATAAGTTATTTTTAATTCAGAAAATGTTTGTTAATTACATCTCACACACACAATGTTGGAAGATAAATTGCTATTTGTATTTAAATGTCCAGTTTGTTAATAAGTAGACTTGCAATAAGGATTTTGGAAAACAATAGCTTTTCAGGGATCAAATTTGTAAAGTTTCATTGCTTTAAATCATGTGCCTTTTAACAGACAAAAATGCATTAAAAGTATAATGCAAATTGTCATAACAAAACATTGATTAAGCTTCAGATTGTCATTGATGATCAATTAGGCCTATCCACCACTGTTTTGTTAATGTATGTGGTTTTCACTAGTTTAGGCACATTCAGACTACATGCAAATTGTATTTTAAAACAATAGCAGCCAACACATAAAGTCGATGTGTTGGACATCTACCGCAAACCTAGGAAGATGAAAATTTGCTCTAAATTGAGTTAGGATAGGTCATCAGGCAAGAGACCAGCAATTCAGTCAGACCAGAGAGCTCTGATGTGCTTGAAATTAACAGAGAAACGTTGGCAAGTTGTTTTTAAATATTGTGAATGTTTTGAAAAAAGGAAAGGCACAAGACTTGTAAACGAACCCAGCACATCAGTGGACTACAAATTCAATAAGTCAGTCACAATTTTCAGAAGTGAACAAGTTAGTAATTCATCTGTTATTGATTTCAAATCACCATCTTGTATATTTATAACTTTATAATTCCCAATTTGAGAGAAAAGTTGCATCCTTGGTTGGTCGTTGTACATTTTTTTATATAACCAATGTCTATTGTGTATTGTCTAATGTTGAGACATATTATTTAATGATGCTTGCACTGTAGCACAAACGTAAAGGAACATTGTGTAATATGAAGGGGGATTTCTTCTGAATTTATTTGAAATTTAAAATGCTATATATGTGTTTATTAAATTTATTAAAATAAATCCGGGTAGTAATAAAATCCTTAAGATATCCCTACCTGAAGGCCACTGTAATTCTCCGACAAGCTTTGGAAAGGGAGGGGCAACAAAGGAGTATTCAATTTGTTGTAATCTGCAAGATTACCACTAGATGCCACTAAATCTTACACACTGTTCTAACGTACTGTAAGCAGCACCTTGACGACAGGGCACACTATCGTGGCAGACCTGACATGCTGTCAGTCAAGTCTGCCAGTCACAGACTGCTGGCACAGATATAAATATGTGGCAGCATTATTTGGTCATACCCAATAACACATTTTACAGATTTACGACATGGTGAAAGGTTATGTACAGTATGACCTCACAGCATGAATCATCTGCATCTGTTTTGTTTTATACTTGCATGATAATACATCCACACAGACCTTTATTATTACTCACTCATTATTGTGCTAGGATTTTTATTTTTTTTAACTGAAGCATCCTGTCCTAAAAGTTCTGTTTCCATACATATAACTGCATATAACTGCATTGTTAATTACGTTTTGAGGGAAACATATTTTTGCCTGGATTACGTTAGTTTTCGACGGATCACATTTCTAATCAGTCAGCATGTGAGGTTGGTGTTGATGGTTATTAGCGGGCTTTCACCCAGGAAGCTGCTGTTGGTTTCCTGTGTGAATTGAAGTCAACATTGACTTATTTTAACGTAACGTTAATTTTATTTTTTATTTACTTTTATTTTTTATGCAATAAAAGTTGTGGCTTTTTTTGTTGTTGCATTCAACCACGTTGAATATATTTTCCTCATAATGTATTTGAGAAAGCAGTTAAGTTGTATGACAACGGGTTTTTTAAGAGACAAGGTCTCAAACTGTTGTACATAAAGATAAGTGGTTCTCAACAATCTGCTCTCTTTTGAGTTGGCTGAATTAACGACTAGCAGTAACTAAGAAGGTACCTCACTACTTTAATGTGAGTAAAGCACAGGCATTACATAAATGTCATGATTTGATTTATAAAGATACTGGAGTTTGTGGAACCAATGTAACGTTAAAAATAAGCTGACTGACTCAAATTGAACAGTTATTATTTCAATTATCTGATAATTTAATATGGCCTGGTATGCATGACAATTATTTCTGTAGTTTAATAACAGGGATTTTTCTGCCATGTTTTTTTGTCCTCTTAACTGTTAACTGTCTTGAACCTTTAAAGCAATAAAGAACATTTTCAGCACTTGACCATGCTAGTGTCAAAGACAATTAAAAATAAATTTATCAGCACAATGAAACCCTTTTATTCCAGCAAACACTTCCGCAACAGAACTGCAGCTGAAAATCTATTTCTTTTGTTGACCTGTGGTTTAACTTATCACCTTGTCATAATGATGTATAAGTTCAATTCAGTTTATTTCATATAGCCCAACATCACAAATACAAATTTGCCTCGGAGGGCTTTACAATCTGTACACATAACATCCCTGTCCCGGGACCTCACATCGGATCAGGAAAAACTCCCCCAAATAAAGATAGTAAAAACCCTTTCCACAGGGAAAAAAGGGAAGAAACCTGAGGGAGAGCAACAGAGGAGATCCCTCTCCCCGGTTATTCATGTGACAAGAATGAATAACGTAACGGAGTTACAGCACATTCAATGAATATGACAGAAATGAATGAGTAGTAGGCATGGTCCACGATCCAGATAGCCATGATCCATGTCAGCAGAAAGAGATAGAGAGGATGGCCATGACAGGAGGCATGAGTATCCTGGCACACATGGATGTTAAATAAATACATATGATATATATACATATACATATACATATATATATATATATATATATATATATATATACATATATAGAGAGAAAAAAATTGTATATGTTCAAATGCCTAGTGTGGAGGATATCAAAAGGTCTTGAGGCAAGTCCGATGTAAAATACATCGGATTTAGTACAACATTAAAGTTGTAAATCGGTCAGATTAGACTCGAACACAAACTAGCAACAATGTATCCAACGTTATACCAGCTGTTGCAGTCTGCCCTGCCATGACCTGGGCCCTATTTCTCGTACCTGGCTCAACAAAGTCGAGCAAATGTCCTATAATCCAGCTTGAATTAGTGAGATGATTTACGTCAGGCTAACTCGGTTTCTCCACGGAAGATCCGTGCTGAAACGGTCTCGTTAATTTTAACCAGACTTGTTAAATGCGCGTGCCCGCTCTTCTTCAGAAGGGATAATAATCGAGCAGTGACACCACGATGTTCTAACAGTACAATGGCAAATAAACACAGAGGAACCTCTTATGAGGAATTCATTACCTTAATCATTCACAGCAAACGTTGTTGGTGTGAACGCAGCTTAACACAAGAGACACAAGCGAGACACAAGCGTCGAAAATATATCAGACAAGTTAAATGCGTCATTGTTGGGAAAATGTATCGACTAATTTTAAGTGCTTCATCACCCAAATCAATCAGATTATATTTATTTAAATGTATCTGCTGGCATTAGTATGTAGATATATGTACTATATGCGCGTATGTATCATGTACTATATATGTGTATATACATGTATGTGTATATATCTATATATCTATATAACTATATAACTAGGAGTTTGAATATGTGTATGGACGGATCAGTATGTATTATTCATTATCAGAAATTCAATCAATTGAAAATCGTATTCCCCTTAATCCCTTAATCATGTTCTACAATAATGATATGCATGGTGTACTAATAACACTGTCATATAGTTATGAGTGCTTTAACACATCCATACATTTCTTAAGCGCTAAATAAACTTAAGAACAGCATGCAGCGGCTGATAGTCTATGCAGTCTGTGAGACAGCAATCGGCTGCGCCTGTGGTGATCAATGTCCGTGGCTCGAGAAGCTCTTGTAAATAAATGATTCTTGTTGGTAGAATCTATCGCGCCGTGTACAGGAAGTCATGAAGATGTGAGAATGGATCTTGGCGATCTGGAAGAATCTCTCTCCCTATAAAACTAATATAACTAATATCGCTCCGTCATCAATGAGGAAGGGAGCTGCCTTTTTTGTCCAGTGGGAGTGTCCATCTTATCCAGTGAATTTCAGTAAGCCTGCCAGGGAGCAGGTTTAAATTTTTGGATGTGTTGCTATGGTGATTTATCTAAACTTGCTTCGAGAAACCGAAAAGCCAGACCTACGTTATCTTATCCTGAAAATTAGCCCGCTAACTCAGTAAGCCAGGTACGAGAAATAGGCCCAGTCGTGGCGTTCTGGTTCACTCACAATGTTCTGGTTCACCTTCAGTGGTGCTCGTCACGTGGTGCCGCACGGTAGCTAGCAAAAGAGAAAAGAGTCAACATTTCTCCAAACGGAGCTAGCCTTAGCTAACTAGCGCACCAACACACACACACACACACACACACACACACGATTCCAATTCATTTACAAGTTACACTAAATGCATGCCATTTATCAACTATTTGAAGCCAAATGATTTATATCACTATGTAGGTGGGAGCCTGCGGAAAAAAAACAACACAAAAAGCTGTTCACTCACCCAATGTTGTCCACTTATTAACAACGACAAAGTCCATCCGCCCCTCGTTAACACAGTTCAATGACGTGGTTGTTCAGTTCATCTGTGCGCTTCAGTGAGGATCGTCAATCAATGCCAAAACATGAGAAATCCCCCACCAAGTCCAGTTCTCCTCCTTCAGCCATTAAGTGTTAAAACAGGTAAAACACGAAACATAACTTCTCTTACGTTTCAGCATGAACTCTTCTTAATCCTGGCAGCAAGGTAGCTTTATGTTGTGTTGATAGAAGTCATGCTGGCACACTGACAGTGCATGTTAATGGTCACCTGTGACCAATCACACGTCCAGACCCTCTAGAAGCTGTTTCATGTATTCTTAGGGGCTGATCAGACGCGACTCAAAAACGCGTCGCTAGCAAAACCATTGTTTTTCTATGGTATGGCGCGCCTTTTAAATGCCGCGTTTGTGTTTTTCTAGCGTTTTTTAGGCGTGCATAAAAGTTAAAATATTATAAACTTTTAAGCACAAGGCGCCGAGTGGCACAGCTCATCAATGTCAGTGTGTATCGCCCGGTTATGCACGCAGGCCTGCTCCATAGGCGCACCGGGTTGTTTTGCCAAGTGCGTTTTTGCCAAGGCGTTTTTGAAGCGGCTGCACTTTTAAAAGTCGCGTCTGGTGTGATCGGTCCCTAACCAGGCTACTCTTATAGATAAAGAGAGGTGAAATGTGATTGGATAGAATGCTAATAATCAGCTCCCAAACTGAGGCATACACAGAGGCCTGAAGGAGCAGAGGAACAGATGAAGACAGCTGTGTAATGAGAAAATGTGCTAATAAGGAAAAATAATTATAATACATGTAGTGTACTTGTGAAAAACAATTACAATATAAATAGCTATAACTTTTAATTATAAAAAAAAAAATAGAAATGTTATTAAATTAAATGATAAAATAACCTATAACTTTATGATTCTGTTTAGGCCACCAAAGAAGGCTTATGCCGTGTTCACACCGGACGCAGCGCGAAAATTCGCGCCGCGTCCACTGCGGAAGTTTACTTGCGGGAGTGAAACGAGAGTGTCCACACCAAACGCGAAAAATCGCGGTGCGAAGGGGGCGTGGCTTAGCTCTGTTGCTTGCCTGTGTGAGAGACAAGCGACGAAGCTTTCATTTCCGCGATCGACCATGGAATAAATAACCACTAGTTCTGCTTTATATTTGTTGTGGAAGTCCCAAACATGTCGGAACATGAAACGACCTCGTATTTGGGTTCATAACATCATCCGTAGCCGCACACAGCTCGGTGAATTTCACCGACTCCTTCAGGAACTGCGTTTCGCGTATCTCCGTAAAACGATACCGATTATGCCATCCACCATGGAAATAACCACCAGTTCGGCTTTATACTTTTTGTGTAAATTCCACATATGTCGGAACATCAAACTCCATGGTGTCTGGGTTCATAATATTATCCGTAGTCCCACAACAGCGTCTCAATGAAGCCGCTACCAGCGCTGGTTCAGGCGGAGCAGCAGCAGTTTCATTCAGAAACGGGGAGACGGCGGTGGTGACGGGCGGAGCTTCTCAACGCTGATTCTCAACGCTGATTGGCTGCCGCAACTTTGCGTCAGGCGATTTCTCCGCCAGAGTTGGGAGAATTTAACTCACGCGAATTCGCGCCGCGTCCTTCGCTTTGTTCGCCCCAGGTCAAACGTTCTGTTCGCGTCGCCTCAAACGCGTCTATCTCGCCGCGTTGCGAATAAATCGGCAATTCGCGTCGCAGCGCGTCTGTGGATTGACTTTACATTTAATCTGGTCGCGCCGCAAATTCACGCCGCGTTTGGTGTGAACATGGCATTAGAAGACCCTGACGGCCCACAAGTGGTACGACTATATTACTGTGAAAAGTTATTACAGTGTAGCTTTCCATGTGTAGGCAGCCCTTGAATAGTAGTGATGTGTCCTTTCGTGTCGAGGCTTCGAAGCGTGTCGAGTAATCCAGGTAGATTTTGGTGAAGCGCGTATCGAGGCTTCTGTCGATGTGGTGACGTTCGAAGCCTCGCGAGCCGGCCGTACCACGTGACTGATTCAGAAAATATTTGTGGGTTTGCCGTGCGATTTGAAATATAAGGGGCAGCGAAACTCAATGGATTTCCCCCTTCCTCTCTTTACCCAACTTCATGTGTGCATGTGAAAGGGTATTTTATAAAGCAGGCGAAATAGTCTCAAAAAGCCCAGCACTGTGGAAAAGTTCTTATTTTTACTTAAAAAATTTAACACATCAACATGGACTAGCGGAGCTGAGGCTCAAAACACCGATCCTCTGACTGAAAGTCGGATATTCTAACCACTGACCCATAGTCACATCACAACCCTCTCCCAATTTGTTTCGAGTTTTGATTTTGACCCCGCCATTATATCATAAAGATAGACACAATATTAATAAGTTAATAATTGATGTATTGGCGTCACAAACATTATTTATTCAATTTAAAGCTTCACAAACCAAAGCCATGGTGTAGATATGATCACTCTGCTTGTTTTACATGTATTGTCCACTTGGTGGCGCAGTACAGCAAATGAAGCTCCGTGAAGCTTCGGCCCATGAGCGAACCAATTGGATGGAAAGCTTCAATGCTTCAGGAAGCTTCATCTCGCCATCACTATTGAATAGTATTTTTCTGCTTGTTTTCTACGGTCTTATATTTGATGTGGCTAACTACAGTAAGTGTTGCAAAACACTTTTACATGTTCACATCATCTCAGACATGATTGAGATAGGGGTAAATCACATGAGGAATATGTGTTTTTCAAGAGTATTAGGATAGTAGAACCTATTTAAAACATTGACTGTTTTTTTCAAAAGGTTAGAAGGCTGGCACCGTTTGTTCGCATAAGTTAACATGGTAGAGGATTTGCACAGATGCAAATCCTCTCTCCTTGCTTCCACTCACCTCGCACTCTTATACTTCTTTTCGCGGTCCTGTTTCTGCTTCATGCCCTGGTGAGCAATATTTCTCTGCCTCCCCATTTCAAAGATCATAATTTTGATTGATAATTATCGTTGGGGACATAATTCTGTTGAGCCACCCAGCAGAGTGAAAGACTAGTAGAATAAAATATAAATTGTGTGTTGTTGGGTGCATTCGAGCGTAGCCACAACAAATGAATGGATAAATCTCTCAGAGCTGCACTGCCGACTCAAAGAGACCAACAACCAGTGCCGCAGAGAGAAGAAAACATACTTGTTTTCTCTCCCCTGTAGTCAAACTTTTTAGCTGAAATCGTAAGGATTATCGGCCTGATTTCCAGCAGACGTGCACTTTGCCAATCCAAGGGAAAATCCCTGTTGGAGGCCTATTTGGGTCTGCTGTTCAGCCATAATCATCTCTAATGCACATATCTGAGACGTCAATAGTACTGACATAGTAGATGTACAAGTACGTCTGTTATATTGTTATAGTGTGTGTTCTGCCCCACATTTTCATGTGTTGCATTCGAGACGCCAAGTGGTAGAGAATGTAATTGCATCTTTGTTTATCCCTCCTCTCTTACCGTAGTTAGTTCTAATTCTACTGAGAAAACATGCTGCAGCTACTTTTCACACTTACTGTCTGGTAGCCTCTAAGGATCTAAGTCTGTAAGTACTTCTGTATGTGGCATGTAAATATCTTCGACGATATATTCTTGTATGTTTTAGTACAACCCTGTACATCGCGATTAGCATTTCCGTATTGACATCAATGTTAAAATTAGCTTGGATGCTAACTGGTCAAGGGAGTCTTATGTTAATGGTTACTTACCTTTTCTGGCATAATGGCTGTATGTTGAATCAGAGCTTAATAGTCATGTGTATGTATATGTACTGTTTGTAAGCTCATTTCATGTTCTGTTCCACACTTTAACAAAACCAAGATTCTAACTAACTTCATTGTCACTAGGCAACGGGGACGCTGGTGAGTCTAACGCCGCTCCGTCTGGCACAGTTTTTGTTGATTTCTACTTTATTCATAATTTTAAATACACTTTTTTGTTCTTTTTAATTATTTATCAGTGTAGTTAAGTTTGTTTACTGTACATAGCCATTTTTCTCTGTTTTCTACTGCGCTGTTTTGTTTTGAATTTGTTCGCTTATCTGTTGCACCTGCTACCGTCTACTCCCTGGACAACTGCTACCGTGTACTCCCTGGACAACTGCTACCGTGTACTCCCTGGACAACTGCTACTGTGTACTCCCTGGACAACTGCTACCGTCTACTCCCTGGACAACTGCTACCGTCTACTCCAGTGGTGGGCCGTCAGGGCCAGCAAGGCCTTCTCTGCTGGCCTAACATAACCAGTAATCATGATCATAATTATGATAAAGGTTAATTTAATTTTTTATTTACTTTCTCTAAATATAAGTATTCATATTCTCTTCATGTCATATTATGCTCCTTCCAGTGCTATTGTTTTTAGGCTAGAGTTTTTATCCAATCAGAATTCAGCTATCTTATGTTGCCAGGCTGTATGAAATCTGCCCGGGCCTTCAGAATCAACATTGCGGGCGTCTGTGCACTGTAAGTGAACGGGCAAATACAGTTGATAGATAGTTGCGATAACCAATCAGATCACGAGTTGTGTCAGTAAGGCCTTTTAGCTGGCCTCACGTTAAACATGACATTTACGTGTCCTGTGATTGGATACTTACTAGTTTGAGCCACGGCAGTGCTAAGCAGATCAGCAGAGCCACACCCGGGATTGTTAACGGTAAAAAACCTTTTTTAACCCACAATGGCCGAAGGAGAGCTACGCGTTGATTTGGTTGCTGATATACTGGCAAGGCCATTTTCAAGAAGAACTTTTCAAGAGAAGCTAGATCTCGTGAGAGGAGGACGGCCGACCCCTGAGCTAGCTAACCTGTCCCAGCCGGGGAAGGGGTTTGTCCGCCATTTCCAGGCAAGCAATTACGAGCGGTACCCCTGGCTTACGGCTTCTGATGGACGCTGCAAATTGTTCTGCTGGGAATGCCTTTTGTTTGCAAAGGACAAATTTAGTGTGTGGAGCTACACTGGATTTGCAAACTTAAATTGTTTAACCAAGGCAGCAACGAGACACCAAAGCACGGCTGGACACTTGCAAGCTAGGGTGCTTTTAAAAACTTTCGGGACACCAGAGAGGACTCACAGCTCAACGAACAGGTGCGCAGGGAAAGAGAGCTGCACAACGAAATGGTGAAGAAAAACAGGGAGATATTGAAAAGACTGATTGATTGTGTCGTATTCTTGGGTAAACAAGAGCTTTCATTTAGGGGACACGATGAAAGCAGTCAGTCCTCAAACAGAGGTAACTACATGGAACTTCTTTCTTTTATGGCTGAGCATGACACAGACTTGCATTACCACCTGTCCACCAACAGAGTGTTTACTGGAACATCTGGCAAAATACAAAATCACCTAATTTATGCTATTGCTGAAGTGATGGGAGAAGAGATCAAAACAGAGATAAAAAATGCACCGTTCGTTGCTGCAATGGTGGATGAGACAACAGATGTTGGTAATGCTGCACAGCTCGCACTTGTCCTGCGCTATGTAACGACATTAGGTGTCAAGGAGCGTTTTATCAAATATGAGGATGTAACTAGCGGCAAGCGAGCTGATGACATTGCTGCTCTTATTTTACGTTTCCTCAAGGAATATGGGTGTTGTCTGGACAAAGTTGGAGCACAGTGTTATGATGGTGCAGCGGTAAAGGCATCTGGACTAAATGGGGTGCAAGCGAAAGTTAAGGACAGGGCACCTATGGCCTTATTCATTCACTGCTATGCACATCGTCTTAATTTAGTACTGACTCAAGGAGCCTCAAAGCTTAAAGAATGCAAGGTTTTTTTTGCCAACCTGAATGGCCTCGCTGCGTTCTTCTCAAGATCTCCAAAGCGCACTCAGCTACTGGATGATATGTGCAAGCGGCGTCTTCCTCATGTTGCACTGACACGGTGGCAATATACATCAAGATTGGTGAATGTAGTCCACGAGAAGAGGATTGCGCTAAAGAAATTATTTGATCACATACTGGAACATCATGATGAGTATGATGAGGGCACTGTGCTTTGTGCAGATGGATTTGATAAGCGCCTGGATGATTTTGAGTTTTGTTTTTTGCTCAACACATTTAATGGGCTTTTTGAGCATGCTGATGCGCTCTTTGGAATACTACAGTCTAAAACACTGGATGTACAATTCTGCATGGCAAGGGTGAAGGAGTTTTGTGACACAGTTGAGTGCGCAAGGGGCAGATTCAGTCAGATTTATGAAGAAACGGTGAGCATCTCAGGTGGTCCAAACGCGCGCAGAGGCCAGGGCGCAGCGCAAGGCGACCTCCACGCACACTACCAACAACTCTACAGCAACATTCTGGATAACATTCTTTGCCAGATACGGAATCGATTTCAAGACCACAAAAAATTATTGTTTCTCTCCCTTCTCGACCCCCAGCACTTCCAGACGTACCGGAGAAAGTTTCCACAAACAGCCTTTTCCAGCTTAACACAAAGTCACGGCGCACTGTTCGACCTGCCCCGACTAAAAACAGAACTCACTGTAATGTATGCCATGACTGATTTTGAGGGAAAAAGTCCAGTGGATCTCCTTGATTTTCTTAGGATCAAAGAACTGAGTGAGAGTATGGGACAGCTTGGATGGTAAAATGGTAAAATATATCCTGTTATAGTCTCAAGATTGGAAGGCCCAAATACTCCCAGTGAAAACACAAACTAGGTTCCCAGTCAATTATTTTGAAATACTGCTGCTTTCTCCTCAAGGCCGGATGCAGAACAAGGGTGAATTGATAAGTTTGCACCTTCTGACAAATTTAATTAATAGTTGGAACAAGGACATACGACTTGGTTGTGTGACTCATATGTTGGCTTTTTTCAAGTGTGTGGCTCATTTTCATTTGTGGTCTTAACTTCATCTGACGGACAGGGAAGGAACCTTTAAATATCAAAGAACGAACACAGGTCCGTGTGAGTCTTTTTCACTGTCACTGATACGTGTCTGTGTAAACTGCTCTCCGCTTGCAAGCAATAAAGAATCACTCTTTACAACTTGTGTTCCAGAATACTTTTTTGTCTGTTCATTAGAAAGGTCAAATTACAATACTCAACTCTTCTGCCTCTGCCCCAGTGACTCCAGAGATACATTTTCCACCACAGTACAAATGTAATTTAAAACATTAGGATACTGTTTAGGGCCTCTGTGCTGTTGCTTCAAATTGGCCAGCTCACAATGCATTGTTAACTAAAGTACAAAACCGTATTACATAAATAGTAATAGTAGTGTTGAAAATTGGCTGTAAATTAACAGCAATTGTTTTTTAAAGTGTAGTTATGTGGATAAATGGAGATTATATTCAATTTCTGCCAATTAATCTCCCTTTATGTTACACCAGTGGCGGGCCGTGGATTTTCTACCTGCGGATTCAGTGCCGTCTGAGTCATAGTCTCGATCAGCTGTTTAACAGCTGTTCTATTCCAGAGAGAAACAGAGGTGAAATGTGATTGGATGAGCTCTCTTAACCAGATTCTTAACCAGCGGCTGCTAATAGGGAAAAAATATTATAATACATAGTGTATTTGTGAAAAAAAGCTATAACCTGGTGATTCTGTTTAGGCCAGCAGAGAAGGTTTAGCAGGCCCTGACGGTCCGCCACTGTTTTACACACTGTTACTTTAATTGTCATTGGGCACAGGAAGAACATCCGTGACATTCCCTTTTGAAAGGTTGCTTTCAAATTAATGTACTGTAAGATGTTGTGGGATTTTAATTTAATAGTAACTAGGTAACACATTGTATTTGTTATTTATGCTCCCATTTAACACACAGCACTTGGAAAGGATAGAATTTGCATATGCATCATGATTTGTTTTCAAGGGTACCAATTAAGTATATAATATATTCTAGTCTATAATAATACATTTCATTTATACACTTAAAGGAATACACAAGCATAATTATAGTCAGACCTACGCATGCGCTAGATGGGGTAATGATATGTGATTTGAATGGGCTGTGAATGAGTGCATAGCCGCTATCTCTCCTCGCTTTGCGGCTAGACCAGGAGATCATTGCTGACAAGTCACTGGGTTCCGCCAGCAAGTTGGAGGGTATATTTATAGTTGCATATATTTTTGTAATAGTTGTGTGTATAACATTATTTATGTTGTACACATATTGGTGTGGATTGGCAGTGTTTGTTGATAAGTGTTAAGCTGCAGTACCTCCAATAGAGGGTGATATCCATCCATCCATCCATCCATTATCAGCCGCTTATTCGGGGTTGGGTCGCGGTGGCAGCAGGTTCAGCAGGACGACCTAGGCTTCCCACTCACCCGCAACACTTTCCAGCTCATTCTGGGGGATCCCGAGGCGTTCCAAGGCCAGCCGGGAGATATAATCCCTCCAGCGTGTCCTCGGTCTTCCCCGGGGTCTCCTACCAGTTGGGCGTGCCTGGAAAACCTCTAATGGGAGGCGTCCAGGAGGCATCCTGACTAGATGCCCGAACCACCTCAGCTGACTCCTTTCGACACGAAGGAGCAGCGACTCGACTCCAAACTCCCCCCTGATGTCCGAGCTCCTTACCCTATCTCTAAGGGTGAGCCCGGCCACCCTGCGGAGGAAGCTCATTTCGGCCGCTTGTATCCGAGATCTCGTTCTTTCGGTCACGACCCAGAGTTCGTGACCATAGGTGAGGGTTGGAACATAGACCAACCAGTAAATGGAGAGCTTAGCCTTCCGGCTCAGCTCCCTCTTCACCAGGACGGACCGGTGGGAGAGGGAGAGGGTGATAGTCCTATTCAAATGGTGGGCCTTATGCTAGAAGTCTAATGACCTTCTAGTTGCATCAGATAAACTCAGTTTACAGAGGACTTGTCTCTGTTCTTGTCTTGCTAGACCTTAGTACCACATTCGACACCATTGACCATGACATCCTAATTACAGAGACTAAACCAGTTGATTGGCATTAAAGGTACCGAACTAAGCTTTAAGTCCTATTTATCAGATCAATCTCAGTTGGTTTATTTAAACGATGAAGCCTGGATGACCACCAATGTTAGTCACGTCAAGCATGTTCCTGATGTTAAACTCAGACAAAACTGAAGTTATTTTACTTGGCCCAGAACATCTCAAATCAATTATCTAAGGATATAGTTTCTCTTGATGGCATTGCTCTGGCATCCAGCACCACCGTAAATAATCTATGAGTTATCTTTGATCAGGACTTGTCCTTTAACTCCCACGTAAAAAAAATCTCAAGGACTGCCATTTTTCACCTACGTAACATTTAAAAAATCAGGCACAGCGATGCAGAAAAATTGATTCACACATTTGCTACTTCTAGACATATAACTTCTAGACTGTAACTCCTTATTATCAGGCTGCTTTAATAAGTCTCTTAAATTTCTCCAGTTGATCCAGAATACTGCAGCTTGTGTTACTAATGAAACCTAAGAAAAAAAAATCACATTACTCCTGTATTAGCTGCTCTGCACTGGCTCCCTGTAAAATCAATAATCACATTTGAAATCCTTCTCCTCACCTATACAAAGCCTTAATTGGTGCACCATCTCAAGGATCTTATCGTACTATATTACCCCACTAGCGCTCACTGAATGCAGGGCTACTTGTGGTTCCTAGAGTCTTACAAAGTAGGATGGGGGCCAGAGCCTTCAGTTATCAGGCTCCTCTTCTGTGGAGCCAGCTTCCACTTTTCATTTAAGAGTAGACTTAAGACATTCCTCTTATAGTTAGGGCTGGCTCAGGTTTACCCTGGTCCAGCCCCTAGATAGGCTGCTATAGGCTTAGACTGCTGGGGAACATCTTATGATAGATAGACTGAGCTCCTCTCTCCTCTTCTCTCTCTCTCTTTCTGGAGGAATTAATGTCTCTTCAATGCACATTACTAACTGTACTTCTTTACCGGAGCCTCTGTGCTTTCTCGCCTCAAGTTTCCATGGATCGTGGCTGTGTCTGGAGCCGGTCCTGCCTCCTGCCATGGCGGCCCTGCTGATGCCCACTCTCTTTCTGCTGATATGGACGTGGTTATCTGGATTGTGTTCCATGCCTACTACTCATTATATGAATAATTTCTGTCAAATTCATTGAATGTGCAGTAACTCTGTCACGTTGTTCATTCACATGACATATATTGCTTCTGTCCATCCATTAAAAAGATACTTGGAATATTCAATTGAATGGACAAAGCGCTTTCACCACAGATTTCTGACAAAGAAAAAAAGGTTTAACAAAGTCTTAAGTTATTTTACTAGTCATATCTCTCTTACCCCTCCCCCCTTGGCAATACATTCATGATGTCGTGTCTGCAGGCTTGAAAGGGTGAGAACAAGAAAGAAAGTACAGAATAGCAGGACATATAACAAATAACAAGATAAACTTTATTATTGACGTCATTTCGATGGCGCCTAGCAGTCCTCTCTCCTCTTCTCTCTCACGGAGACAGCTCAAGATGAGCTGTCTCCGTGTTCAGAATTCAGCAATACAAGTTGCACCTAAAACAGAATATGATACATTTCCATCACATTTACCTTATTCATATTTGTCTAATTAGGGGGTTTAGAACTGTTTATAAAAAAATGGAGTCCCTGTGACGTCACCCATTGGTTTGGAGACCTTGAGTTCGGCCTTTTGTCTGTCGTGATCTTGGCGTTTGCAACCAAAAGTGACATTAGACGATTAGAGAGTGGAGCTTAGTACAACTGACACAGAGTAAGTGACGTTTAGGTGAGCAAAATGGTTACTATTAATAATCATGAACTGAAAACACACTATGAACTGTTAAAGCTGTGAGATGAAACACAGACAAAACAGACAGAACAACGCGTGGTAGCAGCCTGTGAATCAAGGTAGCCTCGCCCTAAAGCACAACCTGATTTTATTTAACTCTAAACTCATTTTCTTATACATTTCTATACAATATGACTTATTGTTTAAACCAGAGGAGTCACCTCATGCTGGCTATTATACAGAAGGCAAATGTAAGGCTCTTCCTTATTGGCTTCACTGTTCAGTCTCGGAGGTTGCCGCCTGGTTCAGAACCCTATTGATTTTTTTTTTTGGTTTGTTATTTGTAGTCTGCCGAAGCAACTCACATTCCTGTGTAATGGAACAAGCTAAAAACACAACATTTGGCCCAATAACTGAAAATAGTGTGTATGTGTCCAAGAAAAATTCGATGTGAAAGTGCTGTAATTAACGCTTCAAATCTAAATGTGATTAACTTGAAATTTGACACGTCCAGCTTAATGTGCTTGTTACATGTTATCGTAGCTGCTGATGAGCCTTACAGCTGAGGTAAATTGGCTGATTTATAGCTGTACATATAGTACAGCTATAAAAGATTATTGATTAAAAACTAAAACCAAAATGTCATGGTCAGACTACATTTTGGGGTCTAGATCCACTATTCTGTTAAATAAATTGCCCCATTTTATATTAAACAGATGCATCTTGTGGCAAGGTCTATTAAAATAATGTGAAACAACATTCTCAATGGAAGAAAATTAGCTCCTATTCTCAAAAACTATTTAGATCAAATTCACAAGCTTTACCTCAAACAATAGACCCATGTCTAAAAAATGTACTATTTTTGTGAAAGACTAAAAACAAATTACTCTCTTGGGGGTATGCTCATATGATTGGATAAAAATGGAGGAGACATTTGATCGGCTACGTACATTTTATATAAATGTAACAGCATATTTGTGGATTTCTACTGCATTTATCTAAAACAAGAAATGTGTTTGTACGCATTAGAATATATACTAGCTTTTTTTTAATGGAGGAATGTTGTTTACATTTTAACTGTGCATTGGAAAAATACTTCTGTGAAGAATCATTTTCATATCAATACATATTTTTGAATTAATACTGAGATTAATCTCATATAAAATCAATCGGGTAATAATATGATTCTTAAGAAACAAATGCCACACAATGACAGGTAGACACAAAATTATGTATTATGATTATTCATAATATACTCATAATTTCACAGTCACAATTTTGGCTTTTATTAGTAAAAGCCAAAATTGTGACTCTGAAGTCAAAATGTTGACCCAAGTCAAATCACGGGCTTACGAAGTTATGACGAGTACCAAGACAATGTTACGATAAAAAGTCAAACTTCGCAGCTTTCTAAGTAAATTATTAGACAATAAAACCATTCATTTAGTTTTCTTTTTCAATATTCACACATAATCAAAGAAATGGAACATTTGTGAGTCGGAGTTCTTTTTATTTATTTCATACCTCTAGCTATTTTTGTGGACAAAAAGTGGTCTTATTTACCAAGGTTTTTAAGGGGGGCACAATGAGATTTCTGACACCAACCAGTGAGCAATTTTCATTAGGACTATTTATTCAGCAGACATTTCTTCCATGGTAAATGAGGTCTTCGTTGCAGTTTTCTGATTTGGGTTGACTGATCTCTAGGGAGCTAATCCAAAATTAAAATGATTTGTACGTATGCAGAAATAAAAGAAAGAGGTCCACTTCCAAAAGCACTGCCTTGATATTTAGAACATTTCACTTCTTAATATTGTCAATGTTTAACCATCACATTTCTTTCTGCAGCTTTCTTAAATGTTAAGTCAAAGTCTAAAACAGCCCTGTTGTTATCAGCCTACACATTGTCGGACGTTCAACGCTCTTTTTAGAAAATGATAACCTTTGTAAAATCCGAAACATTGGGAGTGAGCTAGTTAGTGCTGTGACCACCCTTTCTCATTGGACTGTATTTCCAGTGTCCCTGCAAAGTCTGCTGATTTTAAAATCCTTGTTGAGTTCTGCAGTGTTACACTAGTGTTAGTGCTGACTGGTTCATCTGCAAATATGATCCTTTCTGCTTGAACAAAATATTCCAAGCTTTTGATTAAACAGAGAGCAAAAATACTTTGCCCTTTTTCACAGGTTTTACAAGTGTGGTGATGCTTTGTATTGTCACTCAGAGATGATGGATTTGTGACTGCTAACTAAAATCCTACATTGAAAAGTGACAGAAATTCAGATCCTTGGTGGAGGTGGAAATGGAGGAGGAGTTGTTTGATGACATCAATCAGTTGGAGGGGGCTCCTGGGGTTCCCGATTGACTGAGTCAAGAAAAGAAAGAAGAGAACAGAGTTATGGTTATTTTAAGATCATGGTAATTTAACCGTACTTCATACCCATCAATTGTAATATAAAAATAAAGCGCAATCAAATAAGTTTCTCGCTTCATAAACAGAAAACATGTACTTGTGTAATATAATACATATATTACAACCCCCAAAAATGCATTTATCGTGTGAGAACATTTTCATATTTTTATCTTAATTTTATCTTCCTTTTTTGTACGATTAGCATAATTTACACTCAATAATACCATATAAGGCTACGTGGCCGCTGATAACAACTGGATCAGCTGTCAGTCGGCTTTAACAGCTCTACGGAGTTTGTAAACATGATCAGCGGAACGGAGTTGTTTTCGGTTCCAGACAGTTTTTAGCGAACATTCTAATAAAAATCTACTTAAAAGTATTGATTAAAAATTGTTTATTTAATGGTGTTAACCAATTCAAAACCAATCCAGATGGGGGGGAGGCAGATTGAACGATTGTTATATAAAACTGTAAATCATAGCTTGTTTCATGAACACCATAAGTAATATACAAGTGAAATATATGGTTTGGTATATGAGAACATTTAAATGTGTGCAAATGTGCCCCAATGCAAATTTTTGAGTCCTCGCATGAATGTACTAAACTCTCTCTAACTTTGTTCTGCTCCGCTCCACTTTATCAAAGTCAACCTTTGCAGAGAGAATGTTCACATATTGTGCTATGATTTGGACCTTACAGCTGCATCATTTCAAAGAAATAATCATCCTGAAAGTGATTTTTTTTTATAGGCGGACCTGAAACCTTTTAATTTCTTTCTGTGTGTCATCTTCATTTACTCTTAACCAGTAACATATAGACTGATATTTACACATCGGAACAAAATCTTACATGTGTACACAAAGTATTCAAATAACCCTAGTGGTTGCAGATACACCCTTTTTAGTTTGGGGATGGAATTTTCGAGCAGAGGCCTACAAATTGGTTAAACTACTACTTAGACTACAGAGAACACATCTCCACTCTGACACTAATGATAACTGTGTCTTTATTAGTATGTTACCTATTAAACAAACTGCATTGAGTATTTATACTGTGTTATGTGTCCTGCTTATATATGTTTTGAAATTCTGATTGACATCATTATAAAATAACCCACAATATGATTATAGTTTCTGTTCAACATAGGAATTATTTGTTAGGCTCAGTTTCAGGTTCAATTTAAATTAAATAACTCATCAAACCGACAGTCAGGCAGCCTCATGTGACTGAATGGAAAGGATACAAGTGTTGTAAAAAGTGTTTTAACCAGATGGTGACTCAGAAAACAAATCTAATCTGTAACTTGAGTTTAATCTGTGA
Organism: Taurulus bubalis; assembly: GCF_910589615.1. Lineage (NCBI taxonomy): Eukaryota > Metazoa > Chordata > Actinopteri > Perciformes > Cottidae > Taurulus > Taurulus bubalis. The sequence continues at coordinate 3,343,108 of NC_136595.1, forward strand.
TCGTCTTCACTCTGGTATGAAACTCCACCGATCAGGCCGATCAATTGCAGCGTCCAATCAAATAACTGATGAACAATAAGGAGGCGTGTCGAGCGTTGAAACACTTCCTGGAAGCTGGCGCCCGTGCCTCCTCGATCATGGCCCCTCCTCGCTACGACAATTGAGGGACTTGGGATGTACCCATGGTTTGGTATTAAACTGGCTTAAAAAGACATCTTGCAAGGTGATTGAAGACTGCATCAGAAGGTGGTCAAAGGGAAATCTCCATCAGGGAGATGGAAGAACGAATTCTTGCCATAATAGGTAATGTTGCACTGTCAGGCATTGACAACACATAAGTTTGGATAACAGCAGACTACTTGCACATGACTCCTACGACAAGTCTGACTTTGTTGTTTGAGAAAATACGGCAAGTTCTCCTAAATCCCTCGTAAACTACTTAAGAACAAATCTGTTCGTACTAGTGGTTCTTGCATAAGGACAAATGTCTTTCAGAACAGAAATGGCTAATATTTGCTGTTAAGTGTAAGCAGCATTCATTCAATTTCAACATAAATGTTTGTTTATATATACCTTCCTCTCGTGCCTTCATACGGGCGACAAAGTTGTAGCTCTTGTTCCTCCGATAGTTCTCATATGGGTCGTCCAGTGACACCCCCACACCTTTAAATTGGTCCCACTTATCCCTGACGTCTCCTCCTTTGATAGGGTCCTGGATGCCCTGTTCTTTGGCCCCCAAACCACCTGAACCGCTCCAGCCTACAGAAGACCAACATAAGAACAGCTAGAAATCAGTATATACTGTATGTGGTTCATTTTACCATGATGTTAAATTCCCAAAGCCATAGGTTTCAGGACAGAAAGAAAAACAATTCTCATCTATTCTAAAGCATACCCATCTTCATTAGCAGCTGATGGCCCTTGTTCTCTTCCCCTAGCCTGTTATCTGCAGATGGTTTGGAGGGAGGGGCAACCAACACTGATGACGAGCTGTAGAGAGCAGGGGACGTGGTCATCTATACTTCAGTAAGCGTAGGAACGCTCTTTCAAGAATACATCTCTTCAAAGAACAGCAAATGGGGACTTACACAGGAGAAGAGCTATGGGTTTTGGGGCCATGGCGTCTCTTTGCAGGCGAATGTGAATGTGATCTGGATCTGGAGCGAGAGCGGCTCCGAGAAGATCTGGATCCACTTCTGGACCTAGTAGGTTAGCATGCCCATAAGAAAAATAGACCGTATCAGCTCTGCTACTTCCATAGTGTACACATCATTACATTCTGTGTGTGTGTGTGTGTGTGTGTGTGTGTGTGTGTGTGTGTGTGTGTGTGTGTGTGTGTGTGTGTATGTACCTGGATCGTGAGTAGGAGCGAGAGCGGCTGCGGGAGTGGGAGCGGGATGAGCGAGACTGGGACCTGGAGGACTTTGAGGAGCGAGAGCTCGAGCGAGATGAAGATCTCCCTCTGCTGCGAGAGTGACTGCTGGAGCGACTGCCTCCACGACCGCTGTAAGGAGGTGAGCAGAGGTGAGCAGAAAAGGATAAAATCGTTTGTCAGTTGGTTCCTTATTTCACCAACAGTGACATCATCTACACAACGGATGTGGAAGCTAGTAACCAACCAGAACTAAGCAATTTGAAAGCTCATTTCAACAGACAAATACAAAGTCCAAACAAGAGAAACAAATAAGAGAAAGAGAAGGAAGAGGAAGCTCACCTGTTGCGTTTCTCCTGTCCCTTTTTTCTCCTGGCTCTCATTTTGGCCCTGAAGAACTCATACAGGCCGTTCTGCTCCCAGCCTTCACTGGTGGAGGAACAAACCACAGCCAGCTGTAGACTATGAACTATAGCAATTTCTAACATAAGATAGCAGCACTACACAGATACTGCATGTGGGAACTACTGAAAATAATCTAGTTTCATGGTGCACCATTGCAAAAATCAAACAACTAATTAAACCCCCTGCCATCTCCTCGACCCCCTAGGATAGGTCGGCTCTTTCAGGGAAAGAACATCAGGAAAGCACTAAATCCTGTGTTATCAGTGACTCTGCAGGGACATATGTAGGTATCCTGTTTGTGGACTTGTGCTTGGTGTTCAACACCATCATTCCAGATGTCCTCCACTCCAAACTAACTGTCCCGGCCTCCACCTGTCACTGGATCACAAAGTTCCTCAAAACGGTCACCCTTGCTGCAGTAAAATCTAACAGGAATCTCGTGCTTGGAAACACTAACACAATGGTCCGACAAGGACAGACAAAATCAACACAAAAGTGAAGTTCAGGATAATTTAAGGATAATAAATGAAAACCTTAACTTTGAACTTGATTCACGACTTCTCTACATGACAAGAACCTTAATCTAAAGCAAATTACACACAGTCTTCAAACTTCCCTCAGAACGGCAAATTTCCTAAGAGTGTGGAAATACAAGATGACTCATACAAATGTAACTGACTGACTTCTCCTTGCTTTTATGACTTCTCCTTACAATTATTCTGGTAAATCAAGCAGGCTTCTCCTTGTTAACTTGCCACCACGGTCTACGGAGGATTATAAACATCCAACAAAAAGTTCGGAGATTTGTGTTTGGTAGATTATTTCTCTAATGTAATGCTTCTTGGCAATGAATTGTATACCATTGGAAAGCCTGTTTATTTCCCTTTTTTAAACAGTGCCCCATTTGTAAAGAACATGCATTTGTGGGATGAGCAGCACAGCTGAATATGTGGGTTGCGGCCATGAAAAATGTGCCAAATCTTCTCTGCCAATGCCGAACAGCTGATTCTGCTGTTGCTAGTGACTCTTGTTTGGTCTTGTTTGGTGGATGACCGAACTCCATCCTCCAAGATGTCATCGCTCACCCCCAGAGTGGGTTCATCAGAGACGACCTGCACAGTTTGGGAGTAGAGAGACTGGAATAGGGTTGGGTACCGAGAACCGGTGCCAATATAGCACCGGTTCTAACACGTCCGGTACCTACCGGACGCAACGCAGATTTCGGTGCTTTCTTCCGGTGCCTGAGCCGATTTAAATTTTTTTTTTTAACTACTCTGTAATGTTGCACGGTATATAGATACTAAAAAGGTAGCGCGATATCCGCACGTTAAAAACGCTAGGATTTTGATGTATGATACTATTAAAATAGCGGATCAGAGCGCACTCCTCCACTCTCTGCTGTCCGCCTGCATGCAGAGGGGGGCTTGAGGGGGCGGGGCTTCCAGCGCACACACACCACACACAGCGCGCGCACACAGAGATCGCTGCAGACACGAGCACAAGCTTTTGAACGCCCGTCCTCTGCTTTCTGGAACAAATCTCTCCCGGTTGATATTAATGATAACGTGTAGTCCATTAAAGCAGCAGTTTGTAGAATTCAACAGTTTCTGAGTTCTGTTGCACACGTTCCCCATCAGGCCACCTGATGCTTGTGTCCGTTCTTTTTTTAAATATATATTGTTTATAGTTGAAGTTAAACGGTTTGAAGCTGCAGTTTGGAGACAAGTGTTTTGTATGTATTTATTTATAGTATACTTTAAAAGGTTAATATATTGTTCAATTAGGTTGCTAGGCTGCTGTGGCTGTGTATGGTTCTTCCACACACTCCTGAGGCTCCTGACTTTGTTAAATGAATACATTGCAAAATTGCCAATATGTCTCTTTCTTCCTCGTTACTGATAGACTTCAATCATCCACCAAACAAGAGTCACTAGCAACAGCAGAATCAGCTGTTCGGCATTGGCAGAGAAGATTTGGCACATTTTTCATAGGTGTAACCCACATACTTAGCTGTACTGCTTCATAAACGTTCAAAATGAAAGCCTTTTATCTGGTTAATGTGGTCTCTGCAAGCCAGTTTCTGTAATCAGCAGTCTTTAGTTTACCAATAAATGGCAATAAGTGACAAGTGGGATTTGATAAGCAGATTTGAAAGTGGATTCAAATATGCTATCAAACCCCAACACTACAAATTGCTCAATATTTATCTTTTGCTTAACTTGAAGAGGGACACGCCACATTAAAAATGGCAATGCATTGTGTATGTAAAGGTCTTATCTCTAGGAAAATGAAGACTGTTTTGCACTGTGAGAACTATCCGAGCTATCAATCAAGTCAAACTCATGTGAATAAATCAAACAGGGTTCTGTAAATACTAGTGTTTTCAGCCACCCAGAGTGAAACTAAAGAATAATGGTTACATCTCTTCTTCATCCCTTTATTGCAATGGGCTAACAAGAGCTAGTTAAAGGGGTGGACCAATTGGTAGATTCTGATGTATTCGCAATGTTATAATACAAATTTCAGTCTGATTTGTCTTTCTGACAGAGTTTAAGTGTGTGAGTACCTGTTCCTAGGCCGATCATGGGATGGAGGGCTGTAGAAAGCTTCCACAGCAGCAAGCAGGCGATCACTAGGCGGCATGGGAGGGGGCAGCCGGATGTCTTTTGGGTCCAGAGGTTTATAATCACAGTCCTCAAGCTGAGCAATAGACAATAGACAGGATCATGAGATATGAAGGTTTGACTGTTGTGGGTAAATGAGTCGGAGTCAATTCTAAAAATGTACTGGGAGTGGATCAGTCTTTTCTATTTTGAAAATTACAGTACTGTGGCAATTTGGATTGGCATTTTCCATTATGATAATCCATTTAGCTATCCCGACTAGTCTGTCATTTACTTCCACTGTCCTGTCTTGGACATTGACTATTCTGTAAGCCACTGTAGCAGTGCTTCATCAGACTTTACCACTGTTATTTTCTCCTCTATTCAATCATGATGGCTTTCTTCTAGCAATAAAGTAAATGTGTCACCTTAGAAGTTATATCAGGTCCCCGACAAGGTGTAAGGTAATGTTTCTGTAAGTTATTGTAGCTAACAAATGTTACTTATAAGCGTTATGAACTATTAGGTACATCATATTTTCTTTTAAATACTTGATGGTAGGGGTGGGGGAAAAATTGATTAAGCATAGTATCGCGATACACGGAAGCTATGTATCGATCTTTTATTATATAAATTATAGACTTTTTGGTCCAAAATCAATTGCTTTTTCAGTCCACTAGATAATGCTGTGTTATTTTCTGGTGAGGTCAGCAGAGGTCCCGGATCAGCGTGATCGGTAGGAAGGAAACAAAAATGGAGACAGCGGAGAAAGAAATTAGAAATGTGCCGTACGTCTTGACTTCCTGCCACTCATAGCACCGCTGCTCGCACAGCTGTTGCTCAACACACAGGACAACACTCGCGACACAACGCTGGTCAAAGACATAAAAAACAGGCTGCTGGTGCTCTAGTAGCGCTGGAAGCGGCCGCCATTCAGACGCACTTCCTGGAGAAGTTGGTGAAATTCACCGAGCTGTGTGCGCCTACAGATATAATTATGAACCCAGACATGAGGGCGTTTGATATTCCGACGTTTTTGGTATTTCCACAACAAGTATAAAAGTAGAACTAGTGGTTATTTATTCCATGGTCGATCGCGGAAATGAAAGCTTCGTCGCTTGTCTCTGTCTTATGGTGGGTGGTGTAAATGAAAACTGTTTGCACGCACGGAGATAAGCCCCGCCCCCTCTCCGGCGCAAATGACGCGACTATGTAGACTGTAATACAAAAAGTAATACAAGCAGTTCAGTTCGTCAGGTGCAACATTTATGACATGTTGCTCAGTTTGTCTGCTTGACAATCACATTTTGTGAGATGAACAGACTGAAAACTTTATCTTATTAGATCAAATATGTTGACAAAGTTTTCCTTTTGGGACAATTTGCAGTTGGAAAAAGGGGAATAAATTGCAATACTCAACATATCGCAGTATTGTGATAGTATCGAATCGTGACTCAAGTATCGTGATAGTATCAGATCGCGGGACCTCTGGTGATTCCCACCCCCAACACGTTGTCTTTTGTACGTCTCGGAAGCCTGATTTGTTTCGCTTTCCGTCCCTGTCAAGTCCCTATCAAGTGTCTGTCTATTCTGTAAACCTACAGACTTTCTGTCCGAATGAATACCATTGTGAGTGCAGATTTGTTTACTGTTCTGACGTGAAAAAGACTCATCAAAACATTACTTCAGCAAACCCCCCCCCCCCCTCCCCCGACATGTACGACCCACCCATCATGCCGAAGAGGGGCGCCCGTCCCACACTTTTGAGAACTAATGCTCTAATCAGAAGACGATGACGTACTTTGACTAGCGGAGCCATGAGACCAGCCGGCAGGTCAAAGTAGGGTACGTTAGGCACCAGACTGGGGTCATCTTGCACTGGCTGCTGACGATGTCGCATGTGGGGTGAATGGCCATTGAAGCCGTGTGGGGGTGGGCCAAAATCCGTGTGCTGGCTTCCACCCCAGGGAGGATGATCGGCTCCCATACCTGGGGGAGGAAGCCTCTGACTGGGATGGTGGTGGGGAGGACCTGGCATGTCTGGTAAATAGAAGTGTATTGTTAAAATACATGAGATAAGTAAATAAATACAATTACAGGTGCAAAAAAAAGGTAGCTGTGGGAGGCTTCCTGCCTCTGCACTCACCTGCGGGATAATCTCCCTGAGCATAGTCAAAGCGGTGTGGGGTGTAAGGTGGCCTGTCATAGTGGTGTCTTGGAGGAAAGTCGTCCTGCATAAAGCGTGGCGGAAAGCGTCCGAAACTATGTGGTGGTGGAGGCTGGTTGAAAGGAGGTGGCTGCTGGTGAGGAGGGAAGGGCCCTCTGAAATGGGGAGGTCTCTATAGAAATGCAAGTTGGACACACGGGATACTGTCATTCAATGACCAGCAAAATCTTTGACGCAACAGAAAGGTGCAACATGGATAGACTGTAATTCCATTTTGAGTATACAATGCAATAAAAATCAAAGCAATAAATCAGGGGTGTCTAAACTTTTTTCACCGAGGGCCACAAACAGAAAAATATACGAAAGTCTGGGCCACTCAGGTGAGGTATATTGTAAAATGAATCAAATGAGGTCAATTATGCTTTATATATATATATATATTCGTTTTTTTAATTTAAAAAATAACAGAGGAAACTTGGCCTTTTCCAAGCTCCAATAGAAATCAGGTAGGGAGAGAAGCTGATGCTGGTTCTTCAGAGAATCATCACAGTATATCTCTATCAATTCTAATTCAGACTCTCTTCCACTTCATCTGCATCCATCAGGAAGGGAGTCGAGAACAGCTGGATTTCTTTCTCAATGGCAGAAAGATCTTGGAAGCGCTGACCGAGTTCTGTCATGACAGACACATATTTCCCCGTTTTAGCAGAAAGGTTGACCTCTGGAAAAGCTACTTTGATATCAGACAGCGTGAGGAAGGGCGCAGCGTTGACGTTGTGTCTTATAGAGACGGAGCTTCACACAGAACGGGTTCATGTGTGCGTGCGGTTGTGCTACTAACTGCTTTTTGTTTTGCAGGCTCTTGTTCAGTGTGAGATGATGATAAGATCAACTAGAGGCCAGGTCTGCCAACCACAGTGTGTCACTCAGCTCATGAAGAAGTCGGTCCTTCTCTTTCAAAAACTTGTTCAAAAACTCAGCGCTAGTAGCTGTTATGAGACATTTTCTCGTGTTTTGTTAGGACGGCAAAAATGTGATTGTTGAGCTAGCAGGTTAGCTGCTGTTTGCTTGACTTTCTCTCCATTATATTTTTAGAATATGCCGCGGGCCAATAAAAAAAGGGGCCGCAGGCCGCAGTTGGCCCGCGGGCCGTAGTTTGGACACCCCTGCAATAAATTAATCAAAGCAAAGCAAGTAAAATGACAATTATCATCTACCACATGCCTGCATGCGTGGAGGAAATGGGGGCTCCCTCTGGCCCCATGGAGGCTGGTCAGGCTGGTTCCCCCATGGTGGCTGCTGGTCATACGAGTTCCAAGATGGAGGGCCTTGGTCAGACCCACCAGGACCGCTCCAGGGGCCTCCTTCTCTGGGTGGACCTCCACTCCAATTTCCCGTGTCCCTCTGCTCATTCCACATCCCCTCATGGCTGTTCCAAGGAGGGCAGGGAGGGGGAGGCTGGTTTGGGTCAAAGGGGGGCTAGGGAAGGACAAGTATGAGAAAGGGCCTGAACATCATCTGCTGTCTGAAGTCACACATATACCACTCAAACTGAAAGCAAGGAATTCTGAAGGCTGGACAAGCACTATCACAAGAGGCTGGGATCCAGGCACAGCCGGTGGGTGGGACATGCTGCATATGCTGCAAATACAAGGGGCAAGGATAGAACCACTGAGGTCGAAATCTGCTGCACACAAAGAAGACAGGGTTGCTTTCTAAACGATGATTTGAATCATCAGTCGAGAAACTTCATTAAAACATTAGTTCTGCAAATTTCCCCTTGGGGATGAATAAAGTATATATATATCCATCCATCCATCCATCCATCGCATTTTACCCCCCAACATGCACAACCCCACCTGTCACGCCCCATACTTTGAAAAGTGTTCTGTCGTGAAGAAGATTTATTAAAACATTACACAGACAGACACACATCTTTACCGGCTGGTTTGGGTTCCATGGGCCCAAGTGTTGAGTGTCATACCACGCAGGCTTGTTAGAGGTGATATCTGAAGGTCCACTGGGGTTGCTGGGGTCCTGTGGCCTGGATGAAGGCCCATCAAACTCCCCTGGAGGAAGTATTGACATGGTAGGCTTCACATCCCCTGCAGACACACACCAACACATTACAGCACAAACATACATGTACCTGCCCATTGTAGAGCTGATCACGAACCAGCAAAACGAATCCATAAAACTGTTGAGTAAGAATGTACATTGTGCATTTTTTTTATGAGATGAAATGATGACATTAACGTTTTGCTGTAATGGTAACAATAGTGTGTGTGTGTGTTCTCTCACCAACTTTTGTGGTCATAGGCAGGGCCTTTTCATGCTCAGCTAAGGGAGCTAGCTGTACTACAGGCGCAGGCTGCGGCTGCTGCTTCAAGCTGGCAACAAACTCTTCGTGCTGGGTATTCAAAGCCTGGATCTGCTGCTGGAAGGCCAGCTGGATTGGTTGCACCACTGCAGCATACTCAGTTATCAGAGACGCCTGAGAGAGAGAGAGGACACAATATTAAGATTGATCCAGGATTATCAGTGAATTAAAACCAGTCAGTTTTATTTTCACCAGGTGCATGTATAAATGGGCGTGCATGTATGTATAATGTATATCTGGCGTGCATGTATAAATGGGCGTGACAAGCACCTTTTTTGCAATTGCCACTGGCATTGTGCGCGTGTGTCTGTGTGTATATATATATATATATATATATATATCTATACACGCATACATACATACGTTTATTATTTGTATTGATTGTTAATTGTTTTGTTTTTTTCGTCTGGCATGTGTTTGTTTATCGGCAAGGGAGGTTTGAATGACTTGAGAGCTCAATGCCTGGTTACGAGGATTAAAGTTCAGGCAGACACTTGGGTCAGCGCAGGGGTCCTTTTGGAAGAACGGAAAAAGTTACGCTCGTTGTATTCAGTAGTGGACTAAAATAGCCTGCAGTATGCAATGCGTGGCTGATCAGAGTGTCTTTAAGTGCTGTCAGTAAAGAAATTCTTAAAACCCATGCACGCCTGGATCTCCTGTGTCCAAGTGCACAACATATATATGTGAAGCACAGTTTGGATTGCTGCTACTAAAACTGTCCTAGTGGTGGGCCATCAGGGCCAGCTAAGCCTTCTCTGCTGGCCTGGTCGAGAGCGTCCATACCAGCTCAATCACAGTATGGTATGGAAACTGCACTGCCCTGGACAGGAAGGCACTCCAGCGTGTAATAAAAACTGCACAGTACATCTCAGGAGCAGCCTTCCCCTCTCTCCAAGACATTTACTCCACCAAAGTAACCAGGAGAGCACACCACATCATCAGGGACACAACACACCCCTGGCACGGACTCTTTTCGCTCCTGCCATCAGGCAGACGCTACAGGAGTCTAAAGTCCAGAACCACGAGACTGACGAACAGTTTCTACCCTTTTCTGTGATTGGTCAGTAGGCCAGCTTGACTTTAGTCAACAGAACTAACAGCTGCTAGCAGAACTCAGTAGGTGTAAGAAGAGTTCAGGCTGAAACATAAGAGAAGTTATGACATTTAAAATGTTTTGCTTGGTGTAGTGTTTTTAACACAATGGCAGGAGGAGGAGAAACATACTTGGTGACAGATTTACTAACAACTAGGGGTGGGGGAAAAAAATCGATTCAGCATAGTATCGCGATACTTTGCGTGGCGATATTGTATCGATACACGGAAGCCAAGTATCGATCTTTTATTATATAAATTATAAACTTTTTGGTCCAAAATCAATTGCTTTTTCAGTCCACTAGATGATGCTGTGTTATTTTCTGGTGAGGTCAGCAGAGGTCCCGGATCAGCGTGATCGGTAGGAAGGAAACAAAAATGGAGACAGCGGAGAAAGAAATTAGAAATGCGGCGTTCATCTTGACTTCCTGCCACTCGTAGCGCCGCTGCTCGCACAGCTGTTGCTCGACACACAGGACAACACTCACAGCACTGGTCAAAGACATAAAAAGCATGAATCAAACTGGTTATTGGTGCTCTAGTAGCGCTAGAAGCGGCCGCCATTTAGACGCACTTCCTGGAGAAGTTGGTGAAATTCACCGAGCTGTGTGCGCCTACAGATATAATTATGAACCCAGACACGAGTGCGTTTGATGTTCCGATGTTTTTGGTATTTCCACAACAAGTATAACGCAGAACAAGTGGTTATGGTAGATGGTGTAAATGAAAACTGTTTGCACGCACAGAGATAAGCCCCGCACCCTCTCCGGCGCAAATGACGCGACTATGTAGACTGTAATACAAGCAGTTCAGTTCATCAGGGGCAACATTTATGACCAGGCATGAAAACGGGTTAGGGGTGAAAAAGGTGAGAAGGATATTACCTAATGATGTGTCCTTTCGTGTCGAGGCTTCGATGCGCGTGTCGAGTAATCCAGGTAGATTTTGGTGAAGCGCGTATCGAAGCTTGTGTCGATGACGTATGTGGTGACGTTCGAAGCCTCGCGAGCCGGTCGTACCACGTGGCTGATTCAGAAAATGGTTTGTGGGTTTGCCGTGCGATTTGAAATATAAGGGGCAGCGAAACTCAATGGATTTCCCCCCTTCCTCTCTGTACCCAGCTTCATGTGTGCCTGTGAAAGGGTATTTTATAAAGCAGGCGAAATAGTCTCAAAAAGCCCAGCACTGTGGAAAAGGTCTTATTCTTACTTTAACAAAATTGGACACATCAACATGGACTAGCGGAGCCAAGGCTCAACACACCAATCCTCTGACTGAAAGTCGGATATTCAAACCACTGACCCACAGTGACATCACAACCCTCTCCCAATTGGTTTCGAGTTTTGATTTTGACCCTGCCATTATATCATAAAGATAGACACAATATTAATAAGTTAATAATTGATGTATTGGCATCATAAACATAATTTATTCAATTTAAAGCTTCACACACCAAAGCCATGGTGTCGTTATGATCACTGCCTGTTTTACATGTATTGTCCACTTGGTGGCGCAGTAGAGCAAATGAAGCTCCATGAAGCTTCGGCACATGAGCGAACCAATTGGATGGAAAGCTTCAATGCTTCAGGAAGCTTCATCTCGCCATCACTAATATTACCCCTCTCGGGGGGTCCGGGGGCATGCTCCCTCGTAAGAAAAATTTCAATATTTCCATATTTTAAAGCATCAATCTGATGCATTTTGAGATGCTTTTTTTGCCAACCTGGGGAGAGCTGGAGAAACTTAACTTCAGCCATGAGTCAAACATTATTATGGCCTCCTTACTATGCAAGCCATTTCATGCCACTGGGTCAAACATTTACAGTCAGACCTGCAAACTCATGAGCGGTGAAAAAGGTGACACCAGCTGGGCG
>NC_136595.1:3362500-3610389 GCF_910589615.1 Taurulus bubalis
TTTGATAATAATAATTTGATGATAATTTGTTCTTATTTACTTTGTCTCAAATTGCTTTATTACTGCGTTATTTATAACTTTTCCTATTCTTATACTGTTGACATTTTTTCCTAGAAACACATGGGTTTCTTTTGGATAAATCATATCTAATCTTATGATATATCTTTATATTTTTAGAGATTCTTCTGACGAAGGGCCATGGACTAGTGGTCGTGGGCCATGGACTAGTGGTCGTGGTCGTGGGCCATCGTCTAGTGGTCTCGCTTGTGGTCGTGGGCAAATCATTAGAGGTGCTGATGCTGCTGGTGATGCCCCTCGTACCCAGTCACCGCTTCGCCAAGAGGCCTGGAAAATGTTGACAGACCCTAACATTGCCAACGCTCGCCCACCCAGATTCCTCCCGAATCATAGCCCTGGTCCCCAACCCCCTCTCACCACTGTCAACCACACATCACTGGATATCTTTGCACTTTTTTTTGACTCTGAGTAAATACAGCTCTTGTGTGCAAACACAAACAAAAATGGCCAAAGAAATTTGAGGAAGGGGAAAAAGTTTGCGTGGACTGCCATCACCCCACAGAAGCTGCAAAATTACCTCGGGATGTTGTTATTTATGTCAGTCTGCAACCTGCCAAAGATGTCTGACTTTTGGAGGAAAAATACAATTTTTCATGTGCCCTTTCCCGCTTTAGCAATGTCGAGGGACAGGTTTAGGTTCATCACCTCCAACATTCACATGAGCGATCCAGACGAGGATGCAGTCAATGAACATAAAAAGGGGACAGAGGACTATGACCCCCTGCAAAAGGTAAAATCTCTGCTGGAGATTATCAGGACCGCTGCAAGAGCGTGTACCATCCAAAGCAGCACATCTCGGTGGATGAGAGGATGGTTTCCACAAAGGCTCGGCTTTCAATGAAGCAATACATGAAGGCCAAGCCAACAAAGTGGGGGCTAAAAAATTTTGTGTTGGCTGATGTGAATGGGTACACAGTTGACTTCAGGGTGTACACAGGAAAGAACCACGATGCATCAGGCAAGGGGCTTTCATTCGATGTAGTGGCACATCGGGTGAACAAAGACTATCTGGGGGGAGGCTACATTGTGTATTGTGACAACTTTTACACAAGCCCTCTCCTCTTCCGTCATTTGAGCCAGCAGGGGTTTGGGGTATGTGGAACCTACAGGCACAGCAGAATTGGTGTCCTGAAAACTCAGGAGAATGCCCTGACGAAAAAATCTGAGAGAGGCTCTATCAGGTGGATCCGGGATGGGGACCTACTGTTCATCAAAAGGATGGACACCAGGGAGGTCTCGATCTGCTCCACTGTCCATCCAGTGTTCACCGGTGAGACGGTCCTGCGGTGGAAGAAGACCGGTGATGGGTCCAGTCAGAGGGCCCCTATCCCCAGACCCACAGCTGTGGGTGAGTATAACAAATACATGGGGGGAGTGGACACCTCTGACCAGATGCTGGGAACCAACTCGGTCCACAGAAAAACCAAGAGATGGCCCATGACTGTGTTTCAGCATCTTTTTGACATTGCTGTCACAAACAGCTTCATTGTGCACAAGGAGCTCAGCATGAGTCAGGAGAAGATGCCAATGACACGTCAGGCTTTCCAGGAGGATCTGTGTGCAAAGCTGCTCGGCGTGCCACTCACTGGCCCACCTAAGCCCCCCACTCAAGGACACTTCCCGGTTCCCACCAACCAAAATGAGGACACTGAAAAAAGACAGTCGGCAAGCATGGGGAGGAAGCAGTGCACTCTCTGCCATAAAAGAACACCCTGGAAGTGTGAGGAGTGCAATGTTGGGCTCTGCATTCAGCTAACCAGGAACTGTTTCAGGGATTACCACAAGAAGTAAGAAAACGCCTGGACATGGACCAACAAAACATGCTGTAGCATTGGCTCTGAATGCTCTGGAAAAAACATATTTTTGGTCTAGATGTTAAACAAGTTTTAGCTATTTTGTGTGATCTCAAAAGCTTTGTTCAAGGTCATTTGAAGTTGTTTATAAAGAGAAATCTGATAAAAATTCAAATCTGTTTCTTTACTTTGTTTGTCATTACACACTGTTTTAAGCATGTATAACATATAATAATGACAAATACTTGCCAGATTTTGAAAGATACATTTCTCCTGAAAAAAGGAGCAAAATAACTTTGCCAAAAAAACATTTTTTGACATATTTATTGATAAATAAGAAAAAAAAGGACCAGACGGACTGTTAACATTACAGTACTAAAAGGGTTAAGCCCCACGTAAAACAAATCTCAAAGATGTAGTAACATTTAAAAATTAGGCACATCTTGTCTCAAAGCGATGCAGAAAGATCAGTTCACGCATTTTTAATACTTCTAGACAAATCCAATTCCTTATTCTCAGGCTGCTCGAATAAGTCCCCTCGTGTTGTCTTGGGGGTCAAAATGACCCGTGTACGAGTGTATATGTATGTGTGTTGATGGGTCATTTTGACCCCAAGACAACACGAGGGTTAAATCTCTCCAGTTGATCCAGAATGCTGCAGCTCGTGTACTAACAAAAACTAAGAAAAGAGATCACTTTACTCCTGTATTAGCTTCTGTATTAATTTCTGCATTACCGCTGGCTCCCTGTACAATCAAGAGAGGTTATTCTGGACCCTGGTCCTGCGCGACAGCTACTGCTAGCATTGATATTATGAGTTGCATATGGTAGTATTGCCAATATGATTACCACTTTTATTATCATTATTCTACTATATCCACAGTTGCTGTTATTTTTGGTAGTCGTCACTTTTTCATCATGCCTACTACTCTTATTATATGAATAATTTCTGTCTTTGATTTGGATATAGGCCATATTGCTCTTTCAGATCGTGCGCCACTTTAGACCATGCTCATTATCTTGGAAGATGTACACACCACAATTATTGGCTAACAACTTTAAATTATTGGAAGAACAAACTTACATATTTTTTATTTAAATGTAACAAAGATGAGGTTGACCCAAAAATCTGTGGAATGCCTCTAAACTTATACGAGGCATGATTATTTCATATACAAGCCAAAAGAAAAAGAAGAAAAAATGTTTTGTTCATGGTTCCTGAGGAAAATAAAACAGGCTTTGCACCAGCAAGTAGAGCATTCAATTTTATTCCACTCACTTGGTACTGGCCGAGGCCCAGGGCTGGATGCTGTAGCTGCTGAATGGTCTCCTCATCAAAGTACCCATTCTTCTCCCACAGCTGCAACAACTGGGAAGGAAGTGGGTGGGTATAATCAGAGAAAGCCAACTGCAGACTCAGTGATAACAATTGAACTAAAAAGAGGTTTCAATATGTGAAAGGTTGACACATATTAAAAACAAGACACACTCCAGTCAATGCAACTGACATGATGGTACTTATTTCATTATACTATTAATGCATAGTGTAATACTATATTTTCAAATAACACTCCCACAATAACTGATGTTATTTAATAATGTTATATTATAATTATTCTGGGATAAAGTGGAGAGTAGTGCCCAATAATATTAATGTTCCTACTTAGACTAGTAGTACTGTCATCTGAGAAGAGGTAGAGATGTTGAAAGTGTTTACCCTAGTTATCTTCTGCTGCTTCTCTTCCTCTACGGCCAGAAAGCTGGTGCAGTAGATGGGAACCACAACGTTCTGCAATGCTGCCAACAAATCCTTCTGCTGCTTCCGCTGGCTGTGGAGACACATTTAAATACACGTTACAATTCTTCTCTTCTCACTGAATCTGTTTTTAATTCTCAATAAGCCTTTCTATACTAGATGTGTTTAATGAACTTATCAAGGCTGCAACTAATGGCTATCATCATTATTGATTCGAGATGCACTGATTGATCGGCTGCTGGACAGTTTTCAGCTGCTCAGCCATGACCAGTGGCCGACCTGTCACATTTAAGTTTGTGTAATTTAAGGTTTTGCATTCAAGTCGGCATAAAGTAGCACAGACCCTCATGTCACAATCTTGCTGTCAATAATAGTTCTTAGAAAGAAAAATGGAATCAGTATCCAAGAGCCCAAGAGAGAGTAAAGTAAGTATATTTTGCTTTGTGTACCAGTGATGGAGAACGTCATTGGTTAAATAGATGAGATGTAGGCGGAGCTCAAAATGCGCTCCATCAGCAGTGATGCGGTTGCGAAGATGTGATGTCATCAGTTCACAGTGCTGTGGAGTCTTGGCATTGTTGAACATCCAGTTCTTACCAGCCTGACAGGGAGACAAACACATGAGTGAGATATCAATATTATTGGAAACCATATTTAAGGAATCTACAAACAGAAGCGTCCCTAAAAGAATCTTTGGCAGGCTTACAGAGATGGCGTCTTTGGTGCAGGTGTCTATAATGGGCTGCAGCAGGTTGTCAAACTCTGTGATGTCCAACTGAGTTTCTAGCAGCATTTTTTGGGTCTGCTGCTCCATAGCCAGAGCTATGGCTGCAGTCACTTGTTCCTTTATTGAGAAGCACAGGGAAAAAAGCATCAGAAAATATATTCTTCCGTATATATTTAAATATATACATTACACTTTTAAAAATGTAAATTCATTCATTCATACAGTTTATGCCATTTTAAATAATTTGGTAATACTAACTGACATACAAAGTATTTTTAATTTCCAAGATTGTTACTCCCTTATTCTCTAACTTAAAAGAACAGTGTGTAAGAGTGACATTTAGAGGTGTGTTGCAGATTGCAACCAACGAAATAATAACAAATTTAGAATTCATTTATATCCTAAATATAACTATTACATATACAATATATACAATTATACAAACTATATAATATTGTTTATAGAGCAGCAAAAGCAATGTTTACAACAGCAAAGTCAATAAAGCTTTTAATATCCCACTGGAAACAAATTGTTAATAAGATAACATTTGAGTGGTGTTTATAAAGAATCCCAGACATCAGTCAGTATCAGTCCTTCCCTCCTGTTCTTTTCGCAGCCTCTGCTTGTGCTTCGAGTGTGTGTATTTGTGGCTATGTGGGTGTGTAGTTGGAGATCAGGCCGACAAAGAGAGCGAGGAGATGTGCGCTGCAGCGCAGTGATAAATTATCATCTCATTACTCATTAAAATGTATGGGGAAAAAAAAACCATCGGGGCTTATCATTACGCTGATCTTTAATAATTGAGCACCAGGACCGAGTTTTGGTAACCATCCCTATCTTTAGGTCATGTAAAATCGCCAAAGTCACTCTAGAGCCAGTGTTCAGTTTTCTGCTCTGGCCTGCTGTAGAAACAAAAAGTGGACTCCATGGAATACAACCTGCTCCTTACTTAGATAAAAGTGGCTTATTCCAAGGGTCACAAAAACACAACAATTCTTAGCTTCAGGTGAATATACACATATTAAAACACAGTTATGGATATTATAATCCATTTCTGCCCATTAATCCCCCCTACATGCTACACACTGTTCCTTTAACACCGGTCCATCTTCAGCGAAAAGAAAATTCACCGTAAATTGTAAAGAATTACAGGCTGCAGGCTAATGCAATACCAAAATTACCTCATCAAAATAATTTGTCTTTCCACTACAAAAATCCCTTAGCTGACTTCTGGTTACTAGCACTCACTGAAAGGAGCATTGCTCTTGAGTAAAAAATAAAAAAACAAACTAAAAGGAAACGGAGGATGTACACTGTGCTCAGTGGTGAGCAGGGTTGTCCGTCAATCAGAGGATCGGCAGTTAGATCCCCGGCTCCGCCAGCCCATGTTGATGTGTCCTTGAGCCTACGGTGTATGAATGGTTGATAATCCTGATGTGGCACTTTGCATGGTAGCTCCTCAGATCAATGTGTGAATGGGTGAATGATGTCATGTAGTGTTAAAGTGCTTTGAGTGGTCCGAAGACAAGAAAAGCGGTATACAGGTACGGGTCCATTCACCATTTATTCATTTATTTCTTGCTCTATACCTGTCTGAGTGTGTGCATATGCTGCTCTTGCTGCTGCAGATTCCATTGGCTCTGTTGGATAAGCTCATCCAGAGACGGCGCTGCAGGCAGAGGAATCGGAGGCGGCGCAGTCATTGTCATCGATGGCGGGGGAATGTCAACCACGTCTTTGGTGCCTGGGTTGTACATTTCTGCAAATAAAGTAGCAGGGAAAATTACAATTTGAAGTCTGGAAGTTTGGTAAAGCTCTGATTTTGGTGTTGAGGCTGATACTGTGCCACAGCTAATGTGATGCAGATGCCCAGGTGGAGGATGCAGTCCATAAATCATATACATTTAAACAAAAGTATATAAATCAAAATGTAACTAAACCTAACAACCCCCATCCTGCTAAACGCTCCTACAAAAGGTGGGCATCCACTCGGTATATCAACCCAGGGTTTCTCAATCTGTAAGCACACAAAGGGGAGGAGTTTTCAGCATCTGACCAATCACAAACATGGACATGTGTCCACATGTTTGTGATTGGTGCCATCAGCAGAGCAGCCTATTTTAGGCCTCTGTGCCCTGTACTACAAAGCAGGATTTGGTGTTAAGCAAGGTTATTTCCGGGTTACCTCTGGGTATTTAGTCATTTGACTTCTTACCAGGATAGATCGCCATGGTTACTTATGCTGAACACCTAACCTGCTTCGGATTGTCGATGTTTGAGATAAAAGTCAAAAATCCAGAGTAAAAGTAAAAGTTTAAACAGACATGCAAAAAAGACAGCTGGCAATAAATCACTGACTGTGTGAATGTGTAAATTAATAGATTTATAACCTCACCACTTTATCTAATAGAGCCCAATAGAGCCGACAATAACAAGTTCATGTTTTGCAAATGTATTCTATTGCCGTGTGACAATATTTCCGACTTATTCTTTCAGCTGCAACCCCAGAGGTGTAAAACGGATTTGGGAGCAAATAAAATAAAAATTACTAGATAAATATATTTATTGTGTGCGTGTCAGCTTCTTGAGTCGTGTCTTACAGTTAGAGATTGGATGCAGAGTTACTTTACTCTGGTTTTCCCGCTTTGAATTATGTTTTTATAATTTTTTATTTGCCCCCAAGTTCGTTCCACACCATAAGGATTGCAGCTGAAAGAATAAAAACACATCTAAGCAGGACATTAATTAATTAATTAGGTCTTCAACTGTTCATTTACCCATTCACAATCTGCGGTTGCTTATCAGCCGTCCATCCTGCAATTGTCATTTAAAACTGTTCTACTTTACACCTTTAACTTTTACGTATTTGTCTGATGTCATAGTTTTCTCTAAATTTGTCAGATGCTGCAAACACGGGTTGTAAACCAGCTTTGTGGGACCACTTAGCAAGATGGTGGATGATAGGATTAGTTCAACCAGACCTGACAGCCTCAAAATAGAGGACTAAGCACAATATGATCAGCACCATCAACAAGATAGAGATATCTTCAGTCTACTTCTAAAACAATAGAGCACATAGTCAAAAAGTACTCATAAGAAAAAATGTAACTGACAACAAGCAAGAAGCTTTCCAACTGGAATTTGAATTTGTCGCTATTCCTTGACCCCCGGACTAAATCTGGTTTTCCAATAAATACCTTCAGATTGATACTCCTCACCATCGTGGATAGAAGGATCTAAGTGAAGAAAAGCAAATGGTAATACAGTAATGCATTTAAGTGGTATTTCATGACTGACAGAAGAACTCCATGCAACCCTCTGCACAACACTATCTTATCTAATCATACAGTGACCAAAACAATTCTATAGGTGCAGTAAGAAGCTTTGACTTTCTCTACTTCAGCAACAAGTGGCAATAATAGTCTGATGAGTCAGAACTATGAGTAAGTACATAATACTACAGTTAAATAACTTTGCTGATACTTATAGAACAGCAGGGCGTAGCCTTTGTGTGGTAAACGTAAATGTAATAGTTTTACAGTTTTTAAGTACTGGCAGAACTAGTACAGTATATTGCATATTTGGATTCAGCCGCTAAAAGCAATGTGAAATATGTATAAAATAATCTCGTTGACAATGTTGTTGTTATTTCAGGTCGTTCTGTGATCTGAGATACAGTGGATTGGAAAATACTGCCACATTGCTCAAACAAGCAGTTGTTGGACAGGCACGTCAAGCATTCAGCATCAGTGGGGATTACAAACACCAAACGTCACAAAAATGTGTGCAAATTCTGGTTTTATAGTTGACTGTCCTTTTAACTACATACGCTGTTGGTGCTCCATAGAAAGCTTGCACTTGTAGTAGCTGAAGTATTCTCCCCCAAAGAGGAAGGAGAACTTTGGGTTGTCCTTCTGTTTCTCCATTGTCATCTTTTCAAACTCTGGCCCGTTCCGAGCAACAAACTGTGCCAGCTTGTCAATGACATTCCTCAGTTCTTGATCTGCACCAGAAAAAAAAGAAAAGGGAACAAATACAGTCAGAGCTGATGCAGCTGGTGATCTGTCTTAAAGTGGTGACAAACAAACCAACCAAAAAGACAGTAAGAAATGACCATAACTTGTGCTTTTCTGACAACATTAACCTCTTTTGTACCAATCTGAATAAAAGAAGAATCCCATCTACTGCACGAACAAAAATAACTCTGTTTCCTAGTAGATAGTTTAACTATCTTCTGGGGTTTCAAAGAGTGTTACCTGGTTATTAATCTTTCAGAAAAACTGAAGAGGCACGAACCATTTTGGGGGAAATTTAGTTTAACATCTGACCAACAGATGTGTGTTTGTGATCTTTAACACCCAAATACCAGCTAATAATGCACACATCTGGGCAGGCATCAAACGATTTTAATGAGACCTGAGTTTTCATTGACACTGAGATATTAGTAGAGTAAGGTTAGCCTGAGGAGAGGGCACCCTAATCCACAAAGAGTCCGCACTGGAACTCCATGTGTTTTAGTCCGCTTTACTGGCTGAAGGATGCGCGCTCAACGTGCCACATAGGACTACACATTAGAACATGAAAATGGAGAAGGACATCGCAGATTTGGAGGAAAAATAAGTTAAACGTACCAGCCGTGTAAGTTAGCTAACGTTAACTTAAACAAAATACTTTAAAAATAACTACCGTTAACGTTATGAACGCTTAGCTTAATTAACTGTCGCGCTACAATTCTAAAGTCTATAATTGTCCATTGGTGATCAAAGTAACGATACACAAACACTTCGTAGAATCGCATGTAGCTACTGACGTTACAAAGTTGGCCAAAAGGCTAAATGCAGCGGAAACGTATTGTGTTGAACAACATTAGCTGCAGGTAGCATGGTAGCTAGCTAACGTACAATGGCAATCCGATAGCGTTAACGCTAACGTTGCAGCGTAACGTTACTGCTCACCTTCGGGGGCATTGGGGATATCCATGATTTGTTTCAGTTACAGCACATCCGCTGAACCGTAATAGATCAGACCATTCGATTTATATTCCACTACTTGGTTTATAAAATGGACCAAAAAAAACAGCATTGCCCCTGTAAGGTAGGCCGGAAACCAATTGTATTTCTTAGGATAACATGAACCGCCCTACTCTGATTGGCTAGTACTCGTGCTCTCATTCTTCTTCAGTTTCGCTGTCTTTAATGGCGGGTGGCAACTGTCGTTAAGGCGCATTACCGCCATCTACTGGAGCGTGCCAGACTTCCCTGTTCCCTAAATTAGAACTAGGAGAAAACAAACGAAATAAAATAAAGTCGATTATATTCAATAATCCAGTTTCTTAAAAAAAAAAACTCAAACAAGGATTTATATTTTCCTTCCGAAATGCTAAATACACCACCCTACAATCGTGTAGCTTTTCTCTCTGTGTGAAAGACCTTCTGAGTCGTTAAGTAGAACGCTGAGGCATCCTGATTCACTCACTAAATGAGCAGGTGTCAGCAGGGCCTGTCTTTTGTAGAATTCAGGGATCCGCCATATCCCAGGACCTTAGGTGGGCTTGCAACATAAACACCATGATAGAAAAGGTCCCAGCAGAGGATACACTTCCTGTGTCAAGCTGAGTAAGTTTCACTTACCTCAGGGGCTGCTGATACAATTCTACATCGCAATAATCCAGTATGTTCTCTGCACACATTACTCTTTGGTTTGGATCAGCCACTAAGCGGGAGAGGAATAGAATACATTGCAGAACATCATTGGTACCCATCTACCAAGCATCCGTGATAGTATTGAAAAGAAGGGCCTGCGAAGACAAAACCCACCCAGACGCATGTACTTGTTGTACAATGACAATGAGATAACTTTGTAACCTTGTAACAACACACAGATTGCAGAGAAAACCATTGCTGCCTGCCTGCCCTCTCATAGGACTTACACAGAAACATCCCTGCAGATCCTTTACATCCTGGACACAACCTGTTTCAGCTTCTCCCCTCTTGGAGGTGCTATATAACACTGTACGACAAAAGACTGCAGATATAATAACAGTTTCTTGCCACAGGCTTTGACTCTGATGAACACTTAACATCAGTCATACACTGGCAGCAATCCTCTCTGTTTTATGCACAAGTTTTTAATGTATATATCACCCTTTACTGTAAATATAAATTATACACACTGTACAGCATGACAACACTTTAACATGTTCCTGTACATAATCATCCAGTCCATAGTATATCCAGTATTTTTTTACAAAAATACTTGACTTGTCTATAGACGTTTTTTAATTATTGGCCACTGCTTTTGTGCACATATGTCCTGTCTATTATTTACCTTTATCTGACCAGCTTTTTTGTCTTTGTCCATATAGCTTCTATTTCTGTGTAAGTAGTTTGAGAGAGGTGCAAAAACACGGAATCAAATACATTGTACGTGCACGCATACTTGGCCAATAAAGCTGATTTGTATTCTTGTAAGCTCTGATAACAGAATCCAATTAGCAGCAGCATGTACATTTGATGCATTAAGATTTTGTTGCTCGCTAAAATAGTCTCTGAGTAACTGAGATAATTGCAATAATGAGAAATAACTGGTGCATCACGCACGAACCCTGTCACTGTGGCCCCGATCAGTCTGATCGTGTGTGCGGCGTTGCCCCTGGTGACGCGTCTCTGTCCAGTGTTGTCCAACCCATGCTTCTCGTTCTCGGCCTGTGATTGGCTGCTAGGAGCTACCCTGTGCCGTTGACTGGTCAGGTTAGCTGTCTGTTAGTTAGCTGGATATATTTAGCTGATTGCCTTATCGGATCAGATTTAACCTGCAGTCCAACAATATAGAGTTAAGTACACATAGTTTATGCTGGTTTCATGCAAACATTAGCTGGAAGACTAGTTCGTTAACTAGGTAAGATTACTTCAACAGCAGCTTTGTTATTTCAGCAGATTCTGGATTTTCTGTAAGTAACGAAAACAAACAATTTGAGAAATGTCTTTAGACGAAGACAGGGCCAAGGAAATTTTGAAGGGCTTCAAACTGTATCCTTTTTGCTGATTAGACGCGTAAGTTAGCACTGTCGGTCCTTTTTGGTACTAGATAACGTCATCTAACAAGATGCTGTGACATGTTTTTACTGACTAGGATTGTACAGTAAGGTTAGCTGCTGTGGCTAACCTGTCAGTTTTACCTCCCATTAGATAACGTCAGCTAACGTTTCACAGCCGATGTCTGTCCTAATGTGATGTGACTAAATGAAAATGTTCGTGTAGTTACGAACCAGCTAGTTCCTATTTGAATGACGACCTGCTAGCTGAAATGAGTGGCTTTGACTGTGGCTAATTAGCCTTGCTAGCTGCTCAGTGCGCTTGATGTATGCTGTATAGTGCTCCAACGTAATGTGCAATATGCGACGGAGGCAATGTTTACGTTGACGTAACAGCTAGCTGATAGATAGTGACTGATCTCTGTCCAACATGTACTTAGCTGACATGTCTTGTATATAGCTTGTTTGCTTTTTTATAGTAATGCAACTTTACATTTGGGAAGATGTGTAACGTTATGGAGGTGAAGCGAAACTTCATCAGCAATTTCAATGTGGCACGGCTTTAGCGCAATGTATTTCATGTGTTATCCTATTCTCCAAACATCACGTATACGTATTAGTTCCGATAATGAGTGCTTTAAAAGCCTGAATGTTTTTGTTTGTGTCACAGTGAGATCAACATGCGCTCTACTGTCACATGTTATTGCTGCCATTTAACATTCCAAACAAGTAAAATTACTTTGGAAATAAGTGAATTCATGTCAGCCCATTGGCAGACCTGAACCAGGGTTTATGTTATGGATATTCTCCAACGCACGCACGCACACTAATAGACACTTTTTTATTTCAATTTTAGTAATTTGTCTTGATTAGATAGTATATTGAGGAGCCGCCAACAGAAAACATGGAAAGAGAGAGAGAGTGCTGATATCAGACCTGTGTTTATATGGTATGTGTCTAGAATGCCCAGGAACTTGTTTATTTACTGCTGATTATTAATGCTTTAGTACCTATTTGACTTGTGTGGTTGTGTTTTGACTTATGCGATAGGTTGCATTGGGTAAGATCATCTACAAAATACCTAAATTATATATGTGGTTATGCATTGTTGAACATTAATCTCTTCTCATTCGTCATTAGCGCATAGAGACATGTGACGTGTTGTAACTTGATTGACATTTATATATATTTTTAAAACATGGAGGCTACTCTTACACTCTTAGTGAAGGGTGTTCTAAACACCAGCCCCCATCAATTGAATACAACAAAACCAACATTGTAAAACACAACATACATTTCGAAGGAAAAAAAGTGTGGGAAGCCACTTTTTGGGTATCTTATGACTTACTTAGTTATTAGTGTATATATATTGTGAGAGAGTGACTGGGCCTTTTTCTAGATTACATCTAGAACAAAGTTTTCTCAATTACATCTAGAACAATTAATCCTTTTATTGGTGTTTATTACTGCTAGAGTTTGCAAAATAAACCCTGCCTGTCAGAGGATCAATGGCTTGGAGATCCCAGGTTCAACACTTTGGACACACTTAAATCCAAATGATAGTTTCAAATTCTGCGTGACTGCCTGGATCCACAGGGTTTGCATGACATATTGTCTATGTCCAAATGTATGGACGTGCCGACCATTATGTACCGCTTAACATAAGGGAGTAGAAACAGAACCGTGTCCGCATCCGTTTTGGACCTGAGCTGAACAGGAATGCAGGAGGATGATACCGACTCTAGGCTCTATTGCTGGTATTAAACCTCCACTGCACCTGCACATCATTATTTTACATAATTTACATTTTTAAGGTCATCACTTAACCCGTCTGGAAATATAATCCTGAAGCAAAATATTGTCCCAAGAGCTTAAAGTAAGTTTATCAACAGTATTCTTTGAACTCCTTGTTATCTCTGCAAGAAGCATCATGATAGGTGTGGTTGTCATAAGTGAGCGAGTAAATGTGCACCTCTGTCTCTGTGTCAGTAAACCGCTTAATATTTTGGATGCTTAGTTGTGACTGCATGCTCAAGGATGTCTCATGGTTGTTGCAACTCAAACTTTCTCAAAATACCCTATATTTTCTCTTTTATACTTCCATTGACTGCCGCTGAATTCTCACTCACTACTCTCCAATTTAACCGTTTTGGGCTGCTAGTTATAACATAGCTGAGTGCATCTCCAACCCTCCACTCTGTGCCCATAATGAGGCGGTGTGTTCGGTTAACAGTTAAATTATACATGCACTGCTGCCTACCTCTCCATAACTCAGCCACCGGCCGCTACATGGTTAGGCAACTTGGTGAGTTTAATTTAGTCTGAAATGACAACTTTGAGCAGATTGCCTGCTTACATCGCCTCTTTTTTAGTTTCACAGTATATGTGCCAAATAACATACGGCATTGCTGACTGATTTACAATATTTGCACATTTTACGAATACAAACTGGAGATTTGTATCTCGGATGTGAGGGTGGGTGTGGGTGGAGCCAATGTGGCAAATTGATGCTTTCCATATTACTGGCTGGATTGTGTCTTCATGTGACCAATTAAAACCGAATTAGTACCAGTAATTCCTTCTAGAATAAGCAGCCGAGCACTGTGGCATGCTACCCTTACTGCAACGGAGAACCAGTGTTCCAGCCAGTGAAAACATGATCAAACAGTTGGATAGTTTAGGTATTTAAATAGGCATACAATTTGTCCCCCTTTATTATATTGTACTTATTATCCCAGTGTATATACAAACGATGTAGGTGTGAGCTTGTGTATCTTTCTTGGTAAGGTCAGACCTCTTGCTGTAGTGCGGTAATGCCTAAATCCATGATTTAGTGGAACAGGGATTTACTACCTTCTGTCTATAGTGCCTTATAGACACACAGAGACTAAACAGCACATCATTTTCTTTTTCTTTTCCAGACTGTAAAGGCAACATTTATACCATCATATGCTATCCAAAAACCATAGGAAGAATATGAAACTACCCCTGCAGCAAAGAAGCAGACCGTCTAGTTGTGAAATTCTCTCAATTTGTTTGTCAATGTTTCAATCAAGAGCAAAACAACTAAGATGCTAGCACAAACAGGAGCTTCTGCCGTAGTCAGTTATTGGTAGTCTCACATAATCAAACCCAAAGATCAACTGAACTGATTGTCATTCTAAATTATTGAAAGAAAAAATGTTGCCTCTGCTGTTAGAAGGAATGCAAATCCCAAACTCTTTAAAACAAGAAACATCACGGCTTACAATAAGATATTCTGCACTGCTCTGTTTTGCTCCCATAGACATTTTTCATTCATTGTTGCAACAGTGAACAGAATAGTACTTTCCCCCGCAAACTTCTTCAAAAGGCTCATTGCATGCCTTAAGCACAGTTTAATCTTTTTTTCCCTCAGTAGCATATAGCTTGTAAGATGATTGTTTGTCATTATTGTATCTTATTCAAAACAATGGATAACTGCTATGTAAACCCTGAAACTTCTTGAAACAGGCCTCTGATCTGGTTCTGAACAGCACTGGGGACAGTAATAATGACCTATCACAGGTGATGCTATTGGACATGTGGATACTGTGTGTGAGTTGTGAAACCCTGCCTGTCTGTATTGTGGAAGGGTTGCCTTCAAATGAATGGATGGCAAGAATATATCCCACTGTCCATGTATTCATAAACGGAGTGTTGTGGAGGTGTGAATTGACTGAAGGGAAAATTGGTATCTGTGCATTAGGAGTGTGTTGTAGAGGTTGGGGTTAGGAAACTGCATTTACTATTAAAACAAATGCAGACTAAATGGTGACTGCAGCTTTTCACTGGGGGCTCATTAACTTGTGTGTGTTCTGATTTGTGCAGGGACCCTAGTGGTTTACACACACACACTTTGCAGCAGGCCCAAAGGAGGCAATGGTACAACCTCATATGATGTTGTTGGAGCTTAAATCAATTGCTGCACAAGAGTTTCTTTAGGTTAGTTTATGAGGAAGTAATTTCAGATAGAATAAATGAAAAGGCACAGATTTTCAGATATGACCAGGAAAATGTCCACTTATTTCATTGTCGTCTGTTTGACCACTTTCATTATGGACATCCTGCTAAAATGATGCATGGGTTCTCTTTTGTTTACAGTGAAACGTTTAGAAATGAGACTGAGAGTGAGAAATACATTGCAGTGGCCTGGATTCTTCTGGAAGGTGTGGAGGACGATGAGTTTGATGCAGGAGATTGGATTTAGTTGGATTTAAAGGATTAGAGAAACCATTCAACTCAGCACACTTTACTAGAAAGCCTGTAGGAGAGGTGGGGGATGGTGGAGGTGGTACAGCACTGATAGGCATGGATTAGTGTGTGTGTGTGTGTGTGTGTGTGTGTGTGTGTGTGTGTGTGTGTGTGTGTGTGTGTGTGTGTGTGTGTGTGTGTGTGTGTGTGTGTGTGTGTATATATATATATATATCTCATTATGCGCAAAATTCAATAATGAATGAAAAACTAGGATATTGCACGCTTTTATTTTAAAGTAATGTTATCAGAACAATATAACAGGCACTCTAGGAGCAATAGCAAGTTAACGTACAGTATATAAATCTGTTTTCTTTTTTTTCTGAATAGGTAGCAGAAGAAACATTTGTCTTTTATCAGGGAACAAACAACATAAACAATCTGTTCAGTAGTAAGGTCCCCGTTGGAGGGACAAGCGACTCCTTCTTTTGTCCATGTTCAGTTTGTTGCTTACCTTAAATATGTATGTTAAAGACCAGCAATTGATTAACCTTATACAAAAGCAATAAGCGCTTTTGATGTTGTTCAGTTTTTCTTTTCTGAGAAAAGTCCAGTCTGTCTTGGGCTTGATTTATGGCGTGCGTCTTATTTATTACTTTTTATTTTTTGATTGACCTCACACGGGCGGACTAAAATGCCCAGGTCTGAACCATGCCGTGTGGTAGAGATTTAAAGTGAAAATGTCCATTTTAAAGTGCAGCACCTGTGTGTGGAATTGTTAAGCCCCTCCCAATGCTAAAAAAACAACATGCTGTTAATGCATAATAAAATCATTGTCGTCGTTAATGGAACGCTACGTTAACACATTTATAACGTGCCCAGCCCTAGAAAAAATGTATTGTTTATCCTCATGATCTTTCACTCAAAATATTCATAGAAATCTAACCTTTAACTGAAGTAACATAATTGAATCAAACATACAATTCTTATCATGAAACATACTTTTTTTCGATAATATGTGCCACAATTGTTGACACTCCTTCATTTAATATTTTGTGCAGTCTCCCTTTGCCAAGATAACAGCTCTGAGTCTTCTTCTATAATGCGCGAGAGGATGGTGAACACATCGAATCTGATACCTGGATATCTGGATCTGAGACCATTCTTCCATGTAGAATCTCTCCAGATCCTTCAGATTCCGATGTTGACGCTAATGGACTCTCCTCTTCAACTAATTTCACAGATTTTCTATGGGGTTTAGGCTGGGGGACTGCGATGGCCATGTCAAAACCTTTATTTTTGTGGTCGGTGAACCATTTTTGTGTAGATTCTGAGGTTTGCTTTGGATCATTGTCCTGCTGGAAGGTCCAACCTCGGCCCATTTTAAGCTTCCTTGGCAGAGGCTCTTAGGTTTTCATTTAATATTTGATGGTATTTGATGGAGTCCATGATACCATGAATCCTAACAAGAGCCTTTTAGAAGAAAAACAGCCCCACAACATCAAAGTTCTGCCACTATACTTCACAGTGGGTATGAGGTGTTTCTATATTTTTCTGTCTATGCCAAACCCACTTTTGATGTTTGTTGCCAAAAAGCTCTATTTTGGTCTCATCTCACCATATAACCCCGTCCCATTGAAAGTCCCAGTAACATTTGGCAAACTGTAGGCGTGTTTTTGTTGATTGACAGCAGAGGCTTTTTTTCTGGCAACTTGTAGGTGTGGCGTCTGGTGGTAGTTTTGGAGACTTTCAGACCCCAAGACTCAACTCAGCTCTGCAATTCTCCAGCTGTGATCATTGTTTTCTCGGGTCTTTCCCATAGTGATGAATGACTAATGGTATTCAGCCTGTGTCACCGCATCTTTAAACCCCAGTGAAACGAAGTCATGGTTGACCTCTTAAAAGTTCCTAATCAAAAAAGGGTGAACTAAACATTTTTAAATATGACTGGAATTATACTTCAGTTAGATTTCAATCATATTTGTGGCACACATGTTTTGGAGAACATTGTCAAAATGTATTTTTTCTCTCAATAATTTCAATTCAATGAAAAGGTAAGATTTTTGTGAATATTTTAAACATGAAAGACTAAGAGGATAAACAGCAATGACATTCTTTTGCAGCCTGTTTTGCTCATATTCACTAAGGGTGCCAATGATTCTGGAGGGCACTGCACAAACGGTACATGCACTATCAGAGCTAGATATATTTTAAAGGAGGGGCGTAGAAACGGCTTTGCAGCTCGTTTCCCTTCTGTTGATTCATACGATGTGGAAAAAAGTTATATTTACAACCAGGAAGAGCAAGCAGGATAAGAAACAAAAGGAAAAAAACATGAATTGACAATCAGTCAACTATAGCCACAACTTGACCGAATCAGATTTAACTTTTTAGATTCTTAGTTGTGGACACCCCTAATAGATACATTTATTAGAAGAAAACAATTAAAGCAGTTAATAGTCACTAATCAAGTATTTGAGGGGTTTAATGAATCTCTGCTATAAGTAGAATTTGGTATAAACTGACATAAAAGTAAAGATAATTGAGATGTGATTTAAAATTGTTATAACATTAACTGATAAATGGAACTGCCTGAAGATAAGAGTGATCCCCAACACATGTATGTCTTGCAGAAAGAGGCAAATAAATCCAAATGTAATAATCAAATCTGTAGCCTAATTATTAAATATGACACACAAAATGCTGGTCATCATCACAGTGGAACAAACCCTTCTTAAACATATGCATTCTACTGAATCTTTTTAAAATGTCATCCTGACCATCTGCATTTATAACTCAAATTGTCATATGAGATTAGGGTGAATCCCTGAATGCTACAGAGAAATGGTGTCCTTTCAGATTGCTGTGTGCATTTTTAATGCAACCATGTTCTCATCACTCATGTAACAATATGCTAACATGGCAGGCCCTGAAGCTTCAGAAGCTGTGTTTTTGAGGCCGTTAGGATGGAGAGCTTCACAGATGGCGAGAAGTCAAGTGTATGTGACACTAAGTAGTTTGAGTGTGACAGGATGCTGAGTGGAAAATCTTCAAGAACAGAAGGCTGTGGGATGATGGTTCTGATATCCAAAGATAAAATGAGGTAGCATCAGTGTCTGCCACAGTGTTTTCATTCTACAGTTCCTCTGGAGAATTGTTCTGATTTAACTGAAACAAACCAGCAACACACTGATCAACTTAGAATCCCAGGCTGAACAGTGCTGCACACGACTCTTATACCAAGCCAGGTTAAAAGCCAATGTTTTAATTTCAAAATGCAAAGCACATTAGTGAGTAGAAACCAGGACAACTATTTTAAGAGGGAAAAATGGATTGGCCTTTACATGACTCTTTCGAGCTCCTGCAGCAACATCTTATCTGTAAGTACATTACACACCTGAATCACTTAAAGCTAGGATTGGTAATCTTCTTCAAAAACATTCTTCTTATATTGGTTGAGGCTGTTGCAGGACTGTAATAAGCTATCCAATTAGTTAATTCGGCCCGCATATAATGATCGGACAGGCTACCTACCTGTTTACCTACCTGCCTGTCTACCAACCAGAGCGGGTCATCATTCAATCAAAGGATTGTTGGTTCGATTCCCGACTCCACTAGTCCATATCAGTGTATCCTTGGGCAACACGCTTAACCCAAATGGGCAGGTGGCACCTTGCCTGGTAGCCCCTGCCATCAGTGTAACAATGGCTGAATGTCATATAGTGTTAAAGTGCTTTTGAGTGGTTGAGAGATTAGAAAAGCTCTATACAAGTACAGTCCATTTACCTTCCTGTCTACCTATCAATTCGCTCTAAAAGTTATGTATGTTTTCAGAGTTAAAAGGTACATTGATTGGTAGGTAAGTAGATGGATAGATTTAATGCATGCTGATTCAATGGGGGCGCCCTCAAACTGTTGTTGAAATGATTGTGGAGACGCAGCATGAGAAGCTGTAAAATACAGTGCAATCACATACTGGGTCCTTCCAGGCTCTGTGATTGACGGCTGTATTGTGTTT
Source organism: Taurulus bubalis (assembly GCF_910589615.1). Lineage (NCBI taxonomy): Eukaryota > Metazoa > Chordata > Actinopteri > Perciformes > Cottidae > Taurulus > Taurulus bubalis. The sequence goes on from NC_136595.1 coordinate 3,382,118, forward strand.
ATGTTGAATGTGGAGGTCAGGAACAGCTGACCAACTGGCAGACTGAAGGGACAGCTATAGCCGGCATCATCCAGACAAATACTTCTTCAGCTTCCTCTCACTCACTTCCACACAGCCTCTTTTAATGCTTCCTCGAATTCATTTTGACCAATATGATTTAAGCCTGATTTTGTATGCTGGAATTTCACCCAAATGAGTGCAGCCACAGGTCTATATGTTGGTCCATATATCATAGAGCCAGTGTTTCCAATTGAACAAGAAGTTTGCTGTTTTTAAATGAAAAAGGCAGACATCGTTTTTAAATATATGTACATGTATGCACATATGGACAAGTAAGTAGGGGTGGTAAGGGGGCTGCAGCACCTTATAAAATCAGATTTTTTTTTTTAAACAATGTAGTGTTAAAACTACAATGTAGTGTTTTCCTCTTTTTGACTGGGATACAGGCTATATGTAGTACACCAGTGTTATCCAGTCAACTATACATAAGTAGAAAAGGTAGTACACCAGTGTTATCCAGTCAACTATACATAAATAGAAAAGGTCACTTCTATACACATACACAGAAAAACACAAGCAAATGCACATAGAGCAGAACTAGTTCCACTGATAGTTAGCATTCAAAAGAGAGCATATGTTTGAACCACCTTAAATCCCAGAGATACCCACACTCCAAAGCCTTCCAAGCCCAAGAGAGGAGGCCAGAAAAGAGTCCCCATGTAAGTTGCTACTGAGGCTAAATGCCCCCTCTCAGACACACTGGGACCAGTCTCACAACAACACTGCTCTCCAAACACCATCAGAGTAAACCAAATGTAAAGAAACCTTTTTGGAACATTGGATAGAAGAAACCAAAAGCCAAAGTAGTTTAGAATGTTATCTGGCAGATCGATTACTTTGATAAATTCAACTGTTCAGATTTAAAGAGCTGAATGACTTCCAACCAGGAGAAACAAGACGGATGAAGAAAAGATAATAGTTACATTTATTTTGTATAGCCCAAAATCACAAATTTGCCTCTGAAGACCTTCACATTGGTACAGGAACCCCTAAACAAATAGGAAACCTTAGGGAGGGGGATCCCTCTCCCAGGATGGACAGAAGTGAAATAGATGTAATGTGTACAGAACGAACAACATAACAGAGTTACAACACATTCAATGCATGACACAATTTATTCATGAGTAGTAAGCAGAATGATTAAACTATCAACGGATAAAAAAAATGTTTAAAGTCACAGAGAAAAGTAAAGAGTTTAATTCTGCATGGACGTATTCATTTGCTTTCACTGCCAACGATGCTGGCTGACCTGTCTGCTTGATATGTGGCGAGAAGTTATCAAACAACAAAACATCTGATGTTGAAAGTCTCTTCCAGAACAAGCACACAGCATCTACTAAACAGTATCAAGCTGCTGACGAGCGATTCCTCAACTGCTGCAGCAAACTGAGCAAAGTAAATAGACTTTCAGGAAGTGAATCATGTCTCCAAACTCAACTACTGCTGCTGGTTGTGTGTCAGCTCATGAGACAGTGAGGCGTCCACTAGTGAAAACGGATCCGTCCTCCGTTTGCGGTGATCTAAAAGTCCGGCGTAGTGAGGACGCTTAGTGTAAATGTAGGAAAAGATATGCGTTTTAAAATGTAAACCTCACATGGGGATTGAACCTTTCACCTTGCAGTCCGAGAATGAACACCCTACCACATTAGCCACAAATATTGATAGGACTTTAGGTGCACATAGTTGTGTGTACTGGTTTAGTCGACACATGACAGTATTTTTGTTCTCCTCTTTATAAGAGTTTGATAGTTATAAACAGGTAAAATAGCAATACAATGTCAATAATTGTCTTTATTCTTGTTCTATGATTTCATAAATACAACAAACTATAGTTGTTTTGTATATATAACATGACTATATATATACAACTTTATAAGCTGTGATATCAAATAGCTTTTGCGGCTCCAAATAAAAATTTTGGATGGGGGGTCCCTATGCTGAGACCAAACCTGTGTTGATAGAGGTTTAATCATTTATGTACAAATTGAGATCGATCTGATGAATACGACTTAAACCCACATGACAGTGAAAAGCAAAAGATTGTTAGGAGAGAGACATGCAGCACTTAACTGCACAATATGTGAGCATGCCAATTAAGCCATTGAATAAACTTGAAGAGAGCGACAAACATATGGACAGCTGTCTCATGTGAACGGGTTCAACACAGGTTTAATGCTCGATCGGCAGGTCCACGTTTTTTTCGCTACGCTGCCTTTTTATAATCCAGATGTAATCTGGTCATAGGTCACATCACGCATCCAGGCGCTGTCTCACTCCCTCTAGCTCTCCTTAAAGTTCTCATTTATTTTATTAACTTTATTTGATGTTAACTCTACTTACTTAAAATGTCAATTGATGGATGTCTGCAGGTAATAAATGTTCAAAGACTCTTCAGTTTATTTTGTCTATTCTTTAGATTGGTTGTTGCCACTTAATCTTTTCCTGACAGAAACTGGATGAACCTTCGAGATGCAGAGACGGGCAAAGTGCTGTGGCAGGGAACTGAGGACCTCTCTGTTCCAGGAGTAGAGCATGAAGGTGCATTAGACACACATGTATTATAGGACAACGTGTTATTTTGGGCTATTTCTTGTTAGCCAGTTGTCTTGGTCGGTATGGTTTTCCTGGCCCCCACCCATATTTTTTTTTTGTTAATCATTGCTCATCAGCTACATAAGATCTGTTTATATGTGAACACAGAACAAGCCATCGGACAGGTAGATGAGACGGTTACCCTAATCTCAATAAACAGATTCTGGATTCATATGTATGAGTCTGGAAGCAATGGGACAATATTTTGGCATCGGAAGCCTTCTTTCTGTTTGTAATCTAATCACGTTGGAGTAGGCTTTGGTTAAATACAGGTAAACCGTCTGTGTGGAGAGCAAAAGAGATAGAAAGCATTGACCAAAATGCAATTTGGGAACCTACCGGCTATGGTCTGACGAGCATCTAGCTTTTTATTGCTTTAAAATGAGCTTCTAAACTGACTACTTGTGAAATAATCATGGTCGTACACGTCGTCTCTCAACTCCAACTCTAGTTTCCCATCTCCAATCGCTAATCGGACTGTAAACAGTTAGTAGCGTACAGAAAAGGAAGTCTTGGCACAGATATCTGCTGGCTACACCAGAAGCCATGAAGTACAACCACATGCCCCTCAGAGACTTGTCTATCGTCAGACCGATGGAGTTTTCCCCAATTATGTAGAATCATTATAAAGTGTTATTAACGAAAGCTTTTAGTTTGAACTTAAATCAGATTTGTATGATCTACTTTCTGGTTTGTGTTTAATTCTTACCGTAGTTATAAACAAACTAGAATTAAAAGGTTTTCAGTACCATTAATGAAATTGTGCAAATTATTTGACAGAAAGAATAAATTATCGGAAGTTATGTGAAGCTCTTATATCTAATGCTACGTTCATACCAAAACTCGCATGAGTTTACTCGCTCGACTATATGTGGTTATTCGCGTCATTTGCTTATCTTGCGCCAGAAAGGGGGTGTGGCTTGTCTCAGTGGCTTATCTCCGTAAAAACAGTTACCATTTCCACCATCCACCGTTCAAATAACCGCTAGTTCTGCTTTATACTTCACGCCACAAACGCCATCGTGTCTGGGTTCATAATATTAAAGTAACCGCACACAGCTCCGAATTTTTCACAACGCGCCATTCGGCCATTTGCGTAATTCGCGCTGCGTCATATGCGCCGCGCGGCAAAATAAATCATGATCTACTACACAATGGACCCCAATTGGCTGTAAGAATACTGTTTAAAAATACAATGACACAAGTTGTTGGTGGCATTTTAAATTATGCAAATTGTTTTGGATTTTTAGCATTTGGTCTGGGGCTAAGTAGGGCTAGCATTGATGCTATACTGGCCTCTTTCAGCTGGTAGCAGTCAACCAGTGCAACACACTTTCTCAGTCTAATGGAAGCCTACAATAGGTCACCTACAAACAGTGTTTGCTTTTCAAACGTCTGGTTGCTATGGGTCACATTGATCAAATTAACATGTTTCAAGTCTTGAATACATAGCTCAGTTAAACAGAATTGGCTTAATTTACAAGGAATTTGTTGGAATTTACATTCTGATTAATTGTAGTTTCATTGTCTCTGCAGCTCGTGTCCCGAAGAAGATCCTGAAGTGTAAAGCAGTGTCCAGAGAATTAAACTTTTCTTCCTCAGAGAAACTGGAAAAGTTCAGACTCGAGCAGAAAGTTTTCTTCAAAGGACAGTGTCTAGAAGGTAATTTGAACTGTTTAAAGGTAAAGGGGACCTTGGGTGTTTTGAACATTTATGGCCCTATGAATCCCAATTGTTTTACACTAATCCACTGATCATGTCCGTCTCGATGTGCCGGCCTGTGATTGACTAATGACCTGTTTAGGGTGTACCCCGCCTCTCGCTCCCCGCAACCTTCTAGGATGAGCGGTTATGGCTAATGGGATGGAAATGCATTCTGTTCACTTCCTGCCATAGCCAAATTATCTGCAGTACACTGATATAACTGCAGGGATGGTACAAGTCTTCACTCTGTACTGAAAAACACAGATTCACCTTTCTTGCCTTGTTATTGAGCAAGGCAGACACTTATCAAAAAATAGCGTGTGAACTCTTAGTTCAACATTTACTGCTGACATGTGGTTTAACAACAGCTCCAATTAGTATTGAACCTGCTTTAGTTGTTCTAGACAACGATTAGTGCTGAAACGTCGATGAAGCGCTCAACAGAAAATAAATCGGATGCTCGACACTAACTGATGGAAAAGCTAATAAGTATTTATTTCCCTTTTTTCGCCTCTATTTTTTCTTAGTATAATTTAACAGATTTCGCCAAAAAACACAAATTGCAATTAGTAGTCCCAAGGATGCTAGACAGTGGCAGCCGGCCAATAGAGGGCCACGGGGCCTGGCCCCACCTTGAGCCGGCAAAAAATAAAGAAAATAAAGAATTATAATATTATTAATTATAAAAATTATAATAATATTAATAAATTATACAAATTGTCAGTATTCGTGTGATAATGAATATACCCAGTAATATTTGTAAAATAGGATTTTGCGCAAAATATATGCTTTTCCTGCTTGTACTCTTCACCTGTGCACCTCTCAGCTGCCCCCGATTTGGCCCAAGAAAGACAGGTCTAATAAGCAGTTTAGCCAATCACTGATTTAAAGATATATAAATGAGTGACATACAATTTAGCCAATTAGCGTCCTAAAAAAGACTCACCGCGGGGCCATTCTCATTAGGCCCTGCGGTGCGCGTTCCCGTCTCTCGTTCTCGTCAGGGCTAGTCTCTCGAGGCGCCACCCATTTTAACAACGTGACAGCGGCGAGTGCAAGCACGAGTCGAGCACTGCTCTTCAAAGGAGACCAAACACAGGACTGCAGTGAAGAAACACAATGAGGTGGATAAAAACGGGCACATTTTACCCCAAATAATTGTTTGTGTGAAGTTTTGTGGGGCTTTTGAGTTGGCCTTGCATGACGAGACTGACTCCTGAGTGCTGGCGGAGCACCGTAAGACGGCCAGCGTTTTTAAAGGCACGTCAAAGACGGCACACAAGCTGTTTGACGGCATGCTGTCGGTTATTATATGATATGTAATCAACACAATTTGTGTTCTGGTTTTAGAAACTGTTTGTCAATCAATGTTCTTTTTGTTGCATGTGTTTTTCCTGCATTAAGCTACATTTATCTTGTTTCCTGTAAGATGAGATGCTTTTATATTGAAAGAGGAAGTCGCAAGGTGAATTCCAAAAGCTACTGAAAATATGGTCAGTTTTGCGAACAAATTAGAAACTGTAATGGTATTAGCACTCCGCGGAAGAGGCACAAGGTTAGTTAAAGTTGTAATAAATGTAATAACTGTGTATGTTTTAAGGAAATTGCCGTGAGTGCTGGCTCTGTGTGTGTGATGCTATTAATGCAAACGAGGAGTAAGCATACGTAATTATTGTTTTTGTGCCATACGTTGGTTTTGGGAATTTATCAATACATTTGAAATCAGTGCAGGACTATCTTTCGGCGGGGTATGATGTATGTGTGTATGTATGTATGTATGTATGTATGTGTGCATATATTGTCACGGTTCAGCGCCACACTTTCTTTATGTTATTTTCATCCTGTCTGCCTGTCTGTATACTAACTGTCCTGTCATTCCAGAGCCTGCCACTCACACCTGATTACCACTCATCACCGTCACCTGGCCTCACACCCATCTCACCTGCAGCCCGTTCCCTCATTAGCTCACTATTTAGGTCCCCTCACTTGCATGTGTCCTCTGCCAGATCGTCTTGTGTTTTGAACCTTGCTCTCCAGCATTTCCTGTGTGTAACCTGTAGTTACCTGTTAAGTAAACGAATCATATTCCGTACCTCTGCCTTCCTGAGTTGTGCTTTTGGGTTATTGGGCCGTTACATTACGATCTGGCCTATTATGGACCCAAAAGCACAACTCAGGAAGGCAGAGGTACGGAATATGATTCGTTTACTTAACAGGTAACTACAGGTTACACACAGGAAATGCTGGAGAGCAAGGTTCAAAACACAAGACGATCTGGCAGAGGACACATGCAAGTGAGGGGACCTAAATAGTGAGCTAATGAGGGAACGGGCTGCAGGTGAGATGGGCGTGAGGCCAGGTGACGGTGATGAGTGGTAATCAGGTGTGAGTGGCAGGCTCTGGAATGACAGGACAGTTAGTATACAGACAGGCAGACAGGATGAAAATAACATAAAGAAAGTGTGGCGCTGAACCGTGACATATATATATATATGATATCCTAATTATGTCAAGGTGTTGGAATAAATGTTAAATATTTAACTGCAAAGTAGTAATGCGTGATACCTTTTTTGCATTGAATCATACCAAATGAAATTGATTAGATGGCCCTACCAAAATGAATTGCCACCAGCCGCCACTGATGCTAGATAAATCCATATTTGTCACATTATCAATATATACAGAAAGTATTTTCCCGCCAGTTTTGTCATAGGGCCAATTATTTTAACTGCCTCCTTCTACCATTATGATAAAGTAAATTTAATTCTTTACAAATATTTATCAGGAGGGTGCCTAGAGACAAGACCCGGAAGTATCTAAGTGGCATACTAAGAGCTGGGCTGTGTTCCAAAAGTCAAACAAATTGTCCTTTTCCTCAATAGAAAACATTTTGAGGCCAAAGAGAGATGTGAAGGAGAACTGCACTTGATGCATAGTAATGCAAAAGCGGATTGATGATTAGATCGGCAGTTCGATCCCAGACTCCATGTCAAAGTTCAGAACCTTCTATTGCTCCTGAAGGCTGGGCCATCGGCAGTGGTGGCTGGTGGAATTATTTTTTGTCAGGGTTGTACGAGCAGTCAGTCTCGTCATGCCCATGCAAAGCCAACTTAAAAGCCCCACAAAACTTCACACAATCAATTATTTTGGATACAATGTACCTGTTTTCATCCACCTCCTCACTGTGTTGGTCTATTCTTGCATCTTCACCGCAATCCTGTGTCCGTAGCAATGTTCACTTTGCCTGATATGGCTAGCTTGACGGAGTTGTCCTGGGGTTCTCATGTTTTCCGACAATTTTTCCGACAAGTGCTACATATTCCTTACACTCGTATCTGTCCCAGTTGATTTGAAACGCAAGCATGGAAAGCAAAATATGGCATTACCACGACTGCATCCAGCTAGCCAAACCTTCCTAGCGTACCCGTCTCTACAGAAGCTCTGCTTCCCTTTCATGGCAGTCTGTTGCCTTATGTTGAGGTCAGGTTGATTTCGGCCCAGTTGTTTTACCTGTAGTTTCTCCACCAAAGTTCTTTTCTCAAACGGGTCTTGGAGGAGAGATTTTACCGAGTTAGGGTTGGTTCTTCTTGGGAGAGTTATAATGGTGCCTTGTTAGAAGGCGAGAGACGCGAACCAAACAAACGACTTTGGCCAAACGACTTTGGCCCCAAGCTGAATCTATTTTAGGACGCTGATTGGCTAAATTGTATGTCACTCATTTATAGGGATGGGTATCGTTTTTTGTTTTTTTCAATACCGGTGCTAAAACGATACCGGTGCCTAAACGGTGCCTGAACCGATACTTTTTTATTGCCAAGGCTATTTTTTCTTCTTCAAACTGAACAATATATTAACAGTTTAAAGTATACTATAAATAAATACAAAACACTTGACTTCAAACTGTTTAACTTCAAACTTTATATATAAAAAACAGACACAAAAAACAGACACAAGCATCAGGTGGCCTGATAGGGAACGTGTGCAACAGAACTCCACTCAGAAACTGTTGGATTCTATAAACTCTGCTGCTTTACTGGACTACACGTCATCATTAATATCAACTGGGAGAGCTTTTCTGAACCAGACGGAGCTGCACTTGAATTCGGCAAACACCAACTGAACCGAGGAACAAACGCGTCTCCTAATAATCTCACGTTGTGTTGCGGCTTGGAGTGTTTCGCGGCCGGTGTTTTTTGCCTGTCAGCTGCGGTTTCTCCGCTCTGACGTTGACTTCCATCAGCGAAACAGACGTTTCTAGCAGGAAGTTTAGAGTTTATTGTTCAGGAGTCTTTTCTGCAGCTTTCTCGTCCAGATTGCAGCATTTAACAGACGCAGTTGTTTTGTTGCATTTGCTGTACGTCGCGTGGTTCAAATCTTTTTTGGCAAAATACAACCACACTTTTGACCGTTTACCTTTCGGACTTTTCTCTGTTAAAATGTTGATGGCTAGCTAGCTACTGTAGCTATACAACCTGCTGCCAGGACGGACTCATCAGAGTATTTTAAAACAAAAAAAACGAGTTTTGGCTCAGGCACCGAAAGGAAGCATCGGAATCTGCGTTGCGTTTCTCGGTACCCAACCCTACTCATTTATATCTTTTATCAGTAATTGGCTAAACTGCTTCTTAGACCCGCCTCTCTTGTGCAGCTGAGACAGCAGACAAGCGGAGAGGACGTGCAGGAAAAGCATATATTTTGCGCAAATATCCTATTTTACAAATATCACTGTATTCCATATTTCACCTTGTGGCTCAAGGTGGGGCCAGGCCCACATATACAGCAAAACTGTGGTAGTATTGCTGGTATGATGTCAATGAACTTACGTTTGTAAGTTCATTGGCATCATACCAGCAATAATCCTTTTCGCTTTCTATTTTTAATGTGGACCCTGAGGCACAGGGGAAAAAATAGGCGAGACCTTGAATCTCTCAAAGATACATGCAGCCAAGCCATACATGAGCCGTGTTTCACACATGTTTAACATGGGCGCCAAAATAAAAAGCAAGAGATTCTGTGCTGCTCAGGCAGGCAATGTGTTATGCGTTATGTAGCAAAAATAGAACTACAAACTGCATTTCATTGTTGGACCCCCTTGTACAATGACAATAAGTTAACCTTGCGTGTCGCCTATTCTTCTATACAAAAAGTAGACAGTAAAAATGATTTGTTGAATGCTGGCAGAACAGTAGCAGTTCCAGCCTCCCTGCTGTTTCTGATCCAACCTGTTATAATGCGCGCCCATAGACTGTATTATTTGTGTGTGAGTGACATAGTTCAATGAGTGTGTCTGCTAAAACCAAAATGTGTGTGTATTTATCACGGTAAAGACAGTATTAATAAATCCATGTCGTGGCTGAACGTGACACGGTGACCGGGAAGAAACCGGTATTACCCAATCCTAGACTAAGCAGGTGAATTTCTACAGAACGGTGTCTGCTGAGAAATGGCTCGTTGGATTTTTACGTCTTTGCCACTAAATTCACAGTCGCATGTTCCAATCCAGTGTGTGAAAACTCAAATATTTGTGTTTTGTGCTTGGTTCCCTAAAATGTGTCATAAGATACAGCAGTTACTTTACTTAAATTAACTTGCTGCTAATGTGTTAAAAATCAACTCCGATCACTTTAACAGCCACCCATAATCTTACCAGTATGCCCACCTAGAGCTGAGTCTTTCCTGCTGCAGCCTGGGTTCGATCCGGTCCAGGGTCCTATACTACATGTCATCCCCTTCCGCTGCCCTGCCTTTCCTGTTTGTCTCTCACTATCAAATAAAGCAGAAATGGCTAAATATATCTTTAAAAAAACAGACAGCTCTCAGCTTATTTGTTACTGTGTGTTTGCAGTGCTTTTCCTGGGGCCCTGCTGTAAAAAGGTTAGGTTATATAGAGCAGTGATTGTCAACCACTGTGCCGCGGCACACCAGTGTGCCGTGAGAGATCGTCAGGCGTGCCGTGAGAAAATTTCAAATTTCACTTAATTGGTCCAAAAAAATATTATTTAGCTGCCGCAAATAATTTTCCATTGTTGAGCGTCTGAGCCTGCAATATAGTGGCTGGCCTAGTAGTTTCCTATAGAACAGGTCTGCACCTTGTTCTGCTATTAAACAAACTAAACGGCCGTATGTTATTGATCGTACACGACAGCTTGTAATTTCTGGGTCGCGTCTACAACTCTTTCCGCCCTGATGCGATGCACACAGGAGAGCACACAGTGGACATAGAGAGCGGCGAAAAATATGTCGCGTGCTTTTCACAATGGGATTTGCTGCTTTAAGCTATCACTATTTTAAGCTATGAGCTCTCATGTTTAAAGCCCAACAGTTAAGGTATTTGTAGGTCAAGACAAACATCCAACAGGCTGCAGCCTAGCGCTCCATCAATGACGTTTCTGACGTTTCTGAGGCTCTGGAAATATTCTTCCAAAAGCCCGAAAAACACACTCAAGTGACAAAGCCTGCTCACTTTGTGGTCATCATTAAAATAAATGAACACTATGTTTCCTTTAAGTCAGTATTTATCAAACTGGGGCGTATTACAGGTGGGGCGCAAGAGGAAATGCTGATTTTACCGTACGCCGTTAATAGGTCACATGCGCATGTACGACTCGCCGATTCTTGTCATTTCGCCAAAAGCCGATCTATATGAGATCTCCGTGACCTTGTCTTTTCTGCTGTTGCGTCGCTCAACATAGAGCATGAATTGAGAACGGCTGTATCAAATCTACCTCGTTTTAAAAAGAGTTGTAGAGGAAAGCAGCTCACTGCAGCCACTATTAATGATACAACGTTATGCTCACACATCTGCACTCATTCTGTTTTGCAAAAAAATAGCTTGTTGTTTTCCACAATAAGCTATTTAGTTGTAACTAAATATTAGTTATTTTTTGCACGGATATAACTTTATTTTAATTTTTCTAACAAAGTGATAACATTTGTTTTTGTCTGATGGAGCAATCTGGTTTAATTGAAAGTGATTTCAATGTTCTATTATTTATAAAAGCACAGATGGAGTCACTAGTACTGTGAAGTATTACTTTGTACTACTGTGAGGTGCCACGATGTAGTATGTCAGTCGCTCCCCCCCCCCCCCCCCCCCCCCTAAAGCTGTAAACCTAGGGGAAACACTGAATACTGTGACATTCTGTAACTTTTTGGGTTGTTGGTGTGCCGTGGGATTTTTTTATTGTAGAAAATGTGCCGCGGCTCAAAAAAGGTTGAAAAACACTGATATAGAGAGCCCCAGGGGACACGCACTACACACCAACATAACATGTTTATGTTGCTAGTTGCTGAAGTCTGAAATGTATTTCGGTCATTATGGTACACTGACTACTTTATAATCAGGATTGTTAGTAATGATGTTGTATGTTGTGAGGGCAACACTGAACTCTTTGTCTGTCCGTGTCTCTGTCCAGAATGGTTCTTTGAGTTTGGTTTTGTTATCCCCAACTCCACCAACACATGGCAGTCTCTGATAGAAGCAGCTCCAGAGTCCCAGATGATGCCAGCCAATGTTTTAACGTGAGTCTCCAATCAGCTCATCCTCATTTCTCTGTTTGAGGTTGACACATGCAGTAGATCTTATTTTCTCATCTTGACTATTTACTTTTTTTTAATTTACCGCTATGAGACATCTAACCAACACAAATAGATACAAAAAAACGGTGTACATGTGACTTGGAGGTTATTTTTTAAATGTGAACGTGTTAGAAATGTTTAATATGAACTTTATGCACCTGTCTCTGGCAATGCATTTGGATTTCTAATGACCTGAAGGATTGGGCAAATTTGTACAATCTTACAAATGAGCAGGGAATGTTAAAAGGATACTTTTTACAATGTGGGTTTTATTTTCATAGTTTTGTTCATCTTTTATTTTATTAGTTCTGATCACATTAAGTCTGATGGGTCAGAAACACAAACCACTGGTTCGAAAAAAGAAAACAAAGGTTAACTGACCCACTTCCTGCTTCAACTTTGACCGACCATCTGTTGTTGCTTTAGTGTTGTGCACCCATTTACTATGTGACAAAAGCAACAAAATGGCCTGCTTTTTTAAATTTAATTACGATGATTTGTCTTTTTTGAAAAGTGGTTCCCCAGGAAAAAAAGTTTAGAAACATAGATGCTCTGGACAATCAACCATCTCTGCAAGTTTCTTCTGTGAGATTATCACAGATATATCACTAGACCTCTTTATTGACTTTGTGAGTGTAGAGTTTTTAACGGACAGGAATGAAAACTACACTTTTAGGACCCACGTTGTAATTAGCTGAAATGTTTCTTTAACTTTTTTTCTGTGTCTTGCAGTCACATTTCTGGATTCATGCTAATGTTATAAAGTGTACATGAGAAAGTAGTCTTCAGTACCTTAGTTAATGTGTCTTTGTTTTCCAGTGGTAATGTGATCATAGAGACCAAGTTCTACGATGATGACCTCCATGTCAGCACCTCCAGGGTACGACTTTTTTACGTCTGACCTCTCAACCCCTGGCTCTACCCTCCAAAATGCAGATTTCCTGCCAAGGTCTATACATTACCAATGTTAGCTATGATTTTCAGCAGTAAACGGCTCATTGCTGACTTGGGATCAGCACATTGGATGAAACCTAGCTGTGGTGCCACAATCAGTGAAGTGAGCTTTGTGTTTGGTTGTTCTCTTGTTTTGTGTTAACCTGAAAACTTCCTCTAGACCTTGGAAGAAAAGGTGAGAATAGGAGAGAGCACTCTGCTGTTTCCTCTGTTCCCGAGATCATCTCTCTCTGCTTATCCCCCTCCAAACTGTTCCACTGTAAATACATTACCATTGATCACCAGTCATCCAGGGAGCCACTCTCTGGTTTGGGCTTTTTTTTTAGAATTCCGCTCTCCCTCACTCAAAGGTTGCATTTACTCAGGAACGTCAGACGTGTAACTTGCCTGATGTGATTTTCTCCTTTCTGTTTGGAAACACTGCTCTCCATGTGTCGTCAGTGTCGAGGGAGGACGTTTAGTGCCTCTCCTGAGATACGTTCAAGAGTTCCCATCATAAAAGACAGGATAACATTTCCTCTAGCTGTGTCCCACTCCAGAGGCTACTGCCTGTCAAGTCCACATTTCATGACAAAGTATATCGGCTGTCCCGTTCCAAAGTCCCATTTGAAATGCAGCCTCTTTTTGTATACATTTGAAGAACAGAACAGATACATTTTTAGTCGTCCTTAATATCCCCAAATCCATTGCACTGGTTACTTTTTGTCTACTTGTCAAGTTGGAATATTGTTATGTGTATGTATCATCAGTGAAATGGAATATATGGATATATTTGAACAATGATGAATCAAATGTCCACTTTTACGAGCTGACAAGGACTGCCTGAATGCATCGTTAATGGTGGTCTCTGTGAGGTCAAGTATTGTAACTTGTAATGTAGCTTTAGTCCTCTGAAGGACACACCTCTGCAGACAGCCTCTGAAGTGGGACACAGCTTCTACCAACCAAACCTTTCCTGTTTCCTGACCACATGACATGGTGGAGGACTAAGCACCTGCTTTGTTCCAGTACACCACAAGAGACGCTGTTATATCTCGACTGCTTCTGGCCCATATTGTTTGGAATGAAAAGCTGCACACTGTTGTCATGACACATGGTTGAAAAGCACTGTGTTTGGGGGTCATTTATCAGCAGACAGAGGGCGGTTAAATACATCCACTTAAAATGCTCAACGTTCAACTAAATTATCATCAGATGTAAACAGAAACCTGCATCATTTATTCTCAGTAGTTCAGATGTTACCAGCGGCTAAACTCAGTTCTTCCCTGTTCATTCTGACTTCCCATCCAATTCACAGTTTTTTTTTTCTTAGCTGCTAACTGAGCAGTGTAAAATAGACTTGTGTTATAATATGACTGGAGTTGTGGATTAAAGTCATCCAATGTTGTAATAACATGATGTGTTTATGGTCATTATTGTTTTGCTTTCAGATAAGGTCCCATCCACCTTTCACCCCTATCTCCTCCCCCTGTCCAAACACTTATCATGTTGGGGACTGTTGCTTTGTCACATAATATTTGGTTGGCATAGCAGCATTATAAAATGATGAATTTAAACACATTTTAACTGATACAAGTAAGCACTCCTTGGGTTTAGCTCACGCTTATAATTGGTGTCTGACTTCCGGTTAGAGTGCGAGGGGGGATAGAGTGCTAAGGGAGGCTACCGTGCTTCGCCACTTTTTCCTTATTAACTCTCATAAGCACATTGGTAATTCTGCCTGTACGGCTTCATCTTTACGTTTGAGAGACAATGAGCCATAATAAACCCCCCAAAACCCATGGATGGCCAGCATCCGTATAGATGTTTAGTGAATCCCAGAAATTCTTCAAAGCTTTTTGAAGAAATATTACCCCATACGGTAATCGTACAGAGACCTGACCTGCCGATCATCACGGCTCTGTCAACAAGATGGCTAATATCAGGCATATTTGGATCCCTAAGAGATGACGCAACTGGCAATTTTGTCACTTTAATACGTTCTTGCACCATAGCAGAAGCCTCCGCAAACGCGCTCGCTTCTGAGCCTAAATGCAGCCATTCCTACTTTATGCTCATGTCATTACCAGGCAGGCCACAGTCCAAATCCAGATGCGGTCGTATCTGGACCTACCACCAATAGATAATTGAGAATTATCCCATATTGCGGCGCGCTTTCATACCTTCCCTAGCTTATCTACCTTTGTCATTCTTACAGGACATACACTAACTATCACACGCATTGCAGAACATGTCACGTTATGTTACTCAGCTAACCAAACGGGTATTCTAATTAGCGTTGCAACTTAATTTGGATACTCTACAAGTACTTTTAACTATTGACTAAAATCACACAAGTTGAACATTATAAGAATAAACATAACCAACTACCAGGCCGTATGTTCTGAGTCTACGGTTAAAGCTCCTTCAGAAACCTATTGACTAGTCTTAAAAGGACAATACTTATTCCAATGATTTCGTCCTAACTTATGCAATGTGGCTGACCACCGTCAACCAGACTACGTGCTAAATATGTTCTCAAGTGTCAAAGAGCACAGCCGGAGATTATCTGCGTTCTCTCTTTTTGTTTTTCGTTTTCTTCTCTTTCTCTCTGTCTCACATGTCTTACAGGTCTCACAGGTCTCTTGCATCTTCTTCTTGCCACGCCTTTGCAGGGACAATGCTACAGCGCCTTTGCAAGCTCCATGCTACAGCGCCTTTGCAAGCACCACGCTGCCGCACCTTTAAAGGGCTTTGTAGCTCAATGTTGCCGTGCCTTTGCAGGCTCCATGCTGCTGCACCTTTGCCGTCACAATGCTGCCACGCCTTTGCAGGCAAAATGCTGCCGCGCCTTTGCCGGCCTTAGCAGGCGCAACGCTCGGGCGTCTCAGCAGGCACAACGCTCAGGCGCCTGGTCATTTTCATTCCTCTGAATGTACTCCATTTACCGTTGCAGTTAAATACCTTTATGTATTCTTAAACTTCACATGCATCCTTTATTTTAATTGAAACGAGAATAACCTTTATTTATATTAGTGTATATAACCTCTACTTCCTCCCATACCATTTGAAATTAAACTTATTGTTGACATATATGAAGCCAACTACTTTATTTATTAGTACATATCCGTTAATACAACTATTAGGCTACGTCTATCTTAAACACCCGTTGGACCTTATGAGAAGTCATGACCACGCCACGATTACTTTCTTTATGCCACACGCACACACCTGGCGCCGTCATCACTGAGGCGAGGATTAACTAAGTTTAACCGCTGCATCGATACATTATTACTCGGGCAACCTGATTTGTACTCTACAGATGCGCACCCCTTCCGCGACTGGAAGGACAGTTCATACTGATTAACAAGCTCATACTTTGAAACTCCAGACACGAGTCTGGCCCCATAGTTCCGCTCCTCAGTGGAGCGGAACACAGTTCACGTTTATGATGCGCTGACGTTTATGATGCGCTGATTTAGCATGCCGGCTGGTATTGCCTGGAGCCCTGGTGGCGCCGCCGGTACTAATGTAGTAAATATGCAGCGTTTACCGGGAACTAACTAGACTTACTCGCCGGCGGAGTTGGCGAGTGAGAGAGAGAGGGTACATCCCAAGTCTCTAAATTGTCGTTTCCTCGCTCCTCGATTGAACCGGAAGTGGTTCTGCGCCACCATCTTGACGGCCGTCCCAAAGCTCTTATTCTGCTCGGAGGAGCAAGGAGCGAGGAGGGAAATCGGAGGAGCCATGATCGAGGATCCCCGAGAGCAAGCTTCCAGGAAGTGTTTTAACGCTGGACATGCCCCCTCGCTGTTCATCTGTTATGTGATTGGACACTGCAGCTGAGCGGACTGATCGCTGAAGTTTCATACCAGAGTGAAGACGATCACAGATTAAACTCAAGCTATATATTATATCTGTTTTCTTATTCACCATCTGGTTAAAATATGTTCATTTTAGGTCTGAATAATAAAAGGACCACAAACAACTGTCTTCAAAGATTTTAACTGTTGTTTCCCTCAATAACTTGTATTATGTATGTCATTAAAATCAGAGAGAGCTGGAAAGAGGAAACACTTTTTACAACACGTAATGAAGAGAAACTATATTTATATTGTGGGTTATTTTATTTAATGATGTCACAATTACAATTTCAAAACATACCGACGTAAATAATAAATTAATAAGATACAGTATAAAATACAGTTTAAAAATACTCAATGCAGTTTATTAAACGGTAAGAGACGACAGAGAAAACATCTCCACTCTGACACTCATGATAACTGTGTCTTTATTAATATAAATTGTAGTTTAACACCATTAAATTAACTGAAAACATACGATAATTGTTATCAATATTTTAAGTGCATTTTTATTGGAATGTTCCCTAAAAACTCTCCAGACAAAACTCTGTCAGCTGTCAAGCGACTGACAGCTGATCAGCTGTGATCAATTGTCAGTCGGCCGCTGTCATCAGAAACCGACGTGGCTTCACGTGACGCTTCAGAGGAAAGGACGTCTCATGTCTATTAAAACATACTTCCTTGTGTCTTCTCTCCCTGCTTGGTTTCCTTGCGTCTCTCCATGCATCCCTGGTGGGAGGGACTAAGACGCAGGTAAAAGACGCAAGTGAAACAGGGATGCAATTTAGAGACTTAGGATGTACCCAGAGAGAGAGGCCTGATGCTGGAATACCAACGTGATCTTTCAGCCGAGCCGAGAGGTTTCATGCTCCTGTGTGGACGCTGCGCCGCGCTGGGTGAGTGCCGCTGCACCGGCAGCGTGCGGCTGACTGCCAGCTCCGGCTGAACATCGATGTTGAGATCTGACTCTTCGGTTACCAATAACTAGATGTAAAAAGCAGAGTAACATTTCCCCCAGTCACATCGGTTTGAGCTGAAATGACAACTGACAGCAAGCAGAGCGGGGAAACTATTTCAAAGTTTAACAGCAACACTGTAATTGGCTTATGGAAATTGTGCTGACTCAGACTGGTTGGTTCATTCTACATACACACCCCCAATCAGCTGATGGAGTAATCGCTGTGAGATTTAGAGACTGCTTATGAATGAACCGGAGAGTAAAGAGTGTCTTCCTTACTGAATTTACGCTTGAGCTTCATTGGAACGGACCACTTTAAATATGTGACCTTGGATACGGGTGGAGAAGTTGATGTGTTGAGGGCTTTCAGGCATTTCAATAAATGATGTGGCTATTTTACAGTCGGTGGTGTGGATGTTGAAATCACCCAGCAGCAGGATGGAGAGCAGAACTGGGTAAGGAATTAAGACCTATCTGAATTCCTTACCCAAGAAGGCAGGCTTGGGTTTGGGACTGAGACCGACACTGACTGACTGAGACAGTGACTGGCTGAATGACTGACAAAGACAGTGACTGACTGACTGAGATAGTGACTGGCTGAACGACTGACTGACAGAGACATTGACTGACTGACTGAGACAGTGACTGGCTGAATGACTGACTGACTGCAGAAACAGTTACTGACTGACAAAGATAGTAACTGAATGTTTGAGTGACTGACAGACAGTGCATGACTGACTGAGACACAACAGTCCAACCTGCATTCGTCCAGGGTTTCTCCATGAACCTGAAGTCATATAAAGACATTCACATCTTAACTGACAACTCCAAAATAGTACTAGTTCAATGTTTTGAGAGTCCTCATTAAAAATCCCTAAAACAAAAAAGGTGAAGAAGACTCCATTGAAAAGGTAGTTTGCAATTATACAAAATCTCTATAAAAATGTGTGTGGGTAATAAAGCTAATGAAAACAAAACATGTTACATTGTCGCATTACAACCATTGAGTGTAGTAAATGTGTAAAAATAGTGTTTTACATCATACATCCGGATTATGTCGGAGGAATCCTCTGAAAGATAGTAGCACGAAAACCAAGCAGGGCAGCTGTTCTTCGGTTCTGGTTTGTATCCTACAAAAACAGACAAGAGTAGATGAATTCAATACCAAAAGGTATTTGAGTACAGACAAGGCCTAAACACTGCAGATGATGTCCATGATGCCGTTTATAATGATGGATTATTCTTCATGTCCATTAGAGGAGAATGCACAAAATTTACATTTCACGTCACGTACTGGACATTCTTGATGACATCTGTAGAAAGAAGAAAAAAAATGCACAATAGGTTCAAATTTGTGTTTCAGAAAAATAAAACTCACATATAATATTTTTATTTCATATATATATATATATATATATATATATATATATATATATATATAACATGTGTTTACTTTACGCTTAAATTATCAATCTTTTACATTTCTAAATAGTTAAAACAAAAAATGGGATCAAGCAATTTTGAAGCAAATATCCTCCAGTTTACAAACAAACAAACATGCACCCACACAGCCAGTGTTGCCAACTTGGAGACTTTCTCGCTATATCTGGCGACTTTCCAAACCCTCTTGGAGACTTTTTTTTGTGAAAAGCGACTAGCGACAAATCTAGAGACTTTTGTGTGTGTAATTGGAGACTTCCTGGTGTCTTGGAGACTGACAAGAAAGCGCGGCACGTATCGTTCTGCAGTTCCGGCAGTTGCTTTTTCCGGTCTGTCTTCCTACACCACCTCCGCAAACGTCTTCTCTGTCGCCTGCGCTTCAACATTTGCAATATAAGCATTTGCTCTTCAATATTGATGAGCTCCAACTCCAAATGCAGCCGCTCCAACTTGGTCGCCATTGTTTACTGTGACCGGAAGAAAAAGAAAGGATCCTCAGCGAGCAGCGGGTGCTGCCGTGAGCCCCGCCCCCTCCGCCGTCCCAAAGCACTCACAGGAGCCGAGAGAGTCGCGCAGCGGTAGCGGCAGAGAGGAGAGACCCACACGTCTCCGCGTCCAGACTAAAAATGAATGGCGCAAAGCCGCCGCTGATCCCGCCCTGGCTGGATGTAAATGTTTCTTCACTGTTACACTAAAATAAATGACCTCAGACACCTTGTCCACTGTGTGTGCCTCTCTGTGACATCAGCTAAACATATAGTCATCATGTCTCAGTCTAACTGTAAGCTCAAAAATACATAGGGAGTGGGAATCAAACCCTGAATTCAAAGGCTGGCTGTAGCCGTTTATTGGAGATGCTACATGGCCATACTGCCTGTACTGTGAAGCAGATTTATGTCAAACTTTGTGTTATAAATAAACACATGCCAACTAAAAAACATACTCAAAAGGCAAAGCAACATTAAAACAGTTCCACCCAAAGCAAGCTGGCATTAATGAGTAAAACAATTGCTATATCACTATATTCCTGTCTCCTACAGCTTCCATTACAATTATGCAAATTAGGCGATGACGTCATTTAGCGACTTCTAGCTACTTTTAAGACAGCCAATAGCTATTTTTCTTGCTGAGGAGTTGGCAACACTGCACACAGCAGAGGGAGGGCAAGGGAGGTCCGCAATACAGTCTGTGCTCAGTGCCTACAGCATGCTCTGCATTAATTAAGTTAAGTCATTACTGGCATACAACTAACTATTAACACATTAATACATACATATTGCCTACTGTCAGGTCAAAATAAAATACAAAGAGCAAGCAAAGCACGGGCAGTGACTCTGCCGGTCAATGTGAATCCCTCAGCCGTATGACAATACATTCAGACTGCTTAAAGTTCATGTTAGCTAGCTAGCTAACACGCGCTAGCTAGTGAGAATGTATTCTTTAAATCGGGTGATCATGGGAAGTAATAGTCCGGAATTCGATGAGGTATAATTAAAAAGTATTCAATAAAAGGTTCATCACAAAAACAGTGTATGCATTCTTGATTGAGGCAATCTCTTGCTCACAGATTCACAGTCTGTCCCCCAGTTACCTGCCACCTCTGTGGTTCAAGAGAGCCCCTTCTAGTCTCTCGTGTTAGTTTATCTCATACATTCACATAGCTACATAAGGCCCTTCCATTGGTTAGTTCTATTATTTCACACATTTTCACTCATTCATTCGCCTGCAGCTTCAGGGGCGGCGCTATTCTTCTTCTTCTCCAGAAAAGGGTAGATTCTATCATCTCAAAAGTCAATGTTCAGCGCCCCCACCTCAGGCGAACAAGAGAACTACACTTCCTTAAAGCAGTAGTCAATATATCATGCAGCATGCAGTATTTGTCTAACATTCATTCACACATCAATCATTCTACAGTAATAACAGTGACCTTCATATGCATACAATTACAAATCCCTCATAATAATATCCCTTATTAATTATCATATTTCATGCATTGTAATGTATACACAAACAACTTATTTTACATAGATGTTGAAAAGGAATCCTCCTCGCCAGGATATTCCTTGAGTGTTCAAGAATTGACAGAACAGGTTATATTACAGTTAAGGTTATTTATTTAGCAATTACACACATACATGAAATGCATACCAAATACAAGGCCTTGGACTCAGCTCCCCTGATGGTCTGCTCTGCATACAGTCTGCACACAGTCAGCACACCCACAGAATGAGAGTGGGCACCGTTCTCTAAGAACAATGGATATTTATCCCATTTCTGTGAGACTCCCCCTTATCTGACTTTCATATTTGTCTTAGTAGCGAAAAAGGGAGCTGAGTCTGTCTGTAATTCAGACATCTAAAGGTCACAAGGGTGAGCCACACTGACTAACTGATTTCTGACAATTGCTCGGGGTACACAAAATCTAGTGGGCGTTTACCGAGTACGAACATGAATCAAACCTTCATAAAAAACCTGGTTCTTACACCCTAACAGGTTTAACAGTTTCTTGCTGTTGATGAGATGCGGATTGGCACTCCGTTGTTGGAGGGGAGAACCGTTCCTCTCCCACCCCCTTTGGTCCTCTTCTTTCTTCTGTGACTCAGGGTAGACTGCCTGAGTCACGATGGACACTGGTGTGAGGATTATTCTGCCTCTTTTGCACTCCGTGTCTGAAGCGCAGGGCCTCTTTTGGTGGCCGGCGCTGGGGCACACTGGGAGAGGTGGTACCACACTTCTCCTTTTCCTTTGAGCCGCACGGCATGCGAGGTCCTCTCGGTGACCTCGAACGGTCCCGTCCACCGTGGCTCCGTCCACTTCCGCTTGAGCACCTTGAGGAAGACGTGAGTGGTTGGGGCGGTCTCTGGTATCAGTTCTGTATCCTCCGGCGGGCTCTTGGTTTGTCTGTCAAATCTGGAACGCATACAGTTGACTAATGCATAATATTCTTTGTGTGGGAGGTGTTTCATACTCACTTCCTCCAAGCATGGCTGCCCTGGTCCTGGAAATGGAGTACCTGTGTGTAACTCAAACGGGGTGTAACCAGTGGATGAGTTAACCGACATGCGCACTGACATGAGGGCTATCGGCAGTGCCGCCACCCAGGTCAGCTTTCTATCCCTGCATATCTTTCCCAGCTTTGATTTCAAAGTTCTGTTCATTCTCTCTACCTTTCCCTGCGACTGAGGATGGTACACGGACCCAAATCGGTGTTTCAAGCCCAACAATTGCTCCACCAGTTGGAGATCTTTGTTCTTAAAATGGGTCCCATTATCAGATCGTATCTTCCTAGGAAACCCATGTGTTGGAATGTAGTGGTTCACCAGTGCTTTAATAACCGAGGACGCATCCTCCCGGCAACAGGGGTACGCTTCAGGCCAGCCGGTGTATGCACCCACCAGCACCAGCAAGTAACGTTGCCCCCCCACACTTTCCAATATGTCAGTATAATCCATTACTACTTCCTGTCCAGGAAGTTTTGGTATTCTTTGTTTGCCGCTGCCCACTCGCACTGTGGGTCTTATATTGAACAACATACATGTCTCGCATTCTCCTAATGCGTCTTGTATAGTCTCTGTCATGAATGGATGCCACCACGATGAAAGAAGTCGCTTAACTTCTTTTTGAGCAACATGTCCTGGTCCATGTGCTTCTGAAATCAAGTCTCTCAGTAACTTGGCTGGGGGCATGGGCAGACCCTCAGTGGACTGCCACAGACCTTCTTCCATCTTTGTGCCCCCCGCCCCCTTCCAGGCTGACCTTTCCTCAGGCGAAGCCTGTTTTTGGTGATTTATGATCACGTCTCTTCCCAGCAAAACCATTTCTGTAGGAGTCTCATATACCCTTTGCATCATCATGGTAGCCTGATATCCTCCTGCCTTCTTTGCTGCTTGGTCTGCGCAATCATTTCCATGTGTTATAAACGTGTCTCCCTTGTCATGTCCTTTGCATTTCATCACTGCCACTCTCGAGGGGGCTTCTAATGCTTCTATAAGTTCCATGACTAGGTTTTGATATTTGATCTCTGTGCCTGCTGTGGTTTTAAATCCAGCTCTCATACACTCAGCTAAGTGGAAGTTCACAGCACTGTGTACATATGCTGAGTCTGTGTATATGTTTACTGTTTTCCCTTTGCCTAATTTCAAAGCCTCTATCACTGCTTTTAGCTCGGCTGCTTGCGCTGAAGGTTTGTTTCGCAATTTCTCTGCTCGCAAGACGTTTGTTTCTTTGGTGGTGGGATCGCAACTTATTACCGCATAAGAAGCTACGAGGCCATCTTTAGGGTGTTTGTAGCAACAGCCATCTGTGAATAATGTCAGTTCGGGATCTTTTAAAACTTCTGACTCTAATTTTTCTGACGCTTTTATTTCTGTAGCTACTCTTTTCTCACAGCAATGTGGAGAGCCCTCCCCCATTCCTTCGGCAGCATTCACTCCCTCATGAGTGAATGTGATGTTGGCCTGTGTGATTATCTGTTCAATTCGGTTCTGTCGTACGGATGTCAGCGTGAAAGACTTCCCAGTAACATACGCCACTGTGCTGTGTGATGTTAGAATGGTCAGTGGATGTCTCAGCACTATGTGTGATGTTTTTAAAATTATCTTTGCAAGTCCTGCGGCGTACTGAGTGCATGATGGGTGCCTTTTCTCAATAGGTTCCAACAAAATGGAAGTGTACAACAAAATGTGTCTCTCTCCCCCCTTTTTCTGAAAAAGCACACCGGAAACAGAATCTGCTTTCTCAGAAACATCCAGATAGAAGGGAATGGTATAGTCTGGGACAGAAAGGTCTACTGCACTCGACAGTAGTTGCTTGAGAGTGATAAATGAGTTTTCAGCAGCATACGTCCAAACAAGAGGGGCCGGTAAGTCACGCAAACCCGCTGTCTTCAGCATCTCACGCAAGGGGGCCGTATGTTCAGCAAAATCAGGTACAAAATGGCGGCTGTAATTGGCCAAACCGATAAACGCCAACATCTGTTTGACAGTCTGAGGCTTGGGATGATGTAGAATGGAGTCTCGATGGTTAGAGGAGACACTAGTGCCATTGCGACGGCCGAGGAAAAGCAACTTCAGAGCGTGCGCACTGCACCTTGGCGCGGGAGACTTTAAATCCGCAAGCAGACAGGTGCAGTAACAGGTCCCACGTGACCTGCAACGCCACCTCCGCAGATGGGGCTACGATTAGTATTTCGTCAACATACTGAATGATGCACGTGTCAGCGGGAACCATGAACGGGTCCAACATTTGTCTCAGGCTGGCGTTGAACAGACCTGGCGAGAGTACGAACCCCTGAGGTAGACGATTGTAAGTGTATTTCTGCCCCATAAAAGAAAACGCAAACATTTCCTGCATTGTGGGGTCCAATGGGATGCAGAAAAATGCATTGGCCAGATCAATACAGGTGAAATGGGTGTGTGCAGGTGTCAATTGAGACAGAGCAGAATGGAGGTTCGGAACTGGAACGGTGGCGGTAGACACAATGTCATTAATGGCCCGAAGATCGTGGACTATCCGATATTTACCCGTACCTTTCTTTTCTTTTGGCAAGATAGGTGTGTTCCACCGAGAGGACGATATTTTGCGCAAAACACCTGCAGCCATAAGACCAGAGATGGTGTCAGAAATACCCCTCTCCCCCTCTGGGGAAATAGGGTATTGGGGACGCCAAATCGGATCCAGTGAATTAGTGGAGAAAACTACAGGTGGAGCCGCAACGCAAAAACCGACATAAGTGGGGCCCGTGGACCATACTTCAGATGGGAGAGAATCCAGCATTTGAGCTGCACATTCGTGATCCTCTCGTTCGCAACTGTGTGTTCGGGAAACTATACAATGTTGTAACGTAGATACAGCAACAGATGCGAACGCAATCCGAAAAATGCATGTCAAAGGAGACCACTCCACACCAGGAAACGGCGATGGTTGCCAATCTGTGGCCTCTGAGGCCGGCTTAGTCATTGGGCCTAAATCTTTGGCTTGATATGAGGCAGCGATGGCAAGAGTGACATGCAGAAAGGAACTCTCAGAGCAGTACTGTTCCTTCTGGAACGGGTCTAAATTTATAGAGAAAACCACACCCTCTGGCCCTGCGTACAAATGAGACAGGGGGAGGGACCACTGCTGGCCCTCCAGATGTTCAGCAAACCAGTCCTGGTAAAGCAAGTCACCTGTCCTATCACAATTGAGAGTACAGTGGAAAGAGTCAATTGGCTCTTGTAGGGGTGGAGGGTCTTTAACCAGGGCAACCACTGCTGGAACAGGTGCATCCCTGAGGCAAAACCCGGGTCATCATCGAGTATTTTAGCCCAATAAATGTCTGCTACCGCATCCAACTGCCGACTGATCGGTTGTGCTCCCGCCGCGAGTTGCGCCATTATCAGGTCCATCATAGGAAATTGTGAGTCTTCATCCGAAGAACAGTGGTACGTCTGCCCATCAGGAAATGTCAATATCAACCCATCAGGGGAACGGTGAATGAGAGACGACGACTGAATGAGTAAGTCTCGGCCCAAAAGATTTATAGGGCAGCACGGTGCATAAATGAGTCTGTGTTCATGAATCTGGCTTGATAGCTGAATGAGAACAGGCTTGGTAGATGACAGGCTAGTAGAAGTCCCAGAGAAACCGGAAAGGTCAACACTGTCATCAGACAGTTCGACCCCTGGTGGCAGATGAGTGATAGATGTGGCATAGACTGGCACTTTTGGACTCTGTTGAGGCTGAAACGTCTTTTCGGAGCATAAAAAGTAATAAATGCAACTTAAAGCAGTAAAACGTGATGAGAGCATCAGGGACTCTTACACTATAGTACAACTTGAATGTCTGGTATTCTATGATGCATTAAATGCAGGAAATCATAGAATCTAAGTGTTCGACAACAAAAAGCACTTTTGGACTCTGTTGAGTCTGAAACGTCTTTTCGGAGCATAAAAGATGGAAATGCAACTTAAAGCAGTAAAACGTGATGAGAGCATCATGTACTCTTATATTACAATGAAACATGAATTGCTGGTATTCTATGATGCATTAAATGCAGGAAATCATAGAATCTAAGTGTTCGACAACAAAATGCACTTATGGAATCTGTTGAGCCTGAAACATCTTTTCGGAGCATAAAAAGTTATAAATGCAACTTAAAGCAGTAAAACGTGATGAGAGCATCAGGAACTCTTATATTACAATGAAACATGAATGTCTGGTATTCTATGATGCATTAAATGCAGGAAATCATAGAATCTAAGTGTTCGACAACAAAAAGCACTTTTGGACTCTGTTGAGGCTGAAACGTCTTTTCGGAGCATAAAAGATGGAAATGCAACTTAAAGCAGTAAAACGTGATGAGAGCATCAGGGACTCTTACACTATAGTACAACTTGAATGTCTGCTTTTCTATGATTCATTAAATGCAGGAAATCATAGAATCTAAGTGTTTGACAACAAAATGCACTTTTGGACTCTGTTGAGGCTGAACGTCTTTTCGGAGCATGAAAAGTTATAAATGCAACTTAAAGCAGTAAAACGTGATGAGAGCATCAGGAACTCTTATATTACAATGAAACATGAATGTCTGGTATTCTATGATGCATTAAATGCAGGAAATCATAGAATCTAAGTGTTCGACAACAAAATGCACTTTTGGACTCTGTTGAGGCTGAAGCGTCTTTAAGGAGCATAAAAGTTGGAAATGCAACTTAAAGCAGTAAAACGTGATGAGAGCATCAGGTACTCTTATATTACAATGAAACATGAATGTCTGGTATTCTATGATGCATTAAATGCAGTAAATCATAGAATCTAAGTGTTTGACAACAAAATGCACTTTTGGACTCTATTGAGGCTGAAACGTCTTTTCGGAGCATAAAAAGTTATAAATGCAACTTAAAGCAGTAAAACGTGATGAGAGCATCAGGCACTCTTACACTATAGTACAACTTGAATGTCTGCTTTTCTATGATTCATTAAATGCAGGAAATCATAGAATCTAAGTGTTTGACAACAAAATGCACTTTTGGACTCTGTTGAGGCTGAACGTCTTTTCGGAGCATAAAAAGTTATAAATGCAACTTAAAGCAGTAAAACGTGATGAGAGCATCAGGGACTCTTACACTATAGTACAACTTGAATGTCTGGTATTCTATGATGCATTAAATGCAGGAAATCATAGAATCTAAGTGTTCGACAACAAAAAGCACTTTTGGACTCTGTTGAGTCTGAAACGTCTTTTCGGAGCATAAAAGATGGAAATGCAACTTAAAGCAGTAAAACGTGATGAGAGCATCAGGTACTCTTACACTATAGTACAACTTGAATGTCTGGTATTCTGTGATGCATTAAATGCAGGAAATCATAGAATCTAAGTGTTCGACAACAAAATGCACTTTTGGACTCTGTTGAGGCTGAAACGTCTTTTCGGAGCATACAAGTTGGAAATGTAACTTAAAGCAGTAAAACGTGATGAGAGCATCAGGTACTCTTATATTACAATGAAACATAAATGGCTGGTATTCTATGATGCATTAAATGCAGGAAATCATAGAATCTAAGTGTTTGACAACAAAATGCACTTTTGGACTCTGTTGAGGCTGAACGTCTTTTCGGAGCATAAAAAGTTATAAATGCAACTTAAAGCAGTAAAACGTGATGAGAGCATCAGGGACTCTTACACTATAGTACAACTTGAATGTCTGGTATTATATCATGCATTAAATGCAGGAAATCATAGAATCTAAGTGTTTGACAACAAAATGCACTTTTGGACTCTATTGAGGCTGAAACGTCTTTTCGGAGCGTAAAAGTTGGAAATGCAACTTAAAGCAGTAAAACGTGATGAGAGCATCAGGGACTCTTACACTATAGTACAACTTGAATGGCTGGTATTCTAGCATGCATTAAATGCAGGAAATCATAGAATCTAAGTGTTTGACAACAAAATGCACTTTTGGACTCTATTGAGGCTGAAACGTCTTTTCGGAGCATAAAAAGTTATAAATGCAACTTAAAGCAGTAAAACGTGATGAGAGCATCAGGCACTCTTACACTACAGTACAACTTGAATGTCTGGTATTCAATGATGCATTAAATGTAGGAAATCATAGAATCTAAGTGTTCGACAACAAAATGCACTTTTGGACTCTGTTGAGGCTGAACGTCTTTTCGGAGCATAAAAAGTTATAAATGCAACTTAAAGCAGTAAAACGTGATGAGAGCATCAGGAACTCTTATATTACAATGAAACATGAATGTCTGGTATTCTATGATGCATTAAATGCAGGAAATCATAGAATCTAAGTGTTCGACAACAAAATGCACTTTTGGACTCTGTTGAGGCTGAAACGTCTTTTCGGAGCATAAAAGTTGGAAATGCAACTTAAAGCAGTAAAACGTGATGAGAGCACCAGGTACTCTTATGTTACAATGAAACATGAATGGCTGGTATTCTGTGATGCATTAAATGCAGTAAATCATAGAATCTAAGTGTTTGACAACAAAATGCACTTTTGGACTCTGTTGAGGCTGAAATGTCTTTTCGGAGCATACAAGTTGGAAATGTAACTTAAAGCAGTAAAACGTGATGAGAGCATCAGGGACTCTTACACTATAGTACAACTTGAATGTCTGGTATTCTATCATGCATTAAATGCAGGAAATCATACAATCTAAGTGTTTGACAACAAAATGCACTTTTGGACTCTGTTAAGGCTGAAACGTCTTTTCGGAGCATAAAAGATGGAAATGCAACTTAAAGCAGTAAAACGTGATGAGAGCATCAGGGACTCTTACACTATAGTACAACTTGAATGTCTGGTATTATATCATGGATTAAATGCAGGAAATCATAGAATCTAAGTGTTTGACAACAAAATGCACTTTTGGACTCTGTTGAGGCTGAAACGTCTTTTCGGAGCATAAAAGTCAGAAATGTAACTTAAAGCAGTAAAACGTGATGAGAGCATCAGGTACTCTTACACTATAGTACAACTTGAATGTCTGGTATTCTATGATGAATTAAATGCAGGAAATCATAGAATCTAAGTGTTTGACAACAAAATGTAATTTTGTACTCTGTTGAGGCTGAAACGTCTTTTCGGAGCATAAAAGTTGGAAATGCAACTTAAAGCAGTAAAACGTGATGAGAGCACCAGGTACTCTTATATTACAATGAAACATGAATGTCTGGTATTCTATCATGCATTAAATGCAGGAAATCATAGAATCTAAGTGTTTGACAACAAAATGCACTTTTGGACTCTGTTGAGGCTGAAACGTCTTTTCGGAGCATAAAAGTTGGAAATGCAACTTAAAGCAGTAAAACGTGATGAGAGCACCAGGTACTCTTATATTACAATGAAACATGAATGGCTGGTATTCTATGATGCATTAAATGCAGTAAATCATAGAATCTAAGTGTTCGACAACAAAAAGCACTTTTGGACTCTGTTGAGGCTGAAACGTCTTTTCGGAGCATAAAAGATGGAAATGCAACTTAAAGCAGTAAAACGTGATGAGAGCATCAGGTACTCTTACACTATAGTACAACTTGAATGTCTGGTATTCTGTGATGCATTAAATGCAGGAAATCATAGAATCTAAGTGTTCGACAACAAAATGCACTTATGGAATCTCCTGAGCCTGAAACATCTTTTCGGAGCATAAAAAGTTATAAATGCAACTTAAAGCAGTAAAACGTGATGAGAGCATCATGAACTCTTATATTACAATGAAACATGAATGTCTGGTATTCTATGATGCATTAAATGCAGGAAATCATAGAATCTAAGTGTTCGACAACAAAATGCACTTTTGGACTCTGTTGAGGCTGAAGCGTCTTTAAGGAGCATAAAAGTTGGAAATGCAACTTAAAGCAGTAAAACGTGATGAGAGCATCAGGTACTCTTATATTACAATGAAACATGAATGTCTGGTATTCTATGATGCATTAAATGCAGTAAATCATAGAATCTAAGTGTTTGACAACAAAATGCACTTTTGGACTCTGTTGAGGCTGAAACGTCTTTTCGGAGCGTAAAAGTTGGAAATGCAACTTAAAGCAGTAAAACGTGATGAGAGCATCAGGGACTCTTACACTATAGTACAAATTGAATGGCTGGTATTCTAGCATGCATTAAATGCAGGAAATCATAGAATCTAAGTGTTTGACAACAAAATGCACTTTTGGACTCTATTGAGGCTGAAACGTCTTTTCGGAGCATAAAAAGTTATAAATGCAACTTAAAGCAGTAAAACGTGATGAGAGCATCAGGCACTCTTACACTACAGTACAACTTGAATGTCTGGTATTCAATGATGCATTAAATGGAGGAAATCATAGAATCTAAGTGTTCGACAACAAAATGCACTTTTGGACTCTGTTGAGGCTGAACGTCTTTTCGGAGCATAAAAAGTTATAAATGCAACTTAAAGCAGTAAAACGTGATGAGAGCATCAGGAACTCTTATATTACAATGAAACATGAATGTCTGGTATTCTATGATGCATTAAATGCAGGAAATCATAGAATCTAAGTGTTCGACAACAAAATGCACTTTTGGACTCTGTTGAGGCTGAAACGTCTTTTCGGAGCATAAAAGTTGGAAATGCAACTTAAAGCAGTAAAACGTGATGAGAGCACCAGGTACTCTTATATTACAATGAAACATGAATGTCTGGTATTCTATCATGCATTAAATGCAGGAAATCATAGAATCTAAGTGTTTGACAACAAAATGCACTTTTGGACTCTGTTGAGGCTGAAACGTCTTTTCGGAGCATAAAAGTTGGAAATGCAACTTAAAGCAGTAAAACGTGATGAGAGCACCAGGTACTCTTATATTACAATGAAACATGAATGTCTGGTATTCTATGATGCATTAAATGCAGGAAATCATAGAATCTAAGTGTTTGACAACAAAATGCACTTTTGGACTCTGATGAGGCTGAAACGTCTTTTCGGAGCATAAAAGATGGAAATGCAACTTAAAGCAGTAAAACGTGATGAGAGCATCAGGGACTCTTACACTATAGTACAACTTGAATGTCTGCTTTTCTATGATTCATTAAATGCAGGAAATCATAGAATCTAAGTGTTTGACAACAAAATGCACTTTTGGACTCTGTTGAGGCTGAAACGTCTTTTCGGAGCATAAAAGATGGAAATGCAACTTAAAGCAGTAAAACGTGATGAGAGCATCATGTACTCTTAAATTACAATGAAACATGAATTGCTGGTATTCTATGATGCATTAAATGCAGGAAATCATAGAATCTAAGTGTTCGACAACAAAATGCACTTATGGAATCTGTTGAGCCTGAAACATCTTTTCGGAGCATAAAAAGTTATAAATGCAACTTAAAGCAGTAAAACGTGATGAGAGCATCAGGAACTCTTATATTACAATGAAACATGAATGTCTGGTATTCTATGATGCATTAAATGCAGGAAATCATAGAATCTAAGTGTTCGACAACAAAATGCACTTTTGGACTCTGTTGAGGCTGAAACGTCTTTTCGGAGCATAAAAGTTGGAAATGCAACTTAAAGCAGTAAAACGTGATGAGAGCATCAGGGACTCTTACACTATAGTACAACTTGAATGTCTGGTATTCTATGATGCATTAAATGCAGGAAATCATAGAATCTAAGTGTTCGACAACAAAATGCACTTTTGGACTCTGTTGAGGCTGAAACGTCTTTTCGGAGCATACAAGTTGGAAATGTAACTTAAAGCAGTAAAACGTGATGAGAGCATCAGGTACTCTTATATTACAATGAAACATAAATGGCTGGTATTCTATGATGCATTAAATGCAGGAAATCATAGAATCTAAGTGTTTGACAACAAAATGCACTTTTGGACTCTGATGAGGCTGAAACGTCTTTTCGGAGCATAAAAGATGGAAATGCAACTTAAAGCAGTAAAACGTGATGAGAGCATCAGGGACTCTTACACTATAGTACAACTTGAATGTCTGCTTTTCTATGATTCATTAAATGCAGGAAATCATAGAATCTAAGTGTTTGACAACAAAATGCACTTTTGGACTCTGTTGAGGCTGAACGTCTTTTCGGAGCATAAAAAGTTATAAATGCAACTTAAAGCAGTAAAACGTGATGAGAGCATCAGGAACTCTTATATTACAATGAAACATGAATGTCTGGTATTCTATGATGCATTAAATGCAGGAAATCATAGAATCTAAGTGTTTGACAACAAAATGCACTTTTGGACTCTGTTGAGGCTGAAACGTCTTTTCGGAGCATAAAAGTTGGAAATGCAACTTAAAGCAGTAAAACGTGATGAGAGCATCAGGTACTCTTACACTATAGTACAACTTCAATGTCTGGTATTCCATGAGGCATTAAATGCAGGAAACCATAGAATCTAAGTGTTCAACAACAAAATGGACTTATGGACTCTACTGAGGCTGAAACGTCTTTTCGGAGCATAAAAGATGGAAATGCAACTTAAAGCAGTAAAACGTGATGAGAGCATCAGGTACTCTTACACTATAGTACAACTTGAATGTCTGGTATTCTATGATGCATTAAATGTAGGAAATCATAGAATCTAAGTGTTCGACAACAAAATGCACTTTTGGACTCTGTTGAGGCTGAAACGTCTTTTCGAAGCATAAAAAGTTATAAATGCAACTTAAAGCAGTAAAACGTGACGAGAGCATCAGGCACTCTTACACTGCAGTACAACTTGAATGTCTGGTATTCAATGATGCATTAAATGCAGGAAATCATAGAATCTAAGTGTTTGACAACAAAATGCACTTTTGGACTCTGTTGAGGCTGAACGTCTTTTCGGAGCATAAAAAGTTATAAATGCAACTTAAAGCAGT
Organism: Taurulus bubalis; assembly: GCF_910589615.1. NCBI lineage: Eukaryota > Metazoa > Chordata > Actinopteri > Perciformes > Cottidae > Taurulus > Taurulus bubalis. The sequence continues at coordinate 3,415,091 of NC_136595.1, forward strand.
AAAACGTGATGAGAGCATCAGGAACTCTTATATTACAATAAAACATGAATGTCTGGTATTCTATGATGCATTAAATGCAGGAAATCATAGAATCTAAGTGTTCGACAACAAAATGCACTTTTGGACTCTGTTGAGGCTGAAACGTCTTTTCGGAGCATAAAAGATGGAAATGCAACTTAAAGCAGTAAAACGTGATGAGAGCATCAGGTACTCTTATATTACAATGAAACATAAATGGCTGGTATTCTATGATGCATTAAATGCAGGAAATCATAGAATCTAAGTGTTTGACAACAAAATGCACTTTTGGACTCTGATGAGGCTGAAACGTCTTTTCGGAGCATAAAAGATGGAAATGCAACTTAAAGCAGTAAAACGTGATGAGAGCATCAGGGACTCTTACACTATAGTACAACTTGAATGTCTGCTTTTATATGATTCATTAAATGCAGGAAATCATAGAATCTAAGTGTTTGACAACAAAATGCACTTTTGGACTCTGTTGAGGCTGAACGTCTTTTCGGAGCATAACAAGTTATAAATGCAACTTAAAGCAGTAAAACGTGATGAGAGCATCAGGAACTCTTATATTACAATAAAACATGAATGTCTGGTATTCTATGATGCATTAAATGCAGGAAATCATAGAATCTAAGTGTTCGACAACAAAATGCACTTTTGGACTCTGTTGAGGCTGAAGCGTCTTTAAGGAGCATAAAAGTTGGAAATGCAACTTAAAGCAGTAAAACGTGATGAGAGCATCAGGTACTCTTATATTACAATGAAACATAAATGGCTGATATTCTATGATGCATTAAATGCAGGAAATCATAGAATCTAAGTGTTCGACAACAAAAAGCACTTTTGGACTCTACTGAGGCTGAAACGTCTTTTCGGAGCATAAAAGATGGAAATGCAACTTAAAGCAGTAAAACGTGATGAGAGCATCAGGTACTCTCATATTACAATGAAAAATGAATGTCTGGTTTTCTATGATGCATTAAATGTAGGAAATCATAGAATCTAAGTGTTTGACAACAAAATGCACTTTTGGACTCTGTTGAGGCTGAAACGTCTTTTCGAAGCATAAAAAGTTATAAATGCAACTTAAAGCAGTAAAACGTGACGAGAGCATCAGGCACTCTTACACTACAGTACAACTTGAATGTCTGGTATTCAATGATGCATTAAATGCAGGAAATCATAGAATTTAAATGTTTGACAACAAAATGCACTTTTGGACTCTGTTGAGGCTGAACGTCTTTTCGGAGCATAAAAAGTTATAAATGCAACTTAAAGCAGTAAAACGTGATGAGAGCATCAGGCACTCTTACACTACAGTACAACTTGAATGTCTGGTATTCAATGATGCATTAAATGTAGGAAATAATAGAATCTAAGTGTTCGACAACAAAAAGCACTTTTGGACTCTGTTGAGGCTGAAACGTCTTTTCGGAGCATAAAAGATGGAAATGCAACTTAAAGCAGTAAAACGTGATGAGAGCATCAGGTACTCTTACACTATAGTACAACTTGAATGTCTGGTATTCTGTGATGCATTAAATGCAGGAAATCATAGAATCTAAGTGTTCGACAACAAAATGCACTTTTGGACTCTGTTGAGGCTGAAACGTCTTTTCGGAGCATACAAGTTGGAAATGTAACTTAAAGCAGTAAAACGTGATGAGAGCATCAGGTACTCTTATATTACAATGAAACATAAATGGCTGGTATTCTATGATGCATTAAATGCAGGAAATCATAGAATCTAAGTGTTTGACAACAAAATGCACTTTTGGACTCTGTTGAGGCTGAACGTCTTTTCGGAGCATAAAAAGTTATAAATGCAACTTAAAGCAGTAAAACGTGATGAGAGCATCAGGGACTCTTACACTATAGTACAACTTGAATGTCTGGTATTCTATGATGCATTAAATGCAGGAAATCATAGAATCTAAGTGTTTGACAACAAAATGCACTTTTGGACTCTGATGAGGCTGAAACGTCTTTTCGGAGCATAAAAGATGGAAATGCAACTTAAAGCAGTAAAACGTGACGAGAGCATCAGGGACTCTTACACTATAGTACAACTTGAATGTCTGCTTTTCTATGATTCATTAAATGCAGGAAATCATAGAATCTAAGTGTTTGACAACAAAATGCACTTTTGGACTCTGTTGAGGCTGAACGTCTTTTCGGAGCATAACAAGTTATAAATGCAACTTAAAGCAGTAAAACGTGATGAGAGCATCAGGAACTCTTATATTACAATAAAACATGAATGTCTGGTATTCTATGATGCATTAAATGCAGGAAATCATAGAATCTAAGTGTTCGACAACAAAATGCACTTTTGGACTCTGTTGAGGCTGAAGCGTCTTTAAGGAGCATAAAAGTTGGAAATGCAACTTAAAGCAGTAAAACGTGATGAGAGCATCAGGTACTCTTATATTACAATGAAACATAAATGGCTGATATTCTATGATGCATTAAATGCAGGAAATCATAGAATCTAAGTGTTTGACAACAAAATGCACTTTTGGACTCTGTTGAGGCTGAAACGTCTTTTCGAAGCATAAAAAGTTATAAATGCAACTTAAAGCAGTAAAACGTGACGAGAGCATCAGGCACTCTTACACTACAGTACAACTTGAATGTCTGGTATTCAATGATGCATTAAATGCAGGAAATCATAGAATTTAAATGTTTGACAACAAAATGCACTTTTGGACTCTGTTGAGGCTGAACGTCTTTTCGGAGCATAAAAAGTTATAAATGCAACTTAAAGCAGTAAAACGTGATGAGAGCATCAGGCACTCTTACACTACAGTACAACTTGAATGTCTGGTATTCAATGATGCATTAAATGTAGGAAATAATAGAATCTAAGTGTTCGACAACAAAAAGCACTTTTGGACTCTGTTGAGGCTGAAACGTCTTTTCGGAGCATAAAAGATGGAAATGCAACTTAAAGCAGTAAAACGTGATGAGAGCATCAGGTACTCTTACACTATAGTACAACTTGAATGTCTGGTATTCTGTGATGCATTAAATGCAGGAAATCATAGAATCTAAGTGTTCGACAACAAAATGCACTTTTGGACTCTGTTGAGGCTGAAACGTCTTTTCGGAGCGTAAAAGTTGGAAATGCAACTTAAAGCAGTAAAACGTGATGAGAGCATCAGGGACTCTTACACTATAGTACAACTTGAATGGCTGGTATTCTAGCATGCATTAAATGCAGGAAATCATAGAATCTAAGTGTTTGACAACAAAATGCACTTTTGGACTCTGTTGAGGCTGAAACGTCTTTTCGGAGCATAAAAGATGGAAATGCAACTTAAAGCAGTAAAACGTGATGAGAGCATCAGGTACTCTTATATTACAATGAAACATAAATGGCTGGTATTCTATGATGCATTAAATGCAGGAAATCATAGAATCTAAGTGTTTGACAACAAAATGCACTTTTGGACTCTGATGAGGCTGAAACGTCTTTTCGGAGCATAAAAGATGGAAATGCAACTTAAAGCAGTAAAACGTGATGAGAGCATCAGGGACTCTTACACTATAGTACAACTTGAATGTCTGCTTTTCTATGATTCATTAAATGCAGGAAATCATAGAATCTAAGTGTTTGACAACAAAATGCACTTTTGGACTCTGTTGAGGCTGAACGTCTTTTCGGAGCATAAAAGATGGAAATGCAACTTAAAGCAGTAAAACGTGATGAGAGCATCAGGTACTCTTATATTACAATGAAACATAAATGGCTGGTATTCTATGATGCATTAAATGCAGGAAATCATAGAATCTAAGTGTTTGACAACAAAATGCACTTTTGGACTCTGATGAGGCTGAAACGTCTTTTCGGAGCATAAAAGATGGAAATGCAACTTAAAGCAGTAAAACGTGATGAGAGCATCAGGGACTCTTACACTATAGTACAACTTGAATGTCTGCTTTTCTATGATTCATTAAATGCAGGAAATCATAGAATCTAAGTGTTTGACAACAAAATGCACTTTTGGACTCTGTTGAGGCTGAACGTCTTTTCGGAGCATAACAAGTTATAAATGCAACTTAAAGCAGTAAAACGTGATGAGAGCATCAGGAACTCTTATATTACAATAAAACATGAATGTCTGGTATTCTATGATGCATTAAATGCAGGAAATCATAGAATCTAAGTGTTCGACAACAAAATGCACTTTTGGACTCTGTTGAGGCTGAAGCGTCTTTAAGGAGCATAAAAGTTGGAAATGCAACTTAAAGCAGTAAAACGTGATGAGAGCATCAGGTACTCTTATATTACAATGAAACATAAATGGCTGATATTCTATGATGCATTAAATGCAGGAAATCATAGAATCTAAGTGTTCGACAACAAAAAGCACTTTTGGACTCTGTTGAGGCTGAAACGTCTTTTCGGAGCATAAAAGATGGAAATGCAACTTAAAGCAGTAAAACGTGATGAGAGCATCAGGTACTCTTACACTATAGTACAACTTGAATGTCTGGTATTCTGTGATGCATTAAATGCAGGAAATCATAGAATCTAAGTGTTCGACAACAAAATGCACTTTTGGACTCTGTTGAGGCTGAAACGTCTTTTCGGAGCATACAAGTTGGAAATGTAACTTAAAGCAGTAAAACGTGATGAGAGCATCAGGTACTCTTATATTACAATGAAACATAAATGGCTGGTACTCTATGATGCATTAAATGCAGGAAATCATAGAATCTAAGTGTTTGACAACAAAATGCACTTTTGGACTCTGTTGAGGCTGAAACGTCTTTTCGGAGCATAAAAGATGGAAATGCAACTTAAAGCAGTAAAACGTGATGAGAGCATCAGGTACTCTTACACTATAGTACAACTTGAATGTCTGGTATTCTATGATGCATTAAATGTAGGAAATCATAGAATCTAAGTGTTCGACAACAAAATGCACTTTTGGACTCTGTTGAGGCTGAAACGTCTTTTCGGAGCATAAAAGTTGGAAATGCAACTTAAAGCAGTAAAACGTGATGAGAGCATCAGGTACTCTTACACTATAGTACAACTTCAATGTCTGGTATTCCATGAGGCATTAAATGCAGGAAACCATAGAATCTAAGTGTTCAACAACAAAATGGACTTATGGACTCTACTGAGGCTGAAACGTCTTTTCGGAGCATAAAAGATGGAAATGCAACTTAAAGCAGTAAAACGTGATGAGAGCATCAGGTACTCTTATATTACAATGAAAAATGAATGTCTGGTTTTCTATGATGCATTAAATGTAGGAAATCATAGAATCTAAGTGTTTGACAACAAAATGCACTTTTGGACTCTGTTGAGGCTGAAACGTCTTTTCGGAGCATAAAAGTTGGAAATGCAACTTAAAGCAGTAAAACGTGATGAGAGCATCAGGTACTCTTACACTATAGTACAACTTGAATGTCTGGTCTTCTATGATGCATTAAATGTAGGAAATCATAGAATCTAAGTGTTCGACAACAAAATGCACTTTTGGACTCTGTTGAGGCTGAAACGTCTTTTCGAAGCATAAAAAGTTATAAATGCAACTTAAAGCAGTAAAACGTGACGAGAGCATCAGGCACTCTTACACTGCAGTACAACTTGAATGTCTGGTATTCAATGATGCATTAAATGCAGGAAATCATAGAATCTAAGTGTTTGACAACAAAATGCACTTTTGGACTCTGTTGAGGCTGAACGTCTTTTCGGAGCATAAAAAGTTATAAATGCAACTTAAAGCAGTAAAACGTGATGAGAGCATCAGGAACTCTTATATTACAATGAAACATAAATGGCTGGTATTCTATGATGCATTAAATGCAGGAAATCATAGAATCTAAGTGTTTGACAACAAAATGCACTTTTGGACTCTGATGAGGCTGAAACGTCTTTTCGGAGCATAAAAGATGGAAATGCAACTTAAAGCAGTAAAACGTGATGAGAGCATCAGGGACTCTTACACTATAGTACAACTTGAATGTCTGCTTTTCTATGATTCATTAAATGCAGGAAATCATAGAATCTAAGTGTTTGACAACAAAATGCACTTTTGGACTCTGTTGAGGCTGAACGTCTTTTCGGAGCATAACAAGTTATAAATGCAACTTAAAGCAGTAAAACGTGATGAGAGCATCAGGAACTCTTATATTACAATAAAACATGAATGTCTGGTATTCTATGATGCATTAAATGCAGGAAATCATAGAATCTAAGTGTTCGACAACAAAATGCACTTTTGGACTCTGTTGAGGCTGAAGCGTCTTTAAGGAGCATAAAAGTTGGAAATGCAACTTAAAGCAGTAAAACGTGATGAGAGCATCAGGTACTCTTATATTACAATGAAACATAAATGGCTGATATTCTATGATGCATTAAATGCAGGAAATCATAGAATCTAAGTGTTCGACAACAAAAAGCACTTTTGGACTCTGTTGAGGCTGAAACGTCTTTTCGGAGCATAAAAGATGGAAATGCAACTTAAAGCAGTAAAACGTGATGAGAGCATCAGGTACTCTTACACTATAGTACAACTTGAATGTCTGGTATTCTGTGATGCATTAAATGCAGGAAATCATAGAATCTAAGTGTTCGACAACAAAATGCACTTTTGGACTCTGTTGAGGCTGAAACGTCTTTTCGGAGCATACAAGTTGGAAATGTAACTTAAAGCAGTAAAACGTGATGAGAGCATCAGGTACTCTTATATTACAATGAAACATAAATGGCTGGTACTCTATGATGCATTAAATGCAGGAAATCATAGAATCTAAGTGTTTGACAACAAAATGCACTTTTGGACTCTGATGAGGCTGAAACGTCTTTTCGGAGCATAAAAGATGGAAATGCAACTTAAAGCAGTAAAACGTGATGAGAGCATCAGGCACTCTTACACTACAGTACAACTTGAATGTCTGGTATTCAATGATGCATTAAATGTAGGAAATAATAGAATCTAAGTGTTCGACAACAAAAAGCACTTTTGGACTCTGTTGAGGCTGAAACGTCTTTTCGGAGCATAAAAGATGGAAATGCAACTTAAAGCAGTAAAACGTGATGAGAGCATCAGGTACTCTTACACTATAGTACAACTTGAATGTCTGGTATTCTGTGATGCATTAAATGCAGGAAATCATAGAATCTAAGTGTTCGACAACAAAATGCACTTTTGGACTCTGTTGAGGCTGAAACGTCTTTTCGGAGCATACAAGTTGGAAATGTAACTTAAAGCAGTAAAACGTGATGAGAGCATCAGGTACTCTTATATTACAATGAAACATAAATGGCTGGTATTCTATGATGCATTAAATGCAGGAAATCATAGAATCTAAGTGTTTGACAACAAAATGCACTTTTGGACTCTGTTGAGGCTGAACGTCTTTTCGGAGCATAAAAAGTTATAAATGCAACTTAAAGCAGTAAAACGTGATGAGAGCATCAGGGACTCTTACACTATAGTACAACTTGAATGTCTGGTATTCTATGATGCATTAAATGCAGGAAATCATAGAATCTAAGTGTTTGACAACAAAATGCACTTTTGGACTCTGATGAGGCTGAAACGTCTTTTCGGAGCATAAAAGATGGAAATGCAACTTAAAGCAGTAAAACGTGACGAGAGCATCAGGGACTCTTACACTATAGTACAACTTGAATGTCTGCTTTTCTATGATTCATTAAATGCAGGAAATCATAGAATCTAAGTGTTTGACAACAAAATGCACTTTTGGACTCTGTTGAGGCTGAACGTCTTTTCGGAGCATAACAAGTTATAAATGCAACTTAAAGCAGTAAAACGTGATGAGAGCATCAGGAACTCTTATATTACAATAAAACATGAATGTCTGGTATTCTATGATGCATTAAATGCAGGAAATCATAGAATCTAAGTGTTCGACAACAAAATGCACTTTTGGACTCTGTTGAGGCTGAAGCGTCTTTAAGGAGCATAAAAGTTGGAAATGCAACTTAAAGCAGTAAAACGTGATGAGAGCATCAGGTACTCTTATATTACAATGAAACATAAATGGCTGATATTCTATGATGCATTAAATGCAGGAAATCATAGAATCTAAGTGTTTGACAACAAAATGCACTTTTGGACTCTGTTGAGGCTGAAACGTCTTTTCGAAGCATAAAAAGTTATAAATGCAACTTAAAGCAGTAAAACGTGACGAGAGCATCAGGCACTCTTACACTACAGTACAACTTGAATGTCTGGTATTCAATGATGCATTAAATGCAGGAAATCATAGAATTTAAATGTTTGACAACAAAATGCACTTTTGGACTCTGTTGAGGCTGAACGTCTTTTCGGAGCATAAAAAGTTATAAATGCAACTTAAAGCAGTAAAACGTGATGAGAGCATCAGGCACTCTTACACTACAGTACAACTTGAATGTCTGGTATTCAATGATGCATTAAATGTAGGAAATAATAGAATCTAAGTGTTCGACAACAAAAAGCACTTTTGGACTCTGTTGAGGCTGAAACGTCTTTTCGGAGCATAAAAGATGGAAATGCAACTTAAAGCAGTAAAACGTGATGAGAGCATCAGGTACTCTTACACTATAGTACAACTTGAATGTCTGGTATTCTGTGATGCATTAAATGCAGGAAATCATAGAATCTAAGTGTTCGACAACAAAATGCACTTTTGGACTCTGTTGAGGCTGAAACGTCTTTTCGGAGCGTAAAAGTTGGAAATGCAACTTAAAGCAGTAAAACGTGATGAGAGCATCAGGGACTCTTACACTATAGTACAACTTGAATGGCTGGTATTCTAGCATGCATTAAATGCAGGAAATCATAGAATCTAAGTGTTTGACAACAAAATGCACTTTTGGACTCTGTTGAGGCTGAAACGTCTTTTCGGAGCATAAAAGATGGAAATGCAACTTAAAGCAGTAAAACGTGATGAGAGCATCAGGTACTCTTATATTACAATGAAACATAAATGGCTGGTATTCTATGATGCATTAAATGCAGGAAATCATAGAATCTAAGTGTTTGACAACAAAATGCACTTTTGGACTCTGATGAGGCTGAAACGTCTTTTCGGAGCATAAAAGATGGAAATGCAACTTAAAGCAGTAAAACGTGATGAGAGCATCAGGGACTCTTACACTATAGTACAACTTGAATGTCTGCTTTTCTATGATTCATTAAATGCAGGAAATCATAGAATCTAAGTGTTTGACAACAAAATGCACTTTTGGACTCTGTTGAGGCTGAACGTCTTTTCGGAGCATAAAAGATGGAAATGCAACTTAAAGCAGTAAAACGTGATGAGAGCATCAGGTACTCTTATATTACAATGAAACATAAATGGCTGGTATTCTATGATGCATTAAATGCAGGAAATCATAGAATCTAAGTGTTTGACAACAAAATGCACTTTTGGACTCTGATGAGGCTGAAACGTCTTTTCGGAGCATAAAAGATGGAAATGCAACTTAAAGCAGTAAAACGTGATGAGAGCATCAGGGACTCTTACACTATAGTACAACTTGAATGTCTGCTTTTCTATGATTCATTAAATGCAGGAAATCATAGAATCTAAGTGTTTGACAACAAAATGCACTTTTGGACTCTGTTGAGGCTGAACGTCTTTTCGGAGCATAACAAGTTATAAATGCAACTTAAAGCAGTAAAACGTGATGAGAGCATCAGGAACTCTTATATTACAATAAAACATGAATGTCTGGTATTCTATGATGCATTAAATGCAGGAAATCATAGAATCTAAGTGTTCGACAACAAAATGCACTTTTGGACTCTGTTGAGGCTGAAGCGTCTTTAAGGAGCATAAAAGTTGGAAATGCAACTTAAAGCAGTAAAACGTGATGAGAGCATCAGGTACTCTTATATTACAATGAAACATAAATGGCTGATATTCTATGATGCATTAAATGCAGGAAATCATAGAATCTAAGTGTTCGACAACAAAAAGCACTTTTGGACTCTGTTGAGGCTGAAACGTCTTTTCGGAGCATAAAAGATGGAAATGCAACTTAAAGCAGTAAAACGTGATGAGAGCATCAGGTACTCTTACACTATAGTACAACTTGAATGTCTGGTATTCTGTGATGCATTAAATGCAGGAAATCATAGAATCTAAGTGTTCGACAACAAAATGCACTTTTGGACTCTGTTGAGGCTGAAACGTCTTTTCGGAGCATACAAGTTGGAAATGTAACTTAAAGCAGTAAAACGTGATGAGAGCATCAGGTACTCTTATATTACAATGAAACATAAATGGCTGGTACTCTATGATGCATTAAATGCAGGAAATCATAGAATCTAAGTGTTTGACAACAAAATGCACTTTTGGACTCTGATGAGGCTGAAACGTCTTTTCGGAGCATAAAAGATGGAAATGCAACTTAAAGCAGTAAAACGTGATGAGAGCATCAGGTACTCTTACACTATAGTACAACTTGAATGTCTGGTATTCTATGATGCATTAAATGTAGGAAATCATAGAATCTAAGTGTTCGACAACAAAATGCACTTTTGGACTCTGTTGAGGCTGAAACGTCTTTTCGGAGCATAAAAGTTGGAAATGCAACTTAAAGCAGTAAAACGTGATGAGAGCATCAGGTACTCTTACACTATAGTACAACTTCAATGTCTGGTATTCCATGAGGCATTAAATGCAGGAAACCATAGAATCTAAGTGTTCAACAACAAAATGGACTTATGGACTCTACTGAGGCTGAAACGTCTTTTCGGAGCATAAAAGATGGAAATGCAACTTAAAGCAGTAAAACGTGATGAGAGCATCAGGTACTCTTATATTACAATGAAAAATGAATGTCTGGTTTTCTATGATGCATTAAATATAGGAAATCATAGAATCTAAGTGTTTGACAACAAAATGCACTTTTGGACTCTGTTGAGGCTGAAACGTCTTTTCGGAGCATAAAAGTTGGAAATGCAACTTAAAGCAGTAAAACGTGATGAGAGCATCAGGTACTCTTACACTATAGTACAACTTGAATGTCTGGTATTCTATGATGCATTAAATGTAGGAAATCATAGAATCTAAGTGTTCGACAACAAAATGCACTTTTGGACTCTGTTGAGGCTGAAACGTCTTTTCGAAGCATAAAAAGTTATAAATGCAACTTAAAGCAGTAAAACGTGACGAGAGCATCAGGCACTCTTACACTGCAGTACAACTTGAATGTCTGGTATTCAATGATGCATTAAATGCAGGAAATCATAGAATCTAAGTGTTTGACAACAAAATGCACTTTTGGACTCTGTTGAGGCTGAACGTCTTTTCGGAGCATAAAAAGTTATAAATGCAACTTAAAGCAGTAAAACGTGATGAGAGCATCAGGAACTCTTATATTACAATGAAACATAAATGGCTGGTATTCTATGATGCATTAAATGCAGGAAATCATAGAATCTAAGTGTTTGACAACAAAATGCACTTTTGGACTCTGATGAGGCTGAAACGTCTTTTCGGAGCATAAAAGATGGAAATGCAACTTAAAGCAGTAAAACGTGATGAGAGCATCAGGGACTCTTACACTATAGTACAACTTGAATGTCTGCTTTTCTATGATTCATTAAATGCAGGAAATCATAGAATCTAAGTGTTTGACAACAAAATGCACTTTTGGACTCTGTTGAGGCTGAACGTCTTTTCGGAGCATAACAAGTTATAAATGCAACTTAAAGCAGTAAAACGTGATGAGAGCATCAGGAACTCTTATATTACAATAAAACATGAATGTCTGGTATTCTATGATGCATTAAATGCAGGAAATCATAGAATCTAAGTGTTCGACAACAAAATGCACTTTTGGACTCTGTTGAGGCTGAAGCGTCTTTAAGGAGCATAAAAGTTGGAAATGCAACTTAAAGCAGTAAAACGTGATGAGAGCATCAGGTACTCTTATATTACAATGAAACATAAATGGCTGATATTCTATGATGCATTAAATGCAGGAAATCATAGAATCTAAGTGTTCGACAACAAAAAGCACTTTTGGACTCTGTTGAGGCTGAAACGTCTTTTCGGAGCATAAAAGATGGAAATGCAACTTAAAGCAGTAAAACGTGATGAGAGCATCAGGTACTCTTACACTATAGTACAACTTGAATGTCTGGTATTCTGTGATGCATTAAATGCAGGAAATCATAGAATCTAAGTGTTCGACAACAAAATGCACTTTTGGACTCTGTTGAGGCTGAAACGTCTTTTCGGAGCATACAAGTTGGAAATGTAACTTAAAGCAGTAAAACGTGATGAGAGCATCAGGTACTCTTATATTACAATGAAACATAAATGGCTGGTACTCTATGATGCATTAAATGCAGGAAATCATAGAATCTAAGTGTTTGACAACAAAATGCACTTTTGGACTCTGATGAGGCTGAAACGTCTTTTCGGAGCATAAAAGATGGAAATGCAACTTAAAGCAGTAAAACGTGATGAGAGCATCAGGTACTCTTACACTATAGTACAACTTGAATGTCTGGTATTCTATGATGCATTAAATGTAGGAAATCATAGAATCTAAGTGTTCGACAACAAAATGCACTTTTGGACTCTGTTGAGGCTGAAGCGTCTTTTCGGAGCATAAAAGTTGGAAATGCAACTTAAAGCAGTAAAACGTGATGAGAGCATCAGGTACTCTTACACTATAGTACAACTTCAATGTCTGGTATTCCATGAGGCATTAAATGCAGGAAACCATAGAATCTAAGTGTTCAACAACAAAATGGACTTATGGACTCTACTGAGGCTGAAACGTCTTTTCGGAGCATAAAAGATGGAAATGCAACTTAAAGCAGTAAAACGTGATAAGAGCATCAGGTACTCTTATATCACAATGAAAAATGAATGTCTGGTTTTCTATGATGCATTAAATGTAGGAAATCATAGAATCTAAGTGTTTGACAACAAAATGCACTTTTGGACTCTGTTGAGGCTGAAGCGTCTTTTCGAAGCATAAAAAGTTATAAATGCAACTTAAAGCAGTAAAACGTGATGAGAGCATCAGGGACTCTTACACTATAGTACAACTTGAATGTCTGGTATTCTATGATGCATTAAATGCAGGAAATCATAGAATCTAAGTGTTCGACAACAAAAAGCACTTTTGGACTCTGTTGAGGCTGAAAAGTCTTTTCGGAGCATAAAAGTTGGAAATGCAACTTAAAGCAGTAAAACGTGATGACAGCATCAGGTACTCTTACAATATAGTACAACTTGAATGTCTGGTATTCTATGATGCACTAAATGCAGGAAATCATAGAATCTAAGTGTTCGACAACAAAATGCACTTTTGGACTCTGTTAAGGCTGAAAAGTCTTTTCGGAGCATAAAAGATGGAAATGCAACTTAAAGCAGTAAAACGTGATGAGAGCATCATGTACTCTCATATTACAATGAAACATGAATTGCTGGTATTCTATGATGCATTAAATGCAGGAAATCATAGAATCTAAGTGTTCGACAACAAAATGCACTTATGGAATCTCCTGAGCCTGAAACATCTTTTCGGAGCATAAAAAGTTATAAATGCAACTTAAAGCAGTAAAACGTGATGAGAGCATCAGGAACTCTTATATTACAATGAAACATGAATGTCTGGTATTCTATGATGCATTAAATGCAGGAAATCATAGAATCTAAGTGTTCGACAACAAAAAGCACTTTTGGACTCTGTTGAGGCTGAAACGTCTTTTCGGAGCATAAAAGATGGAAATGCAACTTAAAGCAGTAAAACGTGATGAGAGCATCAGGTACTCTTACACTATAGTACAACTTGAATGTCTGGTATTCTGTGATGCATTAAATGCAGGAAATCATAGAATCTAAGTGTTCGACAACAAAATGCACTTTTGGACTCTGTTGAGGCTGAAACGTCTTTTCGGAGCATACAAGTTGGAAATGTAACTTAAAGCAGTAAAACGTGATGAGAGCATCAGGTACTCTTATATTACAATGAAACATAAATGGCTGGTATTCTATGATGCATTAAATGCAGGAAATCATAGAATCTAAGTGTTTGACAACAAAATGCACTTTTGGACTCTGTTGAGGCTGAACGTCTTTTCGGAGCATAAAAGATGGAAATGCAACTTAAAGCAGTAAAACGTGATGAGAGCATCAGGGACTCTTACACTATAGTACAACTTGAATGTCTGCTTTTCTATGATTCATTAAATGCAGGAAATCATAGAATCTAAGTGTTTGACAACAAAATGCACTTTTGGACTCTGTTGAGGCTGAACGTCTTTTCGGAGCATAAAAGATGGAAATGCAACTTAAAGCAGTAAAACGTGATGAGAGCATCAGGTACTCTTATATTACAATGAAACATAAATGGCTGGTATTCTATGATGCATTAAATGCAGGAAATCATAGAATCTAAGTGTTTGACAACAAAATGCACTTTTGGACTCTGATGAGGCTGAAACGTCTTTTCGGAGCATAAAAGATGGAAATGCAACTTAAAGCAGTAAAACGTGATGAGAGCATCAGGGACTCTTACACTATAGTACAACTTGAATGTCTGCTTTTCTATGATTCATTAAATGCAGGAAATCATAGAATCTAAGTGTTTGACAACAAAATGCACTTTTGGACTCTGTTGAGGCTGAACGTCTTTTCGGAGCATAACAAGTTATAAATGCAACTTAAAGCAGTAAAACGTGATGAGAGCATCAGGAACTCTTATATTACAATAAAACATGAATGTCTGGTATTCTATGATGCATTAAATGCAGGAAATCATAGAATCTAAGTGTTCGACAACAAAATGCACTTTTGGACTCTGTTGAGGCTGAAGCGTCTTTAAGGAGCATAAAAGTTGGAAATGCAACTTAAAGCAGTAAAACGTGATGAGAGCATCAGGTACTCTTATATTACAATGAAACATAAATGGCTGATATTCTATGATGCATTAAATGCAGGAAATCATAGAATCTAAGTGTTCGACAACAAAAAGCACTTTTGGACTCTGTTGAGGCTGAAACGTCTTTTCGGAGCATAAAAGATGGAAATGCAACTTAAAGCAGTAAAACGTGATGAGAGCATCAGGTACTCTTACACTATAGTACAACTTGAATGTCTGGTATTCTGTGATGCATTAAATGCAGGAAATCATAGAATCTAAGTGTTCGACAACAAAATGCACTTTTGGACTCTGTTGAGGCTGAAACGTCTTTTCGGAGCATACAAGTTGGAAATGTAACTTAAAGCAGTAAAACGTGATGAGAGCATCAGGTACTCTTATATTACAATGAAACATAAATGGCTGGTACTCTATGATGCATTAAATGCAGGAAATCATAGAATCTAAGTGTTTGACAACAAAATGCACTTTTGGACTCTGATGAGGCTGAAACGTCTTTTCGGAGCATAAAAGATGGAAATGCAACTTAAAGCAGTAAAACGTGATGAGAGCATCAGGTACTCTTACACTATAGTACAACTTGAATGTCTGGTATTCTATGATGCATTAAATGTAGGAAATCATAGAATCTAAGTGTTCGACAACAAAATGCACTTTTGGACTCTGTTGAGGCTGAAACGTCTTTTCGGAGCATAAAAGTTGGAAATGCAACTTAAAGCAGTAAAACGTGATGAGAGCATCAGGTACTCTTACACTATAGTACAACTTCAATGTCTGGTATTCCATGAGGCATTAAATGCAGGAAACCATAGAATCTAAGTGTTCAACAACAAAATGGACTTATGGACTCTACTGAGGCTGAAACGTCTTTTCGGAGCATAAAAGATGGAAATGCAACTTAAAGCAGTAAAACGTGATGAGAGCATCAGGTACTCTTATATTACAATGAAAAATGAATGTCTGGTTTTCTATGATGCATTAAATGTAGGAAATCATAGAATCTAAGTGTTTGACAACAAAATGCACTTTTGGACTCTGTTGAGGCTGAAACGTCTTTTCGGAGCATAAAAGTTGGAAATGCAACTTAAAGCAGTAAAACGTGATGAGAGCATCAGGTACTCTTACACTATAGTACAACTTGAATGTCTGGTATTCTATGATGCATTAAATGTAGGAAATCATAGAATCTAAGTGTTCGACAACAAAATGCACTTTTGGACTCTGTTGAGGCTGAAACGTCTTTTCGAAGCATAAAAAGTTATAAATGCAACTTAAAGCAGTAAAACGTGACGAGAGCATCAGGCACTCTTACACTGCAGTACAACTTGAATGTCTGGTATTCAATGATGCATTAAATGCAGGAAATCATAGAATCTAAGTGTTTGACAACAAAATGCACTTTTGGACTCTGTTGAGGCTGAACGTCTTTTCGGAGCATAAAAAGTTATAAATGCAACTTAAAGCAGTAAAACGTGATGAGAGCATCAGGAACTCTTATATTACAATGAAACATAAATGGCTGGTATTCTATGATGCATTAAATGCAGGAAATCATAGAATCTAAGTGTTTGACAACAAAATGCACTTTTGGACTCTGATGAGGCTGAAACGTCTTTTCGGAGCATAAAAGATGGAAATGCAACTTAAAGCAGTAAAACGTGATGAGAGCATCAGGGACTCTTGCACTATAGTACAACTTGAATGTCTGCTTTTCTATGATTCATTAAATGCAGGAAATCATAGAATCTAAGTGTTTGACAACAAAATGCACTTTTGGACTCTGTTGAGGCTGAACGTCTTTTCGGAGCATAACAAGTTATAAATGCAACTTAAAGCAGTAAAACGTGATGAGAGCATCAGGAACTCTTATATTACAATAAAACATGAATGTCTGGTATTCTATGATGCATTAAATGCAGGAAATCATAGAATCTAAGTGTTCGACAACAAAATGCACTTTTGGACTCTGTTGAGGCTGAAGCGTCTTTAAGGAGCATAAAAGTTGGAAATGCAACTTAAAGCAGTAAAACGTGATGAGAGCATCAGGTACTCTTATATTACAATGAAACATAAATGGCTGATATTCTATGATGCATTAAATGCAGGAAATCATAGAATCTAAGTGTTCGACAACAAAAAGCACTTTTGGACTCTGTTGAGGCTGAAACGTCTTTTCGGAGCATAAAAGATGGAAATGCAACTTAAAGCAGTAAAACGTGATGAGAGCATCAGGTACTCTTACACTATAGTACAACTTGAATGTCTGGTATTCTGTGATGCATTAAATGCAGGAAATCATAGAATCTAAGTGTTCGACAACAAAATGCACTTTTGGACTCTGTTGAGGCTGAAACGTCTTTTCGGAGCATACAAGTTGGAAATGTAACTTAAAGCAGTAAAACGTGATGAGAGCATCAGGTACTCTTATATTACAATGAAACATAAATGGCTGGTACTCTATGATGCATTAAATGCAGGAAATCATAGAATCTAAGTGTTTGACAACAAAATGCACTTTTGGACTCTGATGAGGCTGAAACGTCTTTTCGGAGCATAAAAGATGGAAATGCAACTTAAAGCAGTAAAACGTGATGAGAGCATCAGGTACTCTTACACTATAGTACAACTTGAATGTCTGGTATTCTATGATGCATTAAATGTAGGAAATCATAGAATCTAAGTGTTCGACAACAAAATGCACTTTTGGACTCTGTTGAGGCTGAAACGTCTTTTCGGAGCATAAAAGTTGGAAATGCAACTTAAAGCAGTAAAACGTGATGAGAGCATCAGGTACTCTTACACTATAGTACAACTTCAATGTCTGGTATTCCATGAGGCATTAAATGCAGGAAACCATAGAATCTAAGTGTTCAACAACAAAATGGACTTATGGACTCTACTGAGGCTGAAACGTCTTTTCGGAGCATAAAAGTTGGAAATGCAACTTAAAGCAGTAAAACGTGATGAGAGCATCAGGTACTCTTACACTATAGTACAACTTGAATGTCTGGTATTCTATGATGCATTAAATGTAGGAAATCATAGAATCTAAGTGTTCGACAACAAAATGCACTTTTGGACTCTGTTGAGGCTGAAACGTCTTTTCGAAGCATAAAAAGTTATAAATGCAACTTAAAGCAGTAAAACGTGACGAGAGCATCAGGCACTCTTACACTGCAGTACAACTTGAATGTCTGGTATTCAATGATGCATTAAATGCAGGAAATCATAGAATCTAAGTGTTTGACAACAAAATGCACTTTTGGACTCTGTTGAGGCTGAACGTCTTTTCGGAGCATAAAAAGTTATAAATGCAACTTAAAGCAGTAAAACGTGATGAGAGCATCAGGAACTCTTATATTACAATGAAACATAAATGGCTGGTATTCTATGATGCATTAAATGCAGGAAATCATAGAATCTAAGTGTTTGACAACAAAATGCACTTTTGGACTCTGATGAGGCTGAAACGTCTTTTCGGAGCATAAAAGATGGAAATGCAACTTAAAGCAGTAAAACGTGATGAGAGCATCAGGGACTCTTACACTATAGTACAACTTGAATGTCTGCTTTTCTATGATTCATTAAATGCAGGAAATCATAGAATCTAAGTGTTTGACAACAAAATGCACTTTTGGACTCTGTTGAGGCTGAACGTCTTTTCGGAGCATAACAAGTTATAAATGCAACTTAAAGCAGTAAAACGTGATGAGAGCATCAGGAACTCTTATATTACAATAAAACATGAATGTCTGGTATTCTATGATGCATTAAATGCAGGAAATCATAGAATCTAAGTGTTCGACAACAAAATGCACTTTTGGACTCTGTTGAGGCTGAAGCGTCTTTAAGGAGCATAAAAGTTGGAAATGCAACTTAAAGCAGTAAAACGTGATGAGAGCATCAGGTACTCTTATATTACAATGAAACATAAATGGCTGATATTCTATGATGCATTAAATGCAGGAAATCATAGAATCTAAGTGTTCGACAACAAAAAGCACTTTTGGACTCTGTTGAGGCTGAAACGTCTTTTCGGAGCATAAAAGATGGAAATGCAACTTAAAGCAGTAAAACGTGATGAGAGCATCAGGTACTCTTACACTATAGTACAACTTGAATGTCTGGTATTCTGTGATGCATTAAATGCAGGAAATCATAGAATCTAAGTGTTCGACAACAAAATGCACTTTTGGACTCTGTTGAGGCTGAAACGTCTTTTCGGAGCATACAAGATGGAAATGTAACTTAAAGCAGTAAAACGTGATGAGAGCATCAGGTACTCTTATATTACAATGAAACATAAATGGCTGGTATTCTATGATGCATTAAATGCAGGAAATCATAGAATCTAAGTGTTTGACAACAAAATGCACTTTTGGACTCTGATGAGGCTGAAACGTCTTTTCGGAGCATAAAAGATGGAAATGCAACTTAAAGCAGTAAAACGTGATGAGAGCATCAGGTACTCTTACACTATAGTACAACTTGAATGTCTGGTATTCTATGATGCATTAAATGCAGGAAATCATAGAATCTAAGTGTTCGACAACAAAATGCACTTTTGGACTCTGTTGAGGCTGAAACGTCTTTTCGGAGCATAAAAGTTGGAAATGCAACTTAAAGCAGTAAAACGTGATGAGAGCATCAGGTACTCTTACACTATAGTACAACTTCAATGTCTGGTATTCCATGAGGCATTAAATGCAGGAAACCATAGAATCTAAGTGTTCAACAACAAAATGGACTTATGGACTCTACTGAGGCTGAAACGTCTTTTCGGAGCATAAAAGATGGAAATGCAACTTAAAGCAGTAAAACGTGATGAGAGCATCAGGTACTCTTATATTACAATGAAAAATGAATGTCTGGTTTTCTATGATGCATTAAATGTAGGAAATCATAGAATCTAAGTGTTTGACAACAAAATGCACTTTTGGACTCTGTTGAGGCTGAAACGTCTTTTCGGAGCATAAAAGTTGGAAATGCAACTTAAAGCAGTAAAACGTGATGAGAGCATCAGGTACTCTTACACTATAGTACAACTTGAATGTCTGGTATTCTATGATGCATTAAATGTAGGAAATCATAGAATCTAAGTGTTCGACAACAAAATGCACTTTTGGACTCTGTTGAGGCTGAAACGTCTTTTCGAAGCATAAAAAGTTATAAATGCAACTTAAAGCAGTAAAACGTGACGAGAGCATCAGGCACTCTTACACTGCAGTACAACTTGAATGTCTGGTATTCAATGATGCATTAAATGCAGGAAATCATAGAATCTAAGTGTTTGACAACAAAATGCACTTTTGGACTCTGTTGAGGCTGAACGTCTTTTCGGAGCATAAAAAGTTATAAATGCAACTTAAAGCAGTAAAACGTGATGAGAGCATCAGGAACTCTTATATTACAATGAAACATAAATGGCTGGTATTCTATGATGCATTAAATGCAGGAAATCATAGAATCTAAGTGTTTGACAACAAAATGCACTTTTGGACTCTGATGAGGCTGAAACGTCTTTTCGGAGCATAAAAGATGGAAATGCAACTTAAAGCAGTAAAACGTGATGAGAGCATCAGGGACTCTTACACTATAGTACAACTTGAATGTCTGCTTTTCTATGATTCATTAAATGCAGGAAATCATAGAATCTAAGTGTTTGACAACAAAATGCACTTTTGGACTCTGTTGAGGCTGAACGTCTTTTCGGAGCATAACAAGTTATAAATGCAACTTAAAGCAGTAAAACGTGATGAGAGCATCAGGAACTCTTATATTACAATAAAACATGAATGTCTGGTATTCTATGATGCATTAAATGCAGGAAATCATAGAATCTAAGTGTTCGACAACAAAATGCACTTTTGGACTCTGTTGAGGCTGAAGCGTCTTTAAGGAGCATAAAAGTTGGAAATGCAACTTAAAGCAGTAAAACGTGATGAGAGCATCAGGTACTCTTATATTACAATGAAACATAAATGGCTGATATTCTATGATGCATTAAATGCAGGAAATCATAGAATCTAAGTGTTCGACAACAAAAAGCACTTTTGGACTCTGTTGAGGCTGAAACGTCTTTTCGGAGCATAAAAGATGGAAATGCAACTTAAAGCAGTAAAACGTGATGAGAGCATCAGGTACTCTTACACTATAGTACAACTTGAATGTCTGGTATTCTGTGATGCATTAAATGCAGGAAATCATAGAATCTAAGTGTTCGACAACAAAATGCACTTTTGGACTCTGTTGAGGCTGAAACGTCTTTTCGGAGCATACAAGTTGGAAATGTAACTTAAAGCAGTAAAACGTGATGAGAGCATCAGGTACTCTTATATTACAATGAAACATAAATGGCTGGTACTCTATGATGCATTAAATGCAGGAAATCATAGAATCTAAGTGTTTGACAACAAAATGCACTTTTGGACTCTGATGAGGCTGAAACGTCTTTTCGGAGCATAAAAGATGGAAATGCAACTTAAAGCAGTAAAACGTGATGAGAGCATCAGGTACTCTTACACTATAGTACAACTTGAATGTCTGGTATTCTATGATGCATTAAATGTAGGAAATCATAGAATCTAAGTGTTCGACAACAAAATGCACTTTTGGACTCTGTTGAGGCTGAAACGTCTTTTCGGAGCATAAAAGTTGGAAATGCAACTTAAAGCAGTAAAACGTGATGAGAGCATCAGGTACTCTTACACTATAGTACAACTTCAATGTCTGGTATTCCATGAGGCATTAAATGCAGGAAACCATAGAATCTAAGTGTTCAACAACAAAATGGACTTATGGACTCTACTGAGGCTGAAACGTCTTTTCGGAGCATAAAAGATGGAAATGCAACTTAAAGCAGTAAAACGTGATGAGAGCATCAGGTACTCTTATATTACAATGAAAAATGAATGTCTGGTTTTCTATGATGCATTAAATGTAGGAAATCATAGAATCTAAGTGTTTGACAACAAAATGCACTTTTGGACTCTGTTGAGGCTGAAACGTCTTTTCGAAGCATAAAAAGTTATAAATGCAACTTAAAGCAGTAAAACGTGATGAGAGCATCAGGGACTCTTACACTATAGTACAACTTGAATGTCTGGTATTCTATGATGCATTAAATGCAGGAAATCATAGAATCTAAGTGTTCGACAACAAAAAGCACTTTTGGACTCTGTTGAGGCTGAAAAGTCTTTTCGGAGCATAAAAGTTGGAAATGCAACTTAAAGCAGTAAAACGTGATGACAGCATCAGGTACTCTTACAATATAGTACAACTTGAATGTCTGGTATTCTATGATGCACTAAATGCAGGAAATCATAGAATCTAAGTGTTCGACAACAAAATGCACTTTTGGACTCTGTTAAGGCTGAAAAGTCTTTTCGGAGCATAAAAGATGGAAATGCAACTTAAAGCAGTAAAACGTGATGAGAGCATCATGTACTCTCATATTACAATGAAACATGAATTGCTGGTATTCTATGATGCATTAAATGCAGGAAATCATAGAATCTAAGTGTTCGACAACAAAATGCACTTTTGGACTCTGTTGAGGCTGAAACGTCTTTTCGAAGCATAAAAAGTTATAAATGCAACTTAAAGCAGTAAAACGTGACGAGAGCATCAGGCACTCTTACACTGCAGTACAACTTGAATGTCTGGTATTCAATGATGCATTAAATGCAGGAAATCATAGAATCTAAGTGTTTGACAACAAAATGCACTTTTGGACTCTGTTGAGGCTGAACGTCTTTTCGGAGCATAAAAAGTTATAAATGCAACTTAAAGCAGTAAAACGTGATGAGAGCATCAGGAACTCTTATATTACAATGAAACATAAATGGCTGGTATTCTATGATGCATTAAATGCAGGAAATCATAGAATCTAAGTGTTTGACAACAAAATGCACTTTTGGACTCTGATGAGGCTGAAACGTCTTTTCGGAGCATAAAAGATGGAAATGCAACTTAAAGCAGTAAAACGTGATGAGAGCATCAGGGACTCTTACACTATAGTACAACTTGAATGTCTGCTTTTCTATGATTCATTAAATGCAGGAAATCATAGAATCTAAGTGTTTGACAACAAAATGCACTTTTGGACTCTGTTGAGGCTGAACGTCTTTTCGGAGCATAACAAGTTATAAATGCAACTTAAAGCAGTAAAACGTGATGAGAGCATCAGGAACTCTTATATTACAATAAAACATGAATGTCTGGTATTCTATGATGCATTAAATGCAGGAAATCATAGAATCTAAGTGTTCGACAACAAAATGCACTTTTGGACTCTGTTGAGGCTGAAGCGTCTTTAAGGAGCATAAAAGTTGGAAATGCAACTTAAAGCAGTAAAACGTGATGAGAGCATCAGGTACTCTTATATTACAATGAAACATAAATGGCTGATATTCTATGATGCATTAAATGCAGGAAATCATAGAATCTAAGTGTTCGACAACAAAAAGCACTTTTGGACTCTGTTGAGGCTGAAACGTCTTTTCGGAGCATAAAAGATGGAAATGCAACTTAAAGCAGTAAAACGTGATGAGAGCATCAGGTACTCTTACACTATAGTACAACTTGAATGTCTGGTATTCTGTGATGCATTAAATGCAGGAAATCATAGAATCTAAGTGTTCGACAACAAAATGCACTTTTGGACTCTGTTGAGGCTGAAACGTCTTTTCGGAGCATACAAGTTGGAAATGTAACTTAAAGCAGTAAAACGTGATGAGAGCATCAGGTACTCTTATATTACAATGAAACATAAATGGCTGGTATTCTATGATGCATTAAATGCAGGAAATCATAGAATCTAAGTGTTTGACAACAAAATGCACTTTTGGACTCTGATGAGGCTGAAACGTCTTTTCGGAGCATAAAAGATGGAAATGCAACTTAAAGCAGTAAAACGTGATGAGAGCATCAGGTACTCTTACACTATAGTACAACTTGAATGTCTGGTATTCTATGATGCATTAAATGTAGGAAATCATAGAATCTAAGTGTTCGACAACAAAATGCACTTTTGGACTCTGTTGAGGCTGAAACGTCTTTTCGGAGCATAAAAGTTGGAAATGCAACTTAAAGCAGTAAAACGTGATGAGAGCATCAGGTACTCTTACACTATAGTACAACTTCAATGTCTGGTATTCCATGAGGCATTAAATGCAGGAAACCATAGAATCTAAGTGTTCAA
Organism: Taurulus bubalis; assembly: GCF_910589615.1. Classification (NCBI taxonomy): domain Eukaryota; kingdom Metazoa; phylum Chordata; class Actinopteri; order Perciformes; family Cottidae; genus Taurulus; species Taurulus bubalis. The sequence continues at coordinate 3,439,198 of NC_136595.1, forward strand.
CAACAAAATGGACTTATGGACTCTACTGAGGCTGAAACGTCTTTTCGGAGCATAAAAGATGGAAATGCAACTTAAAGCAGTAAAACGTGATGAGAGCATCAGGTACTCTTATATTACAATGAAAAATGAATGTCTGGTTTTCTATGATGCATTAAATGTAGGAAATCATAGAATCTAAGTGTTTGACAACAAAATGCACTTTTGGACTCTGTGAGGCTGAAACGTCTTTTCGGAGCATAAAAGTTGGAAATGCAACTTAAAGCAGTAAAACGTGATGAGAGCATCAGGTACTCTTACACTATAGTACAACTTGAATGTCTGGTATTCTATGATGCATTAAATGTAGGAAATCATAGAATCTAAGTGTTCGACAACAAAATGCACTTTTGGACTCTGTTGAGGCTGAAACGTCTTTTCGAAGCATAAAAAGTTATAAATGCAACTTAAAGCAGTAAAACGTGACGAGAGCATCAGGCACTCTTACACTGCAGTACAACTTGAATGTCTGGTATTCAATGATGCATTAAATGCAGGAAATCATAGAATCTAAGTGTTTGACAACAAAATGCACTTTTGGACTCTGTTGAGGCTGAACGTCTTTTCGGAGCATAAAAAGTTATAAATGCAACTTAAAGCAGTAAAACGTGATGAGAGCATCAGGAACTCTTATATTACAATGAAACATAAATGGCTGGTATTCTATGATGCATTAAATGCAGGAAATCATAGAATCTAAGTGTTTGACAACAAAATGCACTTTTGGACTCTGATGAGGCTGAAACGTCTTTTCGGAGCATAAAAGATGGAAATGCAACTTAAAGCAGTAAAACGTGATGAGAGCATCAGGGACTCTTACACTATAGTACAACTTGAATGTCTGCTTTTCTATGATTCATTAAATGCAGGAAATCATAGAATCTAAGTGTTTGACAACAAAATGCACTTTTGGACTCTGTTGAGGCTGAACGTCTTTTCGGAGCATAACAAGTTATAAATGCAACTTAAAGCAGTAAAACGTGATGAGAGCATCAGGAACTCTTATATTACAATAAAACATGAATGTCTGGTATTCTATGATGCATTAAATGCAGGAAATCATAGAATCTAAGTGTTCGACAACAAAATGCACTTTTGGACTCTGTTGAGGCTGAAGCGTCTTTAAGGAGCATAAAAGTTGGAAATGCAACTTAAAGCAGTAAAACGTGATGAGAGCATCAGGTACTCTTATATTACAATGAAACATAAATGGCTGATATTCTATGATGCATTAAATGCAGGAAATCATAGAATCTAAGTGTTCGACAACAAAAAGCACTTTTGGACTCTGTTGAGGCTGAAACGTCTTTTCGGAGCATAAAAGATGGAAATGCAACTTAAAGCAGTAAAACGTGATGAGAGCATCAGGTACTCTTACACTATAGTACAACTTGAATGTCTGGTATTCTGTGATGCATTAAATGCAGGAAATCATAGAATCTAAGTGTTCGACAACAAAATGCACTTTTGGACTCTGTTGAGGCTGAAACGTCTTTTCGGAGCATACAAGTTGGAAATGTAACTTAAAGCAGTAAAACGTGATGAGAGCATCAGGTACTCTTATATTACAATGAAACATAAATGGCTGGTACTCTATGATGCATTAAATGCAGGAAATCATAGAATCTAAGTGTTTGACAACAAAATGCACTTTTGGACTCTGATGAGGCTGAAACGTCTTTTCGGAGCATAAAAGATGGAAATGCAACTTAAAGCAGTAAAACGTGATGAGAGCATCAGGTACTCTTACACTATAGTACAACTTGAATGTCTGGTATTCTATGATGCATTAAATGTAGGAAATCATAGAATCTAAGTGTTCGACAACAAAATGCACTTTTGGACTCTGTTGAGGCTGAAACGTCTTTTCGGAGCATAAAAGTTGGAAATGCAACTTAAAGCAGTAAAACGTGATGAGAGCATCAGGTACTCTTACACTATAGTACAACTTCAATGTCTGGTATTCCATGAGGCATTAAATGCAGGAAACCATAGAATCTAAGTGTTCAACAACAAAATGGACTTATGGACTCTACTGAGGCTGAAACGTCTTTTCGGAGCATAAAAGATGGAAATGCAACTTAAAGCAGTAAAACGTGATGAGAGCATCAGGTACTCTTATATTACAATGAAAAATGAATGTCTGGTTTTCTATGATGCATTAAATGTAGGAAATCATAGAATCTAAGTGTTTGACAACAAAATGCACTTTTGGACTCTGTTGAGGCTGAAACGTCTTTTCGAAGCATAAAAAGTTATAAATGCAACTTAAAGCAGTAAAACGTGATGAGAGCATCAGGGACTCTTACACTATAGTACAACTTGAATGTCTGGTATTCTATGATGCATTAAATGCAGGAAATCATAGAATCTAAGTGTTCGACAACAAAAAGCACTTTTGGACTCTGTTGAGGCTGAAAAGTCTTTTCGGAGCATAAAAGTTGGAAATGCAACTTAAAGCAGTAAAACGTGATGACAGCATCAGGTACTCTTACAATATAGTACAACTTGAATGTCTGGTATTCTATGATGCACTAAATGCAGGAAATCATAGAATCTAAGTGTTCGACAACAAAATGCACTTTTGGACTCTGTTAAGGCTGAAAAGTCTTTTCGGAGCATAAAAGATGGAAATGCAACTTAAAGCAGTAAAACGTGATGAGAGCATCATGTACTCTCATATTACAATGAAACATGAATTGCTGGTATTCTATGATGCATTAAATGCAGGAAATCATAGAATCTAAGTGTTCGACAACAAAATGCACTTATGGAATCTCCTGAGCCTGAAACATCTTTTCGGAGCATAAAAAGTTATAAATGCAACTTAAAGCAGTAAAACGTGATGAGAGCATCAGGAACTCTTATATTACAATGAAACATGAATGTCTGGTATTCTATGATGCATTAAATGCAGGAAATCATAGAATCTAAGTGTTCGACAACAAAAAGCACTTTTGGACTCTGTTGAGGCTGAAACGTCTTTTCGGAGCATAAAAGATGGAAATGCAACTTAAAGCAGTAAAACGTGATGAGAGCATCAGGTACTCTTACACTATAGTACAACTTGAATGTCTGGTATTCTGTGATGCATTAAATGCAGGAAATCATAGAATCTAAGTGTTCGACAACAAAATGCACTTTTGGACTCTGTTGAGGCTGAAACGTCTTTTCGGAGCATACAAGTTGGAAATGTAACTTAAAGCAGTAAAACGTGATGAGAGCATCAGGTACTCTTATATTACAATGAAACATAAATGGCTGGTATTCTATGATGCATTAAATGCAGGAAATCATAGAATCTAAGTGTTTGACAACAAAATGCACTTTTGGACTCTGATGAGGCTGAAACGTCTTTTCGGAGCATAAAAGATGGAAATGCAACTTAAAGCAGTAAAACGTGATGAGAGCATCAGGGACTCTTACACTATAGTACAACTTGAATGTCTGCTTTTCTATGATTCATTAAATGCAGGAAATCATAGAATCTAAGTGTTTGACAACAAAATGCACTTTTGGACTCTGATGAGGCTGAACGTCTTTTCGGAGCATAAAAAGTTATAAATGCAACTTAAAGCAGTAAAACGTGATGAGAGCATCAGGGACTCTTACACTATAGTACAACTTGAATGTCTGCCTTTCTATGATTCATTAAATGCAGGAAATCATAGAATCTAAGTGTTTGACAACAAAATGCACTTTTGGACTCTGTTGAGGCTGAAACGTCTTTTCGGAGCATAAAAGATGGAAATGCAACTTAAAGCAGTAAAACGTGATGAGAGCATCATGTACTCTTAAATTACAATGAAACATGAATTGCTGGTATTCTATGATGCATTAAATGCAGGAAATCATAGAATCTAAGTGTTCGACAACAAAATGCACTTATGGAATCTTTTGAGCCTGAAACATCTTTTCGGAGCATAAAAAGTTATAAATGCAACTTAAAGCAGTAAAACGTGATGAGAGCATCAGGAACTCTTATATTACAATGAAACATGAATGTCTGGTATTCTATGATGCATTAAATGCAGGAAATCATAGAATCTAAGTGTTTGACAACAAAATGCACTTTTGGACTCTGTTGAGGCTGAAACGTCTTTTCGGAGCATAAAAGTTGGAAATGCAACTTAAAGCAGTAAAACGTGATGAGAGCATCAGGTACTCTTACACTATAATACAACTTCAATGTCTGGTATTCCATGAGGCATTAAATGCAGGAAACCATAGAATCTAAGTGTTCAACAACAAAATGGACTTATGGACTCTACTGAGGCTGAAACGTCTTTTCGGAGCATAAAAGATGGAAATGCAACTTAAAGCAGTAAAACGTGATGAGAGCATCAGGTACTCTTACACTATAGTACAACTTGAATGTCTGGTATTCTATGATGCATTAAATGTAGGAAATCATAGAATCTAAGTGTTTGACAACAAAATGCACTTTTGGACTCTGCTGAGGCTGAACGTCTTTTCGGAGCATAAAAAGTTATAAATGCAACTTAAAGCAGTAAAACGTGATGAGAGCATCAGGAACTCTTATATTACAATAAAACATGAATGTCTGGTATTCTATGATGCATTAAATGCAGGAAATCATAGAATCTAAGTGTTCGACAACAAAATGCACTTTTGGACTCTGTTGAGGCTGAAACGTCTTTTCGGAGCATAAAAGATGGAAATGCAACTTAAAGCAGTAAAACGTGATGAGAGCATCAGGTACTCTTATATTACAATGAAACATAAATGGCTGGTATTCTATGATGCATTAAATGCAGGAAATCATAGAATCTAAGTGTTTGACAACAAAATGCACTTTTGGACTCTGATGAGGCTGAAACGTCTTTTCGGAGCATAAAAGATGGAAATGCAACTTAAAGCAGTAAAACGTGATGAGAGCATCAGGGACTCTTACACTATAGTACAACTTGAATGTCTGCTTTTCTATGATTCATTAAATGCAGGAAATCATAGAATCTAAGTGTTTGACAACAAAATGCACTTTTGGACTCTGTTGAGGCTGAACGTCTTTTCGGAGCATAAAAAGTTATAAATGCAACTTAAAGCAGTAAAACGTGATGAGAGCATCAGGAACTCTTATATTACAATAAAACATGAATGTCTGGTATTCTATGATGCATTAAATGCAGGAAATCATAGAATCTAAGTGTTCGACAACAAAATGCACTTTTGGACTCTGTTGAGGCTGAAGCGTCTTTAAGGAGCATAAAAGTTGGAAATGCAACTTAAAGCAGTAAAACGTGATGAGAGCATCAGGTACTCTTATATTACAATGAAACATAAATGGCTGATATTCTATGATGCATTAAATGCAGGAAATCATAGAATCTAAGTGTTTGACAACAAAATGCACTTTTGGACTCTGTTGAGGCTGAAGCGTCTTTAAGGAGCATAAAAGTTGGAAATGCAACTTAAAGCAGTAAAACGTGATGAGAGCATCAGGTACTCTTATATTACAATGAAACATGAATGTCTGGTATTCTATGATGCATTAAATGCAGTAAATCATAGAATCTAAGTGTTTGACAACAAAATGCACTTTTGGACTCTGTTGAGGCTGAAACGTCTTTTCGGAGCATAACAGATGGAAATGCAACTTAAAGCAGTAAAACGTGATGAGAGCATCAGGTACTCTTACACTATAGTACAACTTGAATGTCTGGTATTCAATGATGCATTAAATGCAGGAAATCATAGAATTTAAATGTTTGACAACAAAATGCACTTTTGGACTCTGGTGAGGCTGAAACGTCTTTTCGGAGCATAAAAAGTTATAAACGCAACTTAAAGCAGTAAAACGTGATGAGAGCATCAGGGACTCTTACACTATAGTACAACTTGAATGTCTGCTTTTCTATGATTCATTCAATGCAGGAAATCATAGAATCTAAGTGTTTGACAACAAAATGCACTTTTGGACTCTGTTGAGTCTGAACGTCTTTTCGGAGCATAAAAAGTTATAAATGCAACTTAAAGCAGTAAAACGTGATGAGAGCATCAGGGACTCTTACACTATAGTACAACTTGAATGTCTGGTATTCTATGATGCATTAAATGCAGGAAATCATAGAATCTAAGTGTTCGACAACAAAAAGCACTTTTGGACTCTGTTGAGTCTGAAACGTCTTTTCGGAGCATAAAAGATGGAAATGCAACTTAAAGCAGTAAAACGTGATGAGAGCATCATGTACTCTTAAATTACAATGAAACATGAATTGCTGGTATTCTATGATGCATTAAATGCAGGAAATCATAGAATCTAAGTGTTCGACAACAAAATGCACTTATGGAATCTGTTGAGCCTGAAACATCTTTTCGGAGCATAAAAAGTTATAAATGCAACTTAAAGCAGTAAAACGTGATGAGAGCATCAGGAACTCTTATATTACAATGAAACATGAATGTCTGGTATTCTATGATGCATTAAATGCAGGAAATCATAGAATCTAAGTGTTCGACAACAAAATGCACTTTTGGACTCTGTTGAGGCTGAAACGTCTTTTCGGAGCATAAAAGTTGGAAATGCAACTTAAAGCAGTAAAACGTGATGAGAGCATCAGGGACTCTTACACTATAGTACAACTTGAATGTCTGCTTTTCTATGATTCATTAAACGCAGGAAATCATAGAATCCAAGTGTTTGACAACAAAATGCACTTTTGGACTCTGTTGAGGCTGAACGTCTTTTCGGAGCATAAAAAGTTATAAATGCAACTTAAAGCAGTAAAACGTGATGAGAGCATCAGGAACTCTTATATTACAATGAAACATGATTGTCTGGTATTCTATGATGCATTAAATGCAGGAAATCATAGAATCTAAGTGTTTGACAACAAAATGCACTTTTGGACTCTGTTGAGGCTGAAACGTCTTTTCGGAGCATAAAAGTTGGAAATGCAACTTAAAGCAGTAAAACGTGATGAGAGCATCAGGTACTCTTACACTATAGTACAACTTCAATGTCTGGTATTCCATGAGGCATTAAATGCAGGAAACCATAGAATCTAAGTGTTCAACAACAAAATGGACTTATGGACTCTACTGAGGCTGAAACGTCTTTTCAGAGCATAAAAGATGGAAATGCAACTTAAAGCAGTAAAACGTGATGAGAGCATCAGGTACTCTTACACTATAGTACAACTTGAATGTCTGGTATTCTATGATGCATTAAATGTAGGAAATCATAGAATCTAAGTGTTCGACAACAAAATGCACTTTTGGACTCTGTTGAGGCTGAAACGTCTTTTCGGAGCACAAAAGTTGGAAATGCAACTTAAAGCAGTAAAACGTGATGAGAGCATCAGGTACTCTTATATTACAATGAAAAATGAATGTCTGGTTTTCTATGATGCATTAAATGCAGGAAATCATAGAATCTAAGTGTTCGACAACAAAAAGCACTTTTGGACTCTGTTGAGGCTGAAACGTCTTTTCGGAGCATAAAAGATGGAAATGCAACTTAAAGCAGTAAAACGTGATGAGAGCATCAGGGACTCTTACACTATAGTACAACTTGAATGTCTGCTTTTCTATGATTCATTCAATGCAGGAAATCATAGAATCTAAGTGTTTGACAACAAAATGCACTTTTGGACTCTGTTGAGTCTGAACGTCTTTTCGGAGCATAAAAAGTTATAAATGCAACTTAAAGCAGTAAAACGTGATGAGAGCATCAGGTACTCTTACACTATAGTACAACTTGAATGTCTGGTATTCTATGATGCATTAAATGCAGGAAATCATAGAATCTAAGTGTTCGACAACAAAAAGCACTTTTGGACTCTGTTGAGTCTGAAACGTCTTTTCGGAGCATAAAAGATGGAAATGCAACTTAAAGCAGTAAAACGTGATGAGAGCATCATGTACTCTTAAATTACAATGAAACATGAATTGCTGGTATTCTATGATGCATTAAATGCAGGAAATCATAGAATCTAAGTGTTCGACAACAAAATGCACTTTTGGACTCTGTTGAGGCTGAAACGTCTTTTCGGAGCATAAAAGTTGGAAATGCAACTTAAAGCAGTAAAACGTGATGAGAGCATCAGGGACTCTTACACTATAGTACAACTTGAACGTCTGCTTTTCTATGATTCATTAAATGCAGGAAATCATAGAATCTAAGTGTTTGACAACAAAATGCACTTTTGGACTCTGTTGAGGCTGAACGTCTTTTCGGAGCATAAAAAGTTATAAATGCAACTTAAAGCAGTAAAACGTGATGAGAGCATCAGGAACTCTTATATTACAATGAAACATGAATGTCTGGTATTCTATGATGCATTAAATGCAGGAAATCATAGAATCTAAGTGTTCAACAACAAAATGGACTTATGGACTCTACTGAGGCTGAAACGTCTTTTCAGAGCATAAAAGATGGAAATGCAACTTAAAGCAGTAAAACGTGATGAGAGCATCAGGCACTCTTACACTACAGTACAACTTGAATGTCTGGTATTCAATGATGCATTAAATGTAGGAAATAATAGAATCTAAGTGTTTGACAACAAAATGCACTTTTGGACTCTGATGAGGCTGAAACGTCTTTTCGGAGCATAAAAGATGGAAATGCAACTTAAAGCAGTAAAACGTTATGAGAGCATCAGGAACTCTTATATTACAATGAAACATGAATGTCTGGTATTCTATGATGCATTAAATGCAGGAAATCATAGAATCTAAGTGTTCGACAACAAAAAGCACTTTTGGACTCTGTTGAGGCTGAAACGTCTTTTCGGAGCATAAAAGATGGAAATGCAACTTAAAGCAGTAAAACGTGATGAGAGCATCAGGTACTCTTACACTATAGTACAACTTGAATGTCTGGTATTCTGTGATGCATTAAATGCAGGAAATCATAGAATCTAAGTGTTCGACAACAAAATGCACTTTTGGACTCTGTTGAGTCTGAAACGTCTTTTCGGAGCATAAAAGATGGAAATGCAACTTAAAGCAGTAAAACGTGATGAGAGCATCAGGAACTCTTATATTACAATGAAACATGAATGTCTGGTATTCTATGATGCATTAAATGCAGGAAATCATAGAATCTAAGTGTTCGACAACAAAAAGCACTTTTGGACTCTGTTGAGGCTGAAACGTCTTTTCGGAGCATAAAAGATGGAAATGCAACTTAAAGCAGTAAAACGTGATGAGAGCATCAGGTACTCTTACACTATAGTACAACTTCAATGTCTGGTATTCCATGAGGCATTAAATGCAGGAAACCATAGAATCTAAGTGTTCAACAACAAAATGGACTTATGGACTCTACTGAGGCTGAAACGTCTTTTCGGAGCATAAAAGATGGAAATGCAACTTTAAGCAGTAAAACGTGATGAGAGCATCAGTTACTCTTATATTACAATGAAACATGAATGTCTGGTATTCTATGATGCATTAAATGCAGGAAATCATAGAATCTAAGTGTTCGACAACAAAATGCACTTTTGGACTCTGTTGAGGCTGAAGCGTCTTTAAGGAGCATAAAAGTTGGAAATGCAACTTAAAGCAGTAAAACGTGATGAGAGCATCAGGTACTCTTACACTACAGTACAACTTGAATGTCTGGTATTCTATGATGCATTAAATGCAGGAAATCATAGAATCTAAGTGTTCGACAACAAAAAGCACTTTTGGACTCTGTTGAGTCTGAAACGTCTTTTCGGAGCATAAAAGATGGAAATGCAACTTAAAGCAGTAAAACGTGATGAGAGCATCATGTACTCTTAAATTACAATGAAACATGAATTGCTGGTATTCTATGATGCATTAAATGCAGGAAATCATAGAATCTAAGTGTTCGACAACAAAATGCACTTATGGAATCTGTTGAGCCTGAAACATCTTTTCGGAGCATAAAAAGTTATGAATGCAACTTAAAGCAGTAAAACGTGATGAGAGCATCAGGGACTCTTACACTATAGTACAACTTGAATGTCTGGTATTCCATGAGGCATTAAATGCAGGAAATCATAGAATCTAAGTGTTCGACAACAAAATGCACTTTTGGACTCTACTGAGGCTGAAACGTCTTTTCGGAGCATAAAAGATGGAAATGCAACTTAAAGCAGTAAAACGTGATGAGAGCATCAGGTACTCTTACACTATAGTACAACTTGAATGTCTGGTATTCAATGATGCATTAAATGCAGGAAATCATAGAATTTAAATGTTTGACAACAAAATGCACTTTTGGACTCTGGTGAGGCTGAAACGTCTTTTCGGAGCATAAAAAGTTATAAACGCAACTTAAAGCAGTAAAACGTGATGAGAGCATCAGGGACTCTTACACTATAGTACAACTTGAATGTCTGCTTTTCTATGATTCATTCAATGCAGGAAATCATAGAATCTAAGTGTTTGACAACAAAATGCACTTTTGGACTCTGTTGAGGCTGAACGTCTTTTCGGAGCATAAAAAGTTATAAATGCAACTTAAAGCAGTAAAACGTGATGAGAGCATCAGGAACTCTTATATTACAATGAAACATGAATGTCTGGTATTCTATGATGCATTAAATGCAGGAAATCATAGAATCTAAGTGTTCGACAACAAAAAGCACTTTTGGACTCTGTTGAGGCTGAAACGTCTTTTCGGAGCATAAAAGATGGAAATGCAACTTAAAGCAGTAAAACGTGATGAGAGCATCAGGTACTCTTACACTATAGTACAACTTCAATGTCTGGTATTCCATGAGGCATTAAATGCAGGAAACCATAGAATCTAAGTGTTCAACAACAAAATGGACTTATGGACTCTACTGAGGCTGAAACGTCTTTTCGGAGCATAAAAGATGGAAATGCAACTTTAAGCAGTAAAACGTGATGAGAGCATCAGTTACTCTTATATTACAATGAAACATGAATGTCTGGTATTCTATGATGCATTAAATGCAGGAAATCATAGAATCTAAGTGTTCGACAACAAAAAGCACTTTTGGACTCTGTTGAGTCTGAAACGTCTTTTCGGAGCATAAAAGATGGAAATGCAACTTAAAGCAGTAAAACGTGATGAGAGCATCATGTACTCTTAAATTACAATGAAACATGAATTGCTGGTATTCTATGATGCATTAAATGCAGGAAATCATAGAATCTAAGTGTTCGACAACAAAATGCACTTATGGAATCTGTTGAGCCTGAAACATCTTTTCGGAGCATAAAAAGTTATGAATGCAACTTAAAGCAGTAAAACGTGATGAGAGCATCAGGGACTCTTACACTATAGTACAACTTCAATGTCTGGTATTCCATGAGGCATTAAATGCAGGAAATCATAGAATCTAAGTGTTCGACAACAAAATGCACTTTTGGACTCTACTGAGGCTGAAACGTCTTTTCGGAGCATAAAAGATGGAAATGCAACTTAAAGCAGTAAAACGTGATGAGAGCATCAGGTACTCTTACACTATAGTACAACTTGAATGTCTGGTATTCAATGATGCATTAAATGCAGGAAATCATAGAATTTAAATGTTTGACAACAAAATGCACTTTTGGACTCTGGTGAGGCTGAAACGTCTTTTCGGAGCATAAAAAGTTATAAACGCAACTTAAAGCAGTAAAACGTGATGAGAGCATCAGGGACTCTTACACTATAGTACAACTTGAATGTCTGCTTTTCTATGATTCATTCAATGCAGGAAATCATAGAATCTAAGTGTTTGACAACAAAATGCACTTTTGGACTCTGTTGAGGCTGAACGTCTTTTCGGAGCATAAAAAGTTATAAATGCAACTTAAAGCAGTAAAACGTGATGAGAGCATCAGGAACTCTTATATTACAATGAAACATGAATGTCTGGTATTCTATGATGCATTAAATGCAGGAAATCATAGAATCTAAGTGTTCGACAACAAAAAGCACTTTTGGACTCTGTTGAGGCTGAAACGTCTTTTCGGAGCATAAAAGATGGAAATGCAACTTAAAGCAGTAAAACGTGATGAGAGCATCAGGTACTCTTACACTATAGTACAACTTCAATGTCTGGTATTCCATGAGGCATTAAATGCAGGAAACCATAGAATCTAAGTGTTCAACAACAAAATGGACTTATGGACTCTACTGAGGCTGAAACGTCTTTTCGGAGCATAAAAGATGGAAATGCAACTTTAAGCAGTAAAACGTGATGAGAGCATCAGGTACTCTTACACTATAGTACAACTTGAATGTCTGTTATTCTATGATGCATTAAATGTAGGAAATCATAGAATCTAAGTGTTCGACAACAAAATGCACTTTTGGACTCTGTTGAGGCTGAAACGTCTTTTCGAAGCATACAAAGTTATAAATACAACTTAAAGCAGTAAAACGTGACGAGAGCATCAGGCACTCTTACACTACAGTACAACTTGAATGTCTGGTATTCAATGATGCATTAAATGCAGGAAATCATAGAATTTAAATGTTTGACAACAAAATGCACTTTTGGACTCTGTTGAGGCTGAAGCGTCTTTAAGGAGCATAAAAGTTGGAAATGCAACTTAAAGCAGTAAAACGTGATGAGAGCATCAGGTACTCTTATATTACAATGAAACATGAATGTCTGGTATTCTATGATGCATTAAATGCAGGAAATCATAGAATCTAAGTGTTCGACAACAAAATGCACTTTTGGACTCTGTTGAGGCTGAAGCGTCTTTAAGGAGCATAAAAGTTGGAAATGCAACTTAAAGCAGTAAAACGTGATGAGAGCATCAGGTACTCTTATATTACAATGAAACATGAATGTCTGGTATTCTATGATGCATTAAATGCAGGAAATCATAGAATCTAAGTGTTTGACAACAAAATGCACTTTTGGACTCTGTTGAGGCTGAAACGTCTTTTCGGAGCATAAAAAGTTATAAATGCAACTTAAAGCAGTAAAACGTGATGAGAGCATCAGAGACTCTTACACTATAGTACAACTTGAATGTCTGGTATTCTATGATGCATTAAATGCAGGAAATCATAGAATCTAAGTGTTCGACAACAAAAAGCACTTTTGGACTCTGTTGAGGCTGAAACGTCTTTTCGGAGCATAAAAGATGGAAATGCAACTTAAAGCAGTAAAACGTGATGAGAGCATCAGGTACTCTTACACTATAGTACAACTTCAATGTCTGGTATTCCATGAGGCATTAAATGCAGGAAACCATTGAATCTAAGTGTTCAACAACAAAATGGACTTATGGACTCTACTGAGGCTGAAACGTCTTTTCGGAGCATAAAAGATGGAAATGCAACTTTAAGCAGTAAAACGTGATGAGAGCATCAGGTACTCTTACACTATAGTACAACTTGAATGTCTGGTATTCTATGATGCATTAAATGTAGGAAATCATAGAATCTAAGTGTTCGACAACAAAATGCACTTTTGGACTCTGTTGAGGCTGAAACGTCTTTTCGAAGCATAAAAAGTTATAAATGCAACTTAAAGCAGTAAAACGTGACGAGAGCATCAGGCACTCTTACACTACAGTACAACTTGAATGTCTGGTATTCAATGATGCATTAAATGCAGGAAATCATAGAATCTAAGTGTTTGACAACAAAATGCACTTTTGGACTCTGTTGAGGCTGAACGTCTTTTCGGAGCATAAAAAGTTATAAATGCTACTTAAACTCTTACACTATAGTACAACTTGAATGTCTGGTATTATATCATGCATTAAATGCAGGAAATCATAGAATCTAAGTGTTTGACAACAAAATGCACTTTTGGACTCTGTTAAGGCTGAAACGTCTTTTCGGAGCATAAAAGTTAAAAATGCAACTTAAAGCAGTAAAACGTGATGAGAGCATCAGGGACTCTTACACTATAGTACAACTTGAATGTCTGGTATTATATCATGGATTAAATGCAGGAAATCATAGAATCTAAGTGTTTGACAACAAAATGCACTTTTGGACTCTGTTGAGGCTGAAACGTCTTTTCGGAGCATAAAAGTCGGAAATGTAACTTAAAGCAGTAAAACGTGATGAGAGCATCAGGTACTCTTACACTATAGTACAACTTGAATGTCTGGTATTCTATGATGAATTAAATGCAGGAAATCATAGAATCTAAGTGTTTGACAACAAAATGTAATTTTGTACTCTGTTGAGGCTGAAACGTCTTTTCGGAGCATACAAGTTGGAAATGTAACTTAAAGCAGTAAAACGTGATGAGATTATCAGGGACTCTTACACTATAGTACAACTTGAATGGCTGGTATTCTGTCATGCATTAAATGCAGGAAATCATAGAATCTAAGTGTTTGACAACAAAATGCACTTTTGGACTCTGTTGAGGCTGAAACGTCTTTTCGGAGCATAAAAGTTGGAAATGCAACTTAAAGCAGTAAAACGTGATGAGAGCATCAGGGACTCTTATATTACAATGAAACATGAATGGTTGGTATTCTATGATGCATTAAATGCAGTAAATCATAGAATCTAAGTGTTTGACAACAAAATGCACTTTTGGACTCTGTTGAGGCTGAAATGTCTTTTCGGAGCATACAAGTTGGAAATGTAACTTAAAGAAGTAAAACGTGATGAGAGCATCAGGGACTCTTACACTATAGTACAACTTGAATGTCTGGTATTCTATCATGCATTAAATGCAGGAAATCATACAATCTAAGTGTTTGACAACAAAATGCACTTTTGGACTCTGTTGAGGCTGAAACGTCTTTTCGGAGCATAAAAGTTGGAAATGCAACTTAAAGCAGTAAAACGTGATGAGAGCATCAGGTACTCTTATACTACAATGAAACATGAATGGCTGGTATTCTATGATGCATTAAATGCAGGAAATCATAGAACCTAAGTGTTTGACAACAAAATGCACTTTTGGACTCTGTTAAGGCTGAAACGTCTTTTCGGAGCATAAAAGTTGAAAATGCAACTTAAAGCAGTAAAACGTGATGAGAGCATCAGGGACTCTTACACTATAGTACAACTTGAATGGCTGGTATTCTATCATGCAATAAATGCAGGAAATCATACAATCTAAGTGTTTGACAACAAAATGCACTTTTGGACTCTGTTGAGGCTGAAACGTCTTTTCGGAGCATACAAGTTGGAAATGTAACTTAAAGCAGTAAAACGTGATGAGAGCATCAGGGACTCTTACACTATAGTACAACTTGAATGGCTGGTATTCTATCATGCATTAAATGCAGGAAATCATAGAATCTAAGTGTTTGACAACAAAATGCACTTTTGGACTCTGTTAAGGCTGAAACGTCTTTTCGGAGCATAAAAGTTGAAAATGCAACTTAAAGCAGTAAAACGTGATGAGAGCATCAGGGACTCTTACACTATAGTACAACTTGAATGTCTGGTATTATATCATGGATTAAATGCAGGAAATCATAGAATCTAAGTGTTTGACAACAAAATGCACTTTTGGACTCTGTTAAGGCTGAAATGTCTTTTCGGAGCATAAAAGTTGGAAATGTAACTTAAAGCAGTAAAACATGATGAGAGCATCAGGGACTCTTACACTATAGTACAACTTGAATGGCTGGTATTCTATCATGCATTAAATGCAGGAAATCATAGAATCTAAGTGTTTGACAACAAAATGCACTTTTGGACTCTGTTAAGGCTGAAACGTCTTTTCGGAGCATAAAAGTTGAAAATGCAACTTAAAGCAGTAACACGTGATGAGACCATCAGGGACTCTTACACTATAGTACAACTTGAATGTCTGGTATTCTATGATGCATTAAATGCAGGAAATCATAGAATCTAAGTGTTCGACAACAAAAAGCACTTTTGGACTCTGTGAGGCTGAAACGTCTTTTCGGAGCATAAAAGATGGAAATGCAACTTAAAGCAGTAAAACGTGATGAGAGCATCAGGTACTCTTACACTATAGTACAACTTCAATGTCTGGTATTCCATGAGGCATTAAATGCAGGAAACCATTGAATCTAAGTGTTCAACAACAAAATGGACTTATGGACTCTACTGAGGCTGAAACGTCTTTTCGGAGCATAAAAGATGGAAATGCAACTTTAAGCAGTAAAACGTGATGAGAGCATCAGGTACTCTTACACTATAGTACAACTTGAATGTCTGGTATTCTATGATGCATTAAATGTAGGAAATCATAGAATCTAAGTGTTCGACAACAAAATGCACTTTTGGACTCTGTTGAGGCTGAAACGTCTTTTCGAAGCATAAAAAGTTATAAATGCAACTTAAAGCAGTAAAACGTGACGAGAGCATCAGGCACTCTTACACTACAGTACAACTTGAATGTCTGGTATTCAATGATGCATTAAATGCAGGAAATCATAGAATCTAAGTGTTTGACAACAAAATGCACTTTTGGACTCTGTTGAGGCTGAACGTCTTTTCGGAGCATAAAAAGTTATAAATGCAACTTAAACTCTTACACTATAGTACAACTTGAATGTCTGGTATTATATCATGCATTAAATGCAGGAAATCATAGAATCTAAGTGTTTGACAACAAAATGCACTTTTGGACTCTGTTAAGGCTGAAACGTCTTTTCGGAGCATAAAAGTTAAAAATGCAACTTAAAGCAGTAAAACGTGATGAGAGCATCAGGGACTCTTACACTATAGTACAACTTGAATGTCTGGTATTATATCATGGATTAAATGCAGGAAATCATAGAATCTAAGTGTTTGACAACAAAATGCACTTTTGGACTCTGTTGAGGCTGAAACGTCTTTTCGGAGCATAAAAGTCGGAAATGTAACTTAAAGCAGTAAAACGTGATGAGAGCATCAGGTACTCTTACACTACAGTACAACTTGAATGTCTGGTATTCTACGATGAATTAAATGCAGGAAATCATAGAATCTAAGTGTTTGACAACAAAATGTAATTTTGTACTCTGTTGAGGCTGAAACGTCTTTTCGGAGCATACAAGTTGGAAATGTAACTTAAAGCAGTAAAACGTGATGAGACTATCAGGGACTCTTACACTATAGTACAACTTGAATGGCTGGTATTCTGTCATGCATTAAATGCAGGAAATCATAGAATCTAAGTGTTTGACAACAAAATGCACTTTTGGACTCTGTTGAGGCTGAAACGTCTTTTCGGAGCATAAAAGTTGGAAATGCAACTTAAAGCAGTAAAACGTGATGAGAGCATCAGGTACTCTTATATTACAATGAAACATGAATGGTTGGTATTCTATGATGCATTAAATGCAGTAAATCATAGAATCTAAGTGTTTGACAACAAAATGCACTTTTGGACTCTGTTGAGGCTGAAATGTCTTTTCGGAGCATACAAGTTGGAAATGTAACTTAAAGAAGTAAAACGTGATGAGAGCATCAGGGACTCTTACACTATAGTACAACTTGAATGTCTGGTATTCTATCATGCATTAAATGCAGGAAATCATACAATCTAAGTGTTTGACAACAAAATGCACTTTTGGACTCTGTTGAGGCTGAAACGTCTTTTCGGAGCATAAAAGTTGGAAATGCAACTTAAAGCAGTAAAACGTGATGAGAGCATCAGGTACTCTTATACTACAATGAAACATGAATGGCTGGTATTCTATGATGCATTAAATGCAGGAAATCATAGAACCTAAGTGTTTGACAACAAAATGCACTTTTGGACTCTGTTAAGGCTGAAACGTCTTTTCGGAGCATAAAAGTTGAAAATGCAACTTAAAGCAGTAAAACGTGATGAGAGCATCATGGACTCTTACACTATAGTACAACTTGAATGGCTGGTATTCTATCATGCATTAAATGCAGGAAATCATAGAATCTAAGTGTTTGACAACAAAATGCACTTTTGGACTCTGTTAAGGCTGAAACGTCTTTTCGGAGCATAAAAGTTGGAAATGCAACTTAAAGCAGTAAAACGTGATGAGAGCATCAGGTACTCTTATACTACAATGAAACATGAATGGCTGGTATTCTATGATGCATTAAATGCAGGAAATCATAGAACCTAAGTGTTTGACAACAAAATGCACTTTTGGACTCTGTTAAGGCTGAAACGTCTTTTCGGAGCATAAAAGTTGAAAATGCAACTTAAAGCAGTAAAACGTGATGAGAGCATCAGGGACTCTTACACTATAGTACAACTTGAATGTCTGGTATTATATCATGGATTAAATGCAGGAAATCATAGAATCTAAGTGTTTGACAACAAAATGCACTTTTGGACTCTGTTAAGGCTGAAACGTCTTTTCGGAGCATAAAAGTTGAAAATGCAACTTAAAGCAGTAAAACGTGATGAGAGCATCAGGGACTCTTACACTATAGTACAACTTGAATGTCTGGTATTATATCATGCATTAAATGCAGGAAATCATAGAATCTAAGTGTTTGACAACAAAATGCACTTTTGGACTCTGTTAAGGCTGAAACGTCTTTTCGGAGCATGAAAGTTAAAAATGCAACTTAAAGCAGTAAAACGTGATGAGAGCATCAGGGACTCTTACACTATAGTACAACTTGAATGTCTGGTATTATATCATGGATTAAATGCAGGAAATCATAGAATCTAAGTGTTTGACAACAAAATGCACTTTTGGACTCTGTTGAGGCTGAAACGTCTTTTCGGAGCATAAAAGTCAGAAATGTAACTTAAAGCAGTAAAACGTGATGAGAGCATCAGGTACTCTTACACTATAGTACAACTTGAATGTCTGGTATTCTATGATGAATTAAATGCAGGAAATCATAGAATCTAAGTGTTTGACAACAAAATGTAATTTTGTACTCTGTTGAGGCTGAAACGTCTTTTCGGAGCATACAAGTTGGAAATGTAACTTAAAGCAGTAAAACGTGATGAGATTATCAGGGACTCTTACACTATAGTACAACTTGAATGGCTGGTATTCTGTCATGCATTAAATGCAGGAAATCATAGAATCTAAGTGTTTGACAACAAAATGCACTTTTGGACTCTGTTGAGGCTGAATTGTCTTTTCGGAGCATAAAAGTTGGAAATGCAACTTAAAGCAGTAAAACGTGATGAGAGCACCAGGTACTCTTATATTGCAATGAAACATAAATGGCTGGTATTATATGATGCATTAAATGCAGTAAATCATAGAATCTAAGTGTTTGACAACAAAATGCACTTTTGGACTCTGTTGAGGCTGAAACGTCTTTTCGGAGCATAAAAGTTGGAAATGCAACTTAAAGCAGTAAAACGTGATGAGAGCATCAGGGACTCTTACACTATAGTACAACTTGAATGTCTGGTATTCTATCATGCATTAAATGCAGGAAATCATACAATCTAAGTGTTTGACAACAAAATGCACTTTTGGACTCTGTTGAGGCTGAAACGTCTTTTTGGTGCATAAAAGTTGGAAATGTAACTCAAAGCAGTAAAACGTGATGAGAGCACCAGGTACTCTTATATTACAATGAAACATAAATGGCTGGTATTCTATGATGCATTAAATGCAGTAAATCATAGAATCTAAGTGTTTGACAACAAAATGCACTTTTGGACTCTGTTGAGGCTGAAACGTCTTTTCGGAGCATACAAGTTGGAAATGTAACTTAAAGCAGTAAAACGTGATGAGAGCATCAGGGACTCTTACACTATAGTACAACTTGAATGTTTGGTATTCTATGATGCATTAAATGTAGGAAATCATAGAATCTAAGTGTTCGACAACAAAATGCACTTTTGGACTCTGTTGAGGCTGAAACGTCTTTTCGAAGCATAAAAAGTTATAAATGCAACTTAAAGCAGTAAAACGTGACGAGAGCATCAGGCACTCTTACACTACAGTACAACTTGAATGTCTGGTATTCAATGATGCATTAAATGCAGGAAATCATAGAATCTAAGTGTTTGACAACAAAATGCACTTTTGGACTCTGTTGAGGCTGAACGTCTTTTCGGAGCATAAAAAGTTATAAATGCAACTTAAACTCTTACACTATAGTACAACTTGAATGTCTGGTATTATATCATGCATTAAATGCAGGAAATCATAGAATCTAAGTGTTTGACAACAAAATGCACTTTTGGACTCTGTTAAGGCTGAAACGTCTTTTCGGAGCATAAAAGTTAAAAATGCAACTTAAAGCAGTAAAACGTGATGAGAGCATCAGGGACTCTTACACTATAGTACAACTTGAATGTCTGGTATTATATCATGGATTAAATGCAGGAAATCATAGAATCTAAGTGTTTGACAACAAAATGCACTTTTGGACTCTGTTGAGGCTGAAACGTCTTTTCGGAGCATAAAAGTCGGAAATGTAACTTAAAGCAGTAAAACGTGATGAGAGCATCAGGTACTCTTACACTATAGTACAACTTGAATGTCTGGTATTCTATGATGAATTAAATGCAGGAAATCATAGAATCTAAGTGTTTGACAACAAAATGTAATTTTGTACTCTGTTGAGGCTGAAACGTCTTTTCGGAGCATACAAGTTGGAAATGTAACTTAAAGCAGTAAAACGTGATGAGATTATCAGGGACTCTTACACTATAGTACAACTTGAATGGCTGGTATTCTGTCATGCATTAAATGCAGGAAATCATAGAATCTAAGTGTTTGACAACAAAATGCACTTTTGGACTCTGTTGAGGCTGAAACGTCTTTTCGGAGCATAAAAGTTGGAAATGCAACTTAAAGCAGTAAAACGTGATGAGAGCATCAGGTACTCTTATATTACAATGAAACATGAATGGTTGGTATTCTATGATGCATTAAATGCAGTAAATCATAGAATCTAAGTGTTTGACAACAAAATGCACTTTTGGACTCTGTTGAGGCTGAAATGTCTTTTCGGAGCATACAAGTTGGAAATGCAACTTAAAGAAGTAAAACGTGATGAGAGCATCAGGGACTCTTACACTATAGTACAACTTGAATGTCTGGTATTCTATCATGCATTAAATGCAGGAAATCATACAATCTAAGTGTTTGACAACAAAATGCACTTTTGGACTCTGTTGAGGCTGAAACGTCTTTTCGGAGCATAAAAGTTGGAAATGCAACTTTAAGCAGTAAAACGTGATGAGAGCATCAGGTACTCTTATACTACAATGAAACATGAATGGCTGGTATTCTATGATGCATTAAATGCAGGAAATCATAGAACCTAAGTGTTTGACAACAAAATGCACTTTTGGACTCTGTTAAGGCTGAAACGTCTTTTCGGAGCATAAAAGTTGAAAATGCAACTTAAAGCAGTAAAACGTGATGAGAGCATCAGGGACTCTTACACTATAGTACAACTTGAATGGCTGGTATTCTATCATGCAATAAATGCAGGAAATCATACAATCTAAGTGTTTGACAACAAAATGCACTTTTGGACTCTGTTGAGGCTGAAATGTCTTTTCGGAGCATACAAGTTGGAAATGTAACTTAAAGCAGTAAAACGTGATGAGAGCATCAGGGACTCTTACACTATAGTACAACTTGAATGGCTGGTATTCTATCATGCATTAAATGCAGGAAATCATAGAATCTAAGTGTTTGACAACAAAATGCACTTTTGGACTCTGTTAAGGCTGAAACGTCTTTTCGGAGCATAAAAGTTGAAAATGCAACTTAAAGCAGTAAAACGTGATGAGAGCATCAGGGACTCTTACACTATAGTACAACTTGAATGTCTGGTATTATATCATGGATTAAATGCAGGAAATCATAGAATCTAAGTGTTTGACAACAAAATGCACTTTTGGACTCTGTTAAGGCTGAAATGTCTTTTCGGAGCATAAAAGTTGGAAATGTAACTTAAAGCAGTAAAACATGATGAGAGCATCAGGGACTCTTACACTATAGTACAACTTGAATGGCTGGTATTCTATCATGCATTAAATGCAGGAAATCATAGAATCTAAGTGTTTGACAACAAAATGCACTTTTGGACTCTGTTAAGGCTGAAACGTCTTTTCGGAGCATAAAAGTTGAAAATGCAACTTAAAGCAGTAACACGTGATGAGACCATCAGGGACTCTTACACTATAGTACAACTTGAATGTCTGGTATTCTATGATGCATTAAATGCAGGAAATCATAGAATCTAAGTGTTCGACAACAAAAAGCACTTTTGGACTCTGTGAGGCTGAAACGTCTTTTCGGAGCATAAAAGATGGAAATGCAACTTAAAGCAGTAAAACGTGATGAGAGCATCAGGTACTCTTACACTATAGTACAACTTCAATGTCTGGTATTCCATGAGGCATTAAATGCAGGAAACCATTGAATCTAAGTGTTCAACAACAAAATGGACTTATGGACTCTACTGAGGCTGAAACGTCTTTTCGGAGCATAAAAGATGGAAATGCAACTTTAAGCAGTAAAACGTGATGAGAGCATCAGGTACTCTTACACTATAGTACAACTTGAATGTCTGGTATTCTATGATGCATTAAATGTAGGAAATCATAGAATCTAAGTGTTCGACAACAAAATGCACTTTTGGACTCTGTTGAGGCTGAAACGTCTTTTCGAAGCATAAAAAGTTATAAATGCAACTTAAAGCAGTAAAACGTGACGAGAGCATCAGGCACTCTTACACTATAGTACAACTTGAATGTCTGGTATTCTATGATGCATTAAATGTAGGAAATCATAGAATCTAAGTGTTCGACAACAAAATGCACTTTTGGACTCTGTTGAGGCTGAAACGTCTTTTCGAAGCATAAAAAGTTATAAATGCAACTTAAAGCAGTAAAACGTGACGAGAGCATCAGGGACTCTTACACTATAGTACAACTTGAATGTCTGGTATTATATCATGGATTAAATGCAGGAAATCATAGAATCTAAGTGTTTGACAACAAAATGCACTTTTGGACTCTGTTGAGGCTGAACGTCTTTTCGGAGCATAAAAAGTTATAAATGCAACTTAAACTCTTACACTATAGTACAACTTGAATGTCTGGTATTATATCATGCATTAAATGCAGGAAATCATAGAATCTAAGTGTTTGACAACAAAATGCACTTTTGGACTCTGTTAAGGCTGAAACGTCTTTTCGGAGCATAAAAGTTAAAAATGCAACTTAAAGCAGTAAAACGTGATGAGAGCATCAGGGACTCTTACACTATAGTACAACTTGAATGTCTGGTATTATATCATGGATTAAATGCAGGAAATCATAGAATCTAAGTGTTTGACAACAAAATGCACTTTTGGACTCTGTTGAGGCTGAAACGTCTTTTCGGAGCATAAAAGTCGGAAATGTAACTTAAAGCAGTAAAACGTGATGAGAGCATCAGGGACTCTTACACTATAGTACAACTTGAATGTCTGGTATTCTACGATGAATTAAATGCAGGAAATCATAGAATCTAAGTGTTTGACAACAAAATGTAATTTTGTACTCTGTTGAGGCTGAAACGTCTTTTCGGAGCATACAAGTTGGAAATGTAACTTAAAGCAGTAAAACGTGATGAGACTATCAGGGACTCTTACACTATAGTACAACTTGAATGGCTGGTATTCTGTCATGCATTAAATGCAGGAAATCATAGAATCTAAGTGTTTGACAACAAAATGCACTTTTGGACTCTGTTGAGGCTGAAACGTCTTTTCGGAGCATAAAAGTTGGAAATGCAACTTAAAGCAGTAAAACGTGATGAGAGCATCAGGTACTCTTATATTACAATGAAACATGAATGGTTGGTATTCTATGATGCATTCAATGCAGTAAATCATAGAATCTAAGTGTTTGACAACAAAATGCACTTTTGGACTCTGTTGAGGCTGAAATGTCTTTTCGGAGCATACAAGTTGGAAATGTAACTTAAAGAAGTAAAACGTGATGAGAGCATCAGGGACTCTTACACTATAGTACAACTTGAATGTCTGGTATTCTATCATGCATTAAATGCAGGAAATCATACAATCTAAGTGTTTGACAACAAAATGCACTTTTGGACTCTGTTGAGGCTGAAACGTCTTTTCGGAGCATAAAAGTTGGAAATGCAACTTAAAGCAGTAAAACGTGATGAGAGCATCAGGTACTCTTATACTACAATGAAACATGAATGGCTGGTATTCTATGATGCATTAAATGCAGGAAATCATAGAACCTAAGTGTTTGACAACAAAATGCACTTTTGGACTCTGTTAAGGCTGAAACGTCTTTTCGGAGCATAAAAGTTGAAAATGCAACTTAAAGCAGTAAAACGTGATGAGAGCATCATGGACTCTTACACTATAGTACAACTTGAATGGCTGGTATTCTATCATGCATTAAATGCAGGAAATCATAGAATCTAAGTGTTTGACAACAAAATGCACTTTTGGACTCTGTTAAGGCTGAAACGTCTTTTCGGAGCATAAAAGTTGAAAATGCAACTTAAAGCAGTAACACGTGATGAGACCATCAGGGACTCTTACACTATAGTACAACTTGAATGGCTGGTATTCTATCATGCATTAAATGCAGGAAATCATAGAACCTAAGTGTTTGACAACAAAATGCACTTTTGGACTCTGTTAAGGCTGAAACGTCTTTTCGGAGCATAAAAGTTGAAAATGCAACTTAAAGCAGTAAAACGTGATGAGAGCATCAGGGACTCTTACACTATAGTACAACTTGAATGTCTGGTATTATATCATGGATTAAATGCAGGAAATCATAGAATCTAAGTGTTTGACAACAAAATGCACTTTTGGACTCTGTTAAGGCTGAAACGTCTTTTCGGAGCATAAAAGTTGAAAATGCAACTTAAAGCAGTAAAACGTGATGAGAGCATCAGGGACTCTTACACTATAGTACAACTTGAATGTCTGGTATTATATCATGCATTAAATGCAGGAAATCATAGAATCTAAGTGTTTGACAACAAAATGCACTTTTGGACTCTGTTAAGGCTGAAACGTCTTTTCGGAGCATGAAAGTTAAAAATGCAACTTAAAGCAGTAAAACGTGATGAGAGCATCAGGGACTCTTACACTATAGTACAACTTGAATGTCTGGTATTATATCATGGATTAAATGCAGGAAATCATAGAATCTAAGTGTTTGACAACAAAATGCACTTTTGGACTCTGTTGAGGCTGAAACGTCTTTTCGGAGCATAAAAGTCAGAAATGTAACTTAAAGCAGTAAAACGTGATGAGAGCATCAGGTACTCTTACACTATAGTACAACTTGAATGTCTGGTATTCTATGATGAATTAAATGCAGGAAATCATAGAATCTAAGTGTTTGACAACAAAATGTAATTTTGTACTCTGTTGAGGCTGAAACGTCTTTTCGGAGCATACAAGTTGGAAATGTAACTTAAAGCAGTAAAACGTGATGAGATTATCAGGGACTCTTACACTATAGTACAACTTGAATGGCTGGTATTCTGTCATGCATTAAATGCAGGAAATCATAGAATCTAAGTGTTTGACAACAAAATGCACTTTTGGACTCTGTTGAGGCTGAATTGTCTTTTCGGAGCATAAAAGTTGGAAATGCAACTTAAAGCAGTAAAACGTGATGAGAGCACCAGGTACTCTTATATTGCAATGAAACATAAATGGCTGGTATTATATGATGCATTAAATGCAGTAAATCATAGAATCTAAGTGTTTGACAACAAAATGCACTTTTGGACTCTGTTGAGGCTGAAACGTCTTTTCGGAGCATACAAGTTGGAAATGTAACTTAAAGCAGTAAAACGTGATGAGAGCATCAGGGACTCTTACACTATAGTACAACTTGAATGGCTGGTATTCTATCATGCATTAAATGCAGGAAATCATACAATCTAAGTGTTTGACAACAAAATGCACTTTTGGACTGTGTTGAGGCTGAAACGTCTTTTCGGAGCATAAAAGTTGGAAATGCAACTTAAAGCAGTAAAACGTGATGAGAGCATCAGGTACTCTTATATTACAATGAAACATGAATGGCTGGTATTCTATGATGCATTAAATGCAGGAAATCATAGAACCTAAGTGTTTGACAACAAAATGCACTTTTGACTCTGTTAAGGCTGAAACGTCTTTTCGGAGCATAAAAGTTGAAAATGCAACTTAAAGCAGTAAAACGTGATGAGAGCATCAGGGACTCTTACACTATAGTACAACTTGAATGTCTGGTATTCTATCATGCATTAAATGCAGGAAATCATACAATCTAAGTGTTTGACAACAAAATGCACTTTTGGACTCTGTTGAGGCTGAAACGTCTTTTCGGAGCATAAAAGTTGGAAATGCAACTTAAAGCAGTAAAACGTGATGAGAGCATCAGGGACTCTTACACTATAGTACAACTTGAATGGCTGGTATTCTATCATGCATTCAATGCAGGAAATCATACAATCTAAGTGTTTGACAACAAAATGCACTTTTGGACTCTGTTAAGGCTGAAACGTCTTTTCGGAGCATAAAAGTTAAAAATGCAACTTAAAGCAGTAAAACGTGATGAGAGCATCAGGGACTCTTACACTATAGTACAACTTGAATGTCTGGTATTCTATCATGCATTAAATGCAGGAAATCATACAATCTAAGTGTTTGACAACAAAATGCACTTTTGGACTCTGTTGAGGCTGAAACGTCTTTTCGGAGCATAAAAGTTGGAAATGCAACTTAAAGCAGTAAAACGTGATGAGAGCATCAGGTACTCTTATATTACAATGAAACATGAATGGCTGGTATTCTATGATGCATTAAATGCAGGAAATCATACAATCTAAGTGTTTGACAACAAAATGCACTTTTGGACTCTGTTAAGGCTGAAACGTCTTTTCGGAGCATAAAAGTTGAAAATGCAACTTAAAGCAGTAAAACGTGATGAGAGCATCAGGAGCTCTTACACTATAGTACAACTTGAATGTCTGGTATTATAGCATGCATTAAATGCAGGAAATCATAGAATCTAAGTGTTTGACAACAAAATGCACTTTTGGACTCTGTTGAGGCTGAAATGTCTTTTCGGAGCATACAAGTTGGAAATGTAACTTAAAGAAGTAAAACGTGATGAGAGCATCAGGGACTCTTACACTATAGTACAACTTGAATGGCTGGTATTCTATCATGCATTAAATGCAGGAAATCATAGAATCTAAGTGTTTGACAACAAAATGCACTTTTGGACTCTGTTGAGGCTGAAATGTCTTTTCGGAGCATACAAGTTGGAAATGTAACTTAAAGCAGTAAAACGTGATGAGAGCATCAGGGACTCTTACACCTAAGTGTTTGACAACAAAATGCACTTTTGGACTCTGTTGAGGCTGAAACGTCTTTTCGGAGCATAAAAGTTGAAAATGCAACTTAAAGCAGTAAAACATGATGAGAGCATCAGGGACTCTTACACTATAGTACAACTTGAATGTCTGGTATTATATCATGCATTAAATGCAGGAAATCATAGAATCTAAGTGTTTGACAACAAAATGCACTTTTGGACTCTGTTGAGGCTGAAATGTCTTTTCGGAGCATACAAGTTGGAAATGTAACTTAAAGCAGTAAAACGTGATGAGAGCATCAGGTACTCTTATATTACAATGAAACATGAATGGCTGGTATTCTATCATGCAATAAATGCAGGAAATCATACAATCTAAGTGTTTGACAACAAAATGCACTTTTGGACTCTGTTGAGGCTGAAACGTCTTTTCGGAGCATACAAGTTGGAAATGTAACTTAAAGCAGTAAAACGTTATGAGATTATCAGGGACTCTTACACTATAGTACAACTTGAATGGCTGGTATTATATCATGCATTAAATGCAGTTAATCATAGAATCTAAGTGTTTGACAACAAAATGCACTTTTGGACTCTGTTGAGGCTGAAATGTCTTTTCGGAGCATACAAGTTGGAAATGTAACTTAAAGAAGTAAAACGTGATGAGAGCATCAGGTACTCTTACACTATAGTACAACTTGAATGTCTGGTATTCTATCATGCATTAAATGCAGGAAATCATACAATCTAAGTGTTTGACAACAAAATGCACTTTTGGACTCTGTTAAGGCTGAAACGTCTTTTCGGAGCATAAAAGTTAAAAATGCAACTTAAAGCAGTAAAACGTGATGAGAGCATCAGGTACTCTTACACTATAGTACAACTTGAATGTCTGGTATTCTATCATGCATTAAATGCAGGAAATCATACAATCTAAGTGTTTGACAACAAAATGCACTTTTGGACTCTGTTAAGGCTGAAATGTCTTTTCGGAGCATACAAGTTGGAAATGTAACTTAAAGAAGTAAAACGTGATGAGAGCATCAGGGACTCTTACACTATAGTACAACTTGAATGGCTGGTATTCTATCATGCATTAAATGCAGGAAATCATAGAATCTAAGTGTTTGACAACAAAATGCACTTTTGGACTCTGTTGAGGCTGAAATGTCTTTTCGGAGCATACAAGTTGGAAATGTAACTTAAAGCAGTAAAACGTGATGAGAGCATCAGGGACTCTTACACCTAAGTGTTTGACAACAAAATGCACTTTTGGACTCTGTTGAGGCTGAAACGTCTTTTCGGAGCATAAAAGTTGAAAATGCAACTTAAAGCAGTAAAACATGATGAGAGCATCAGGGACTCTTACACTATAGTACAACTTGAATGTCTGGTATTATATCATGCATTAAATGCAGGAAATCATAGAATCTAAGTGTTTGACAACAAAATGCACTTTTGGACTCTGTTGAGGCTGAAATGTCTTTTCGGAGCATACAAGTTGGAAATGTAACTTAAAGCAGTAAAACGTGATGAGAGCATCAGGTACTCTTATATTACAATGAAACATGAATGGCTGGTATTCTATCATGCAATAAATGCAGGAAATCATACAATCTAAGTGTTTGACAACAAAATGCACTTTTGGACTCTGTTGAGGCTGAAACGTCTTTTCGGAGCATACAAGTTGGAAATGTAACTTAAAGCAGTAAAACGTTATGAGATTATCAGGGACTCTTACACTATAGTACAACTTGAATGGCTGGTATTATATCATGCATTAAATGCAGTTAATCATAGAATCTAAGTGTTTGACAACAAAATGCACTTTTGGACTCTGTTGAGGCTGAAATGTCTTTTCGGAGCATACAAGTTGGAAATGTAACTTAAAGAAGTAAAACGTGATGAGAGCATCAGGTACTCTTACACTATAGTACAACTTGAATGTCTGGTATTCTATCATGCATTAAATGCAGGAAATCATACAATCTAAGTGTTTGACAACAAAATGCACTTTTGGACTCTGTTAAGGCTGAAACGTCTTTTCGGAGCATAAAAGTTAAAAATGCAACTTAAAGCAGTAAAACGTGATGAGAGCATCAGGTACTCTTACACTATAGTACAACTTGAATGTCTGGTATTCTATCATGCATTAAATGCAGGAAATCATACAATCTAAGTGTTTGACAACAAAATGCACTTTTGGACTCTGTTAAGGCTGAAACGTCTTTTCGGAGCATAAAAGTTAAAAATGCAACTTAAAGCAGTAAAACGTGATGAGAGCATCAGGTACTCTTATATTACAATGAAACATGAATGGCTGGTATTCTATGATGCATTAAATGCAGGAAATCATAGAACCTAAGTGTTTGACAACAAAATGCACTTTTGGACTCTGTTGAGGCTGAAACGTCTTTTCGGAGCATAAAAGTTGAAAATGCAACTTAAAGCAGTAAAACGTGATGAGAGCATCAGGGACTCTTACACTATAGTACAACTTGAATGGCTGGTATTCTATCATGCAATAAATGCAGGAAATCATACAATCTAAGTGTTTGACAACAAAATGCACTTTTGGACTCTGTTGAGGCTGAAATGTCTTTTCGGAGCATACAAGTTGGAAATGTAACTTAAAGCAGTAAAACGTGATGAGAGCATCAGGGACTCTTACACTATAGTACAACTTGAATGGCTGGTATTCTATCATGCATTAAATGCAGGAAATCATAGAATCTAAGTGTTTGACAACAAAATGCACTTTTGGACTCTGTTAAGGCTGAAACGTCTTTTCGGAGCATAAAAGTTAAAAATGCAACTTAAAGCAGTAAAACGTGATGAGAGCATCAGGTACTCTTATATTACAATGAAACATGAATGGTTGGTATTCTATGATGCATTAAATGCAGTAAATCATAGAATCTAAGTGTTTGACAACAAAATGCACTTTTGGACTCTGTTGAGGCTGAAACGTCTTTTCGGAGCATAAAAGTTGAAAATGCAACTTAAAGCAGTAAAACGTGATGAGAGCATCAGGGACTCTTACACTATAGTACAACTTGAATGTCTGGTATTATATCATGCATTAAATGCAGGAAATCATAGAATCTAAGTGTTTGACAACAAAATGCACTTTTGGACTCTGTTGAGGCTGAAATGTCTTTTCGGAGCATACAAGTTGGAAATGTAACTTAAAGAAGTAAAACGTGATGAGAGCATCAGGTACTCTTACACTATAGTACAACTTGAATGTCTGGTATTCTATCATGCATTAAATGCAGGAAATCATACAATCTAAGTGTTTGACAACAAAATGCACTTTTGGACTCTGTTAAGGCTGAAACGTCTTTTCGGAGCATAAAAGTTGAAAATGCAACTTAAAGCAGTAAAACGTGATGAGAGCATCAGGTACTCTTACACTATAGTACAACTTGAATGTCTGGTATTCTATCATGCATTAAATGCAGGAAATCATACAATCTAAGTGTTTGACAACAAAATGCACTTTTGGACTCTGTTAAGGCTGAAACGTCTTTTCGGAGCATAAAAGTTAAAAATGCAACTTAAAGCAGTAAAACGTGATGAGAGCATCAGGTACTTTTATATTACAATGAAACATGAATGGCTGGTATTCTATGATGCATTAAATGCAGGAAATCATAGAACCTAAGTGTTTGACAACAAAATGCACTTTTGGACTCTGTTGAGGCTGAAACGTCTTTTCGGAGCATAAAAGTTGAAAATGCAACTTAAAGCAGTAAAACGTGATGAGAGCATCAGGGACTCTTACACTATAGTACAACTTGAATGGCTGGTATTCTATCATGCAATAAATGCAGGAAATCATAGAATCTAAGTGTTTGACAACAAAATGCACTTTTGGACTCTGTTGAGGCTGAAATGTCTTTTCGGAGCATACAAGTTGGAAATGTAACTTAAAGCAGTAAAACGTGATGAGAGCATCAGGGACTCTTACACTATAGTACAACTTGAATGGCTGGTATTCTATCATGCATTAAATGCAGGAAATCATACAATCTAAGTGTTTGACAACAAAATGCACTTTTGGACTCTGTTAAGGCTGAAACGTCTTTTCGGAGCATAAAAGTTAAAAATGCAACTTAAAGCAGTAAAACGTGATGAGAGCATCAGGTACTCTTATATTACAATGAAACATGAATGGTTGGTATTCTATGATGCATTAAATGCAGTAAATCATAGAATCTAAGTGTTTGACAACAAAATGCACTTTTGTACTCTGTTGAGGCTGAAACGTCTTTTCGGAGCATAAAAGTTGAAAATGCAACTTAAAGCAGTAAAACGTGATGAGAGCATCAGGGACTCTTACACTATAGTACAACTTGAATGTCTGGTATTATATCATGCATTAAATGCAGGAAATCATAGAATCTAAGTGTTTGACAACAAAATGCACTTTTGGACTCTGTTGAGGCTGAAATGTCTTTTCGGAGCATACAAGTTGGAAATGTAACTTAAAGAAGTAAAACGTGATGAGAGCATCAGGTACTCTTACACTATAGTACAACTTGAATGTCTGGTATTCTATGATGCATTAAATGCAGGAAATCATACAATCTAAGTGTTTGACAACAAAATGCACTTTTGGACTCTGTTAAGGCTGAAACGTCTTTTCGGAGCATAAAAGTTAAAAATGCAACTTAAAGCAGTAAAACGTGATGAGAGCATCAGGTACTCTTATATTACAATGAAACATGAATGGCTGGTATTCTATCATGCAATAAATGCAGGAAATCATACAATCTAAGTGTTTGACAACAAAATGCACTTTTGGACTCTGTTGAGGCTGAAACGTCTTTTCGGAGCATACAAGTTGGAAATGTAACTTAAAGCAGTAAAACGTTATGAGATTATCAGGGACTCTTACACTATAGTACAACTTGAATGTCTGGTATTCTATGATGCATTAAATGCAGTAAATCATAGAATCTAAGTGTTTGACAACAAAATGCACTTTTGGACTCTGTTGAGGCTGAAATGTCTTTTCGGAGCATACAAGTTGGAAATGTAACTTAAAGAAGTAAAACGTGATGAGAGCATCAGGTACTCTTACACTATAGTACAACTTGAATGTCTGGTATTCTATCATGCATTAAATGCAGGAAATCATACAATCTAAGTGTTTGACAACAAAATGCACTTTTGGACTCTGTTAAGGCTGAAACGTCTTTTCGGAGCATAAAAGTTAAAAATGCAACTTAAAGCAGTAAAACGTGATGAGAGCATCAGGTACTCTTATATTACAATGAAACATGAATGGCTGGTATTCTATGATGCATTAAATGCAGGAAATCATAGAACCTAAGTGTTTGACAACAAAATGCACTTTTGGACTCTGTTAAGGCTGAAACGTCTTTTCGGAGCATAAAAGTTGAAAATGCAACTTAAAGCAGCAAAACGTGATGAGAGCATCAGGTACTCTTACACTATAGTACAACTTGAATTGCTGGTATTCTATGATGCATTAAATGCAGGAAATCATAGAATCTAAGTGTTTGACAACAAAATGCACTTTTGGACTCTGTTGAGGCTGAAATGTCTTTTCGGAGCATACAAGTTGGAAATGTAACTTAAAGAAGTAAAACGTGATGAGAGCATCAGGGACTCTTACACTATAGTACAACTTGAATGTCTGGTATTCTATCATGCATTAAATGCAGGAAATCATACAATCTAAGTGTTTGACAACAAAATGCACTTTTGGACTCTGTTAAGGCTGAAACGTCTTTTCGGAGCATAAAAGTTAAAAATGCAACTTAAAGCAGTAAAACGTGATGAGAGCATCAGGTACTTTTATATTACAATGAAACATGAATGGCTGGTATTCTATGATGCATTAAATGCAGGAAATCATAGAACCTAAGTGTTTGACAACAAAATGCACTTTTGGACTCTGTTGAGGCTGAAACGTCTTTTCGGAGCATAAAAGTTGAAAATGCAACTTAAAGCAGTAAAACGTGATGAGAGCATCAGGGACTCTTACACTATAGTACAACTTGAATGGCTGGTATTCTATCATGCAATAAATGCAGGAAATCATACAATCTAAGTGTTTGACAACAAAATGCACTTTTGGACTCTGTTGAGGCTGAAATGTCTTTTCGGAGCATACAAGTTGGAAATGTAACTTAAAGCAGTAAAACGTGATGAGAGCATCAGGGACTCTTACACTATAGTACAACTTGAATGGCTGGTATTCTATCATGCATTAAATGCAGGAAATCATAGAATCTAAGTGTTTGACAACAAAATGCACTTTTGGACTCTGTTGAGGCTGAAACGTCTTTTCGGAGCATAAAAGT
Organism: Taurulus bubalis; assembly: GCF_910589615.1. Lineage (NCBI taxonomy): Eukaryota > Metazoa > Chordata > Actinopteri > Perciformes > Cottidae > Taurulus > Taurulus bubalis. The sequence continues at coordinate 3,472,700 of NC_136595.1, forward strand.
TGGAAATGTAACTTAAAGCAGTAAAACGTGATGAGAGCATCAGCTACTCTTACACTATAGTACAACTTGAATGTCTGGTATTCTATGATGAATTAAATGCAGGAAATCATAGAATCTAAGTGTTTGACAACAAAATGCACTTTTGGACTCTGTTGAGGCTGAAATGTCTTTTCGGAGCATACAAGTTGGAAATGTAACTTAAAGAAGTAAAACGTGATGAGAGCATCAGGTACTCTTACACTATAGTACAACTTGAATGTCTGGTATTCTATCATGCATTAAATGCAGGAAATCATAGAATCTAAGTGTTTGACAACAAAATGCACTTTTGGACTCTGTTGAGGCTGAAACGTCTTTTCGGAGCATAAAAGTTGAAAATGCAACTTAAAGCAGTAAAACGTGATGAGAGCATCAGGGACTCTTACACTATAGTACAACTTGAATGTCTGGTATTATATCATGCATTAAATGCAGTAAATCATAGAATCTAAGTGTTTGACAACAAAATGCACTTTTGGACTCTGTTGAGGCTGAAATGTCTTTTCGGAGCATACAAGTTGGAAATGTAACTTAAAGAAGTAAAACGTGATGAGAGCATCAGGTACTCTTACACTATAGTACAACTTGAATGTCTGGTATTCTATCATGCATTAAATGCAGGAAATCATACAATCTAAGTGTTTGACAACAAAATGCACTTTTGGACTCTGTTGAGGCTGAAATGTCTTTTCGGAGCATACAAGTTGGAAATGTAACTTAAAGAAGTAAAACGTGATGAGAGCATCAGGTACTCTTACACTATAGTACAACTTGAATGTCTGGTATTCTATCATGCATTAAATGCAGGAAATCATACAATCTAAGTGTTTGACAACAAAATGCACTTTTGGACTCTGTTAAGGCTGAAACGTCTTTTCGGAGCATAAAAGTTAAAAATGCAACTTAAAGCAGTAAAACGTGATGAGAGCATCAGGTACTCTTATATTACAATGAAACATGAATGGCTGGTATTCTATCATGCAATAAATGCAGGAAATCATACAATCTAAGTGTTTGACAACAAAATGCACTTTTGGACTCTGTTGAGGCTGAAACGTCTTTTCGGAGCATACAAGTTGGAAATGTAACTTAAAGCAGTAAAACGTTATGAGATTATCAGGGACTCTTACACTATAGTACAACTTGAATGGCTGGTATTCTATGATGCATTAAATGCAGTAAATCATAGAATCTAAGTGTTTGACAACAAAATGCACTTTTGGACTCTGTTGAGGCTGAAATGTCTTTTCGGAGCATACAAGTTGGAAATGTAACTTAAAGAAGTAAAACGTGATGAGAGCATCAGGTACTCTTACACTATAGTGCAACTTGAATGTCTGGTATTCTATCATGCATTAAATGCAGGAAATCATACAATCTAAGTGTTTGACAACAAAATGCACTTTTGGACTCTGTTGAGGCTGAAATGTCTTTTCGGAGCATACAAGTTGGAAATGTAACTTAAAGAAGTAAAACGTGATGAGAGCATCAGGTACTCTTACACTATAGTACAACTTGAATGTCTGGTATTCTATCATGCATTAAATGCAGGAAATCATACAATCTAAGTGTTTGACAACAAAATGCACTTTTGGACTCTGTTAAGGCTGAAACGTCTTTTCGGAGCATAAAAGTTAAAAATGCAACTTAAAGCAGTAAAACGTGATGAGAGCATCAGGTACTTTTATATTACAATGAAACATGAATGGCTGGTATTCTATGATGCATTAAATGCAGGAAATCATAGAACCTAAGTGTTTGACAACAAAATGCACTTTTGGACTCTGTTGAGGCTGAAACGTCTTTTCGGAGCATAAAAGTTGAAAATGCAACTTAAAGCAGTAAAACGTGATGAGAGCATCAGGGACTCTTACACTATAGTACAACTTGAATGGCTGGTATTCTATCATGCAATAAATGCAGGAAATCATACAATCTAAGTGTTTGACAACAAAATGCACTTTTGGACTCTGTTGAGGCTGAAACGTCTTTTCGGAGCATAAAAGTCGGAAATGTAACTTAAAGCAGTAAAACGTGATGAGAGCATCAGGTACTCTTACACTATAGTACAACTTGAATGTCTGGTATTCTATCATGCATTAAATGCAGGAAATCATACAATCTAAGTGTTTGACAACAAAATGCACTTTTGGACTCTGTTAAGGCTGAAACGTCTTTTCGGAGCATAAAAGTTAAAAATGCAACTTAAAGCAGTAAAACGTGATGAGAGCATCAGGTACTCTTATATTACAATGAAACATGAATGGTTGGTATTCTATGATGCATTAAATGCAGTAAATCATAGAATCTAAGTGTTTGACAACAAAATGCACTTTTGGACTCTGTTGAGGCTGAAACGTCTTTTCGGAGCATAAAAGTTGAAAATGCAACTTAAAGCAGTAAAACGTGATGAGAGCATCAGGGACTCTTACACTATAGTACAACTTGAATGTCTGGTATTATATCATGCAATAAATGCAGGAAATCATACAATCTAAGTGTTTGACAACAAAATGCACTTTTGGACTCTGTTGAGGCTGAAATGTCTTTTCGGAGCATACAAGTTGGAAATGTAACTTAAAGAAGTAAAACGTGATGAGAGCATCAGGTACTCTTACACTATAGTACAACTTGAATGTCTGGTATTCTATCATGCATTAAATGCAGGAAATCATACAATCTAAGTGTTTGACAACAAAATGCACTTTTGGACTCTGTTGAGGCTGAAACGTCTTTTCGGAGCATAAAAGTTGAAAATGCAACTTAAAGCAGTAAAACGTGATGAGAGCATCAGGGACTCTTACACTATAGTACAACTTGAATGTCTGGTATTATATCATGCATTAAATGCAGTAAATCATAGAATCTAAGTGTTTGACAACAAAATGCACTTTTGGACTCTGTTGAGGCTGAAATGTCTTTTCGGAGCATACAAGTTGGAAATGTAACTTAAAGAAGTAAAACGTGATGAGAGCATCAGGTACTCTTACACTATAGTACAACTTGAATGTCTGGTATTCTATCATGCATTAAATGCAGGAAATCATACAATCTAAGTGTTTGACAACAAAATGCACTTTTGGACTCTGTTGAGGCTGAAATGTCTTTTCGGAGCATACAAGTTGGAAATGTAACTTAAAGAAGTAAAACGTGATGAGAGCATCAGGTACTCTTACACTATAGTACAACTTGAATGTCTGGTATTCTATCATGCATTAAATGCAGGAAATCATACAATCTAAGTGTTTGACAACAAAATGCACTTTTGGACTCTGTTAAGGCTGAAACGTCTTTTCGGAGCATAAAAGTTAAAAATGCAACTTAAAGCAGTAAAACGTGATGAGAGCATCAGGTACTCTTATATTACAATGAAACATGAATGGCTGGTATTCTATCATGCAATAAATGCAGGAAATCATACAATCTAAGTGTTTGACAACAAAATGCACTTTTGGACTCTGTTAAGGCTGAAACGTCTTTTCGGAGCATACAAGTTGGAAATGTAACTTAAAGCAGTAAAACGTTATGAGATTATCAGGGACTCTTACACTATAGTACAACTTGAATGGCTGGTATTCTATCATGCAATAAATGCAGGAAATCATACAATCTAAGTGTTTGACAACAAAATGCACTTTTGGACTCTGTTAAGGCTGAAACGTCTTTTCGGAGCATAAAAGTTAAAAATGCAACTTAAAGCAGTAAAACGTGATGAGAGCATCAGGTACTCTTATATTACAATGAAACATGAATGGCTGGTATTCTATGATGCATTAAATGCAGGAAATCATAGAACCTAAGTGTTTGACAACAAAATGCACTTTTGGACTCTGTTAAGGCTGAAACATCTTTTCGGAGCATAAAAGTTGAAAATGCAACTTAAAGCAGCAAAACGTGATGAGAGCATCAGGTACTCTTACACTATAGTACAACTTGAATGGCTGGTATTCTATGATGCATTAAATGCAGGAAATCATACAATCTAAGTGTTTGACAACAAAATGCACTTTTGGACTCTGTTGAGGCTGAAATGTCTTTTCGGAGCATACAAGTTGGAAATGTAACTTAAAGCAGTAAAACGTGATGAGAGCATCAGGGACTCTTACACTATAGTACAACTTGAATGGCTGGTATTCTATCATGCATTAAATGCAGGAAATCATAGAATCTAAGTGTTTGACAACAAAATGCACTTTTGGACTCTGTTAAGGCTGAAACGTCTTTTCGGAGCATAAAAGTCGGAAATGTAACTTAAAGCAGTAAAACGTGATGAGAGCATCAGGTACTCTTACACTATAGTACAACTTGAATGTCTGGTATTCTATGATGAATTAAATGCAGGAAATCATAGAATCTAAGTGTTTGACAACAAAATGCACTTTTGGACTCTGTTGAGGCTGAAATGTCTTTTCGGAGCATACAAGTTGGAAATGTAACTTAAAGAAGTAAAACGTGATGAGAGCATCAGGTACTCTTACACTATAGTACAACTTGAATGTCTGGTATTCTATCATGCATTAAATGCAGGAAATCATACAATCTAAGTGTTTGACAACAAAATGCACTTTTGGACTCTGTTAAGGCTGAAACGTCTTTTCGGAGCATAAAAGTTAAAAATGCAACTTAAAGCAGTAAAACGTGATGAGAGCATCAGGTACTCTTATATTACAATGAAACATGAATGGTTGGTATTCTATGATGCATTAAATGCAGTAAATCATAGAATCTAAGTGTTTGACAACAAAATGCACTTTTGGACTCTGTTGAGGCTGAAACGTCTTTTCGGAGCATAAAAGTTGAAAATGCAACTTAAAGCAGTAAAACGTGATGAGAGCATCAGGGACTCTTACACTATAGTACAACTTGAATGTCTGGTATTATATCATGCATTAAATGCAGGAAATCATAGAATCTAAGTGTTTGACAACAAAATGCACTTTTGGACTCTGTTGAGGCTGAAATGTCTTTTCGGAGCATACAAGTTGGAAATGTAACTTAAAGAAGTAAAACGTGATGAGAGCATCAGGTACTCTTACACTATAGTACAACTTGAATGTCTGGTATTCTATCATGCATTAAATGCAGGAAATCATACAATCTAAGTGTTTGACAACAAAATGCACTTTTGGACTCTGTTAAGGCTGAAACGTCTTTTCGGAGCAAAAAAGTTAAAAATGCAACTTAAAGCAGTAAAACGTGATTAGAGCATCAGGGACTCTTACACTATAGTACAACTTGAATGTCTGGTATTCTATCATGCATTAAATGCAGGAAATCATACAATCTAAGTGTTTGACAACAAAATGCACTTTTGGACTCTGTTAAGGCTGAAACGTCTTTTCGGAGCATAAAAGTTAAAAATGCAACTTAAAGCAGTAAAACGTGATGAGAGCATCAGGTACTCTTATATTACAATGAAACATGAATGGCTGGTATTCTATGATGCATTAAATGCAGGAAATCATAGAACCTAAGTGTTTGACAACAAAATGCACTTTTGGACTCTGTTAAGGCTGAAACGTCTTTTCGGAGCATAAAAGTTGAAAATGCAACTTAAAGCAGCAAAACGTGATGAGAGCATCAGGTACTCTTACACTATAGTACAACTTGAATGGCTGGTATTCTATGATGCATTAAATGCAGGAAATCATAGAATCTAAGTGTTTGACAACAAAATGCACTTTTGGACTCTGTTGAGGCTGAAATGTCTTTTCGGAGCATACAAGTTGGAAATGTAACTTAAAGAAGTAAAACGTGATGAGAGCATCAGGTACTCTTACACTATAGTACAACTTGAATGTCTGGTATTCTATCATGCATTAAATGCAGGAAATCATACAATCTAAGTGTTTGACAACAAAATGCACTTTTGGACTCTGTTAAGGCTGAAACGTCTTTTCGGAGCATAAAAGTTAAAAATGCAACTTAAAGCAGTAAAACGTGATGAGAGCATCAGGTACTTTTATATTACAATGAAGCATGAATGGCTGGTATTCTATGATGCATTAAATGCAGGAAATCATAGAACCTAAGTGTTTGACAACAAAATGCACTTTTGGACTCTGTTGAGGCTGAAACGTCTTTTCGGAGCATAAAAGTTGAAAATGCAACTTAAAGCAGTAAAACGTGATGAGAGCATCAGGGACTCTTACACTATAGTACAACTTGAATGGCTGGTATTCTATCATGCAATAAATGCAGGAAATCATACAATCTAAGTGTTTGACAACAAAATGCACTTTTGGACTCTGTTGAGGCTGAAACGTCTTTTCGGAGCATAAAAGTTGAAAATGCAACTTAAAGCAGTAAAACGTGATGAGAGCATCAGGGACTCTTACACTATAGTACAACTTGAATGTCTGGTATTATATCATGCATTAAATGCAGGAAATCATAGAATCTAAGTGTTTGACAACAAAATGCACTTTTGGACTCTGTTGAGGCTGAAACGTCTTTTCGGAGCATAAAAGATGGAAATGCAACTTAAAGCAGTAAAACGTGATGAGAGCATCAGGTACTCTTACACTATAGTACAACTTGAATGTCTGGTATTCTATCATGCATTAAATGCAGGAAATCATACAATCTAAGTGTTTGACAACAAAATGCACTTTTGGACTCTGTTAAGGCTGAAACGTCTTTTCGGAGCATAAAAGTTAAAAATGCAACTTAAAGCAGTAAAACGTGATGAGAGCATCAGGTACTTTTATATTACAATGAAACATGAATGGCTGGTATTCTATGATGCATTAAATGCAGGAAATCATAGAACCTAAGTGTTTGACAACAAAATGCACTTTTGGACTCTGTTGAGGCTGAAACGTCTTTTCGGAGCATAAAAGTTGAAAATGCAACTTAAAGCAGTAAAACGTGATGAGAGCATCAGGGACTCTTACACTATAGTACAACTTGAATGGCTGGTATTCTATCATGCATTAAATGCAGGAAATCATAGAATCTAAGTGTTTGACAACAAAATGCACTTTTGGACTCTGTTGAGGCTGAAACGTCTTTTCGGAGCATAAAAGTCGGAAATGTAACTTAAAGCAGTAAAACGTGATGAGAGCATCAGGTACTCTTACACTATAGTACAACTTGAATGTCTGGTATTCTATGATGAATTAAATGCAGGAAATCATAGAATCTAAGTGTTTGACAACAAAATGCACTTTTGGACTCTGTTGAGGCTGAAATGTCTTTTCGGAGCATACAAGTTGGAAATGTAACTTAAAGAAGTAAAACGTGATGAGATCATCAGGTACTCTTACACTATAGTACAACTTGAATGTCTGGTATTCTATCATGCATTAAATGCAGGAAATCATACAATCTAAGTGTTTGACAACAAAATGCACTTTTGGACTCTGTTAAGGCTGAAACGTCTTTTCGGAGCATAAAAGTTAAAAATGCAACTTAAAGCAGTAAAACGTGATGAGAGCATCAGGTACTCTTACACTATAGTACAACTTGAATGTCTGGTATTCTATCATGCATTAAATGCAGGAAATCATACAATCTAAGTGTTTGACAACAAAATGCACTTTTGGACTCTGTTAAGGCTGAAACGTCTTTTCGGAGCATAAAAGTTAAAAATGCAACTTAAAGCAGTAAAACGTGATGAGAGCATCAGGTACTTTTATATTACAATGAAACATGAATGGCTGGTATTCTATGATGCATTAAATGCAGGAAATCATAGAACCTAAGTGTTTGACAACAAAATGCACTTTTGGACTCTGTTGAGGCTGAAACGTCTTTTCGGAGCATAAAAGTTGAAAATGCAACTTAAAGCAGTAAAACGTGATGAGAGCATCAGGTACTCTTACACTATAGTACAACTTGAATGGCTGGTATTCTATCATGCAATAAATGCAGGAAATCATACAATCTAAGTGTTTGACAACAAAATGCACTTTTGGACTCTGTTGAGGCTGAAATGTCTTTTCGGAGCATACAAGTTGGAAATGTAACTTAAAGCAGTAAAACGTGATGAGAGCATCAGGGACTCTTACACTATAGTACAACTTGAATGGCTGGTATTCTATCATGCATTAAATGCAGGAAATCATACAATCTAAGTGTTTGACAACAAAATGCACTTTTGGACTCTGTTAAGGCTGAAACGTCTTTTCGGAGCATAAAAGTTAAAAATGCAACTTAAAGCAGTAAAACGTGATGAGAGCATCAGGTACTCTTATATTACAATGAAACATGAATGGTTGGTATTCTATGATGCATTAAATGCAGTAAATCATAGAATCTAAGTGTTTGACAACAAAATGCACTTTTGGACTCTGTTGAGGCTGAAACGTCTTTTCGGAGCATAAAAGTTGAAAATGCAACTTAAAGCAGTAAAACGTGATGAGAGCATCAGGGACTCTTACACTATAGTACAACTTGAATGTCTGGTATTATATCATGCATTAAATGCAGGAAATCATAGAATCTAAGTGTTTGACAACAAAATGCACTTTTGGACTCTGTTGAGGCTGAAATGTCTTTTCGGAGCATACAAGTTGGAAATGTAACTTAAAGAAGTAAAACGTGATGAGAGCATCAGGTACTCTTACACTATAGTACAACTTGAATGTCTGGTATTCTATCATGCATTAAATGCAGGAAATCATAGAATCTAAGTGTTTGACAACAAAATGCACTTTTGGACTCTGTTAAGGCTGAAACGTCTTTTCGGAGCATAAAAGTTGAAAATGCAACTTAAAGCAGTAAAACGTGATGAGAGCATCAGGTACTCTTACACTATAGTACAACTTGAATGTCTGGTATTCTATCATGCATTAAATGCAGGAAATCATACAATCTAAGTGTTTGACAACAAAATGCACTTTTGGACTCTGTTAAGGCTGAAACGTCTTTTCGGAGCATAAAAGTTAAAAATGCAACTTAAAGCAGTAAAACGTGATGAGAGCATCAGGTACTTTTATATTACAATGAAACATGAATGGCTGGTATTCTATGATGCATTAAATGCAGGAAATCATAGAACCTAAGTGTTTGACAACAAAATGCACTTTTGGACTCTGTTGAGGCTGAAACGTCTTTTCGGAGCATAAAAGTTGAAAATGCAACTTAAAGCAGTAAAACGTGATGAGAGCATCAGGGACTCTTACACTATAGTACAACTTGAATGGCTGGTATTCTATCATGCAATAAATGCAGGAAATCATAGAATCTAAGTGTTTGACAACAAAATGCACTTTTGGACTCTGTTGAGGCTGAAATGTCTTTTCGGAGCATACAAGTTGGAAATGTAACTTAAAGCAGTAAAACGTGATGAGAGCATCAGGGACTCTTACACTATAGTACAACTTGAATGGCTGGTATTCTATCATGCATTAAATGCAGGAAATCATACAATCTAAGTGTTTGACAACAAAATGCACTTTTGGACTCTGTTAAGGCTGAAACGTCTTTTCGGAGCATAAAAGTTAAAAATGCAACTTAAAGCAGTAAAACGTGATGAGAGCATCAGGTACTCTTATATTACAATGAAACATGAATGGTTGGTATTCTATGATGCATTAAATGCAGTAAATCATAGAATCTAAGTGTTTGACAACAAAATGCACTTTTGGACTCTGTTGAGGCTGAAACGTCTTTTCGGAGCATAAAAGTTGAAAATGCAACTTAAAGCAGTAAAACGTGATGAGAGCATCAGGGACTCTTACACTATAGTACAACTTGAATGTCTGGTATTATATCATGCATTAAATGCAGGAAATCATAGAATCTAAGTGTTTGACAACAAAATGCACTTTTGGACTCTGTTGAGGCTGAAATGTCTTTTCGGAGCATACAAGTTGGAAATGTAACTTAAAGAAGTAAAACGTGATGAGAGCATCAGGTACTCTTACACTATAGTACAACTTGAATGTCTGGTATTCTATGATGCATTAAATGCAGGAAATCATACAATCTAAGTGTTTGACAACAAAATGCACTTTTGGACTCTGTTAAGGCTGAAACGTCTTTTCGGAGCATAAAAGTTAAAAATGCAACTTAAAGCAGTAAAACGTGATGAGAGCATCAGGTACTCTTATATTACAATGAAACATGAATGGCTGGTATTCTATCATGCAATAAATGCAGGAAATCATACAATCTAAGTGTTTGACAACAAAATGCACTTTTGGACTCTGTTGAGGCTGAAACGTCTTTTCGGAGCATACAAGTTGGAAATGTAACTTAAAGCAGTAAAACGTTATGAGATTATCAGGGACTCTTACACTATAGTACAACTTGAATGTCTGGTATTCTATGATGCATTAAATGCAGTAAATCATAGAATCTAAGTGTTTGACAACAAAATGCACTTTTGGACTCTGTTGAGGCTGAAATGTCTTTTCGGAGCATACAAGTTGGAAATGTAACTTAAAGAAGTAAAACGTGATGAGAGCATCAGGTACTCTTACACTATAGTACAACTTGAATGTCTGGTATTCTATCATGCATTAAATGCAGGAAATCATACAATCTAAGTGTTTGACAACAAAATGCACTTTTGGACTCTGTTAAGGCTGAAACGTCTTTTCGGAGCATAAAAGTTAAAAATGCAACTTAAAGCAGTAAAACGTGATGAGAGCATCAGGTACTCTTATATTACAATGAAACATGAATGGCTGGTATTCTATGATGCATTAAATGCAGGAAATCATAGAACCTAAGTGTTTGACAACAAAATGCACTTTTGGACTCTGTTAAGGCTGAAACGTCTTTTCGGAGCATAAAAGTTGAAAATGCAACTTAAAGCAGCAAAACGTGATGAGAGCATCAGGTACTCTTACACTATAGTACAACTTGAATTGCTGGTATTCTATGATGCATTAAATGCAGGAAATCATAGAATCTAAGTGTTTGACAACAAAATGCACTTTTGGACTCTGTTGAGGCTGAAATGTCTTTTCGGAGCATACAAGTTGGAAATGTAACTTAAAGAAGTAAAACGTGATGAGAGCATCAGGTACTCTTACACTATAGTACAACTTGAATGTCTGGTATTCTATCATGCATTAAATGCAGGAAATCATACAATCTAAGTGTTTGACAACAAAATGCACTTTTGGACTCTGTTAAGGCTGAAACGTCTTTTCGGAGCATAAAAGTTAAAAATGCAACTTAAAGCAGTAAAACGTGATGAGAGCATCAGGTACTTTTATATTACAATGAAACATGAATGGCTGGTATTCTATGATGCATTAAATGCAGGAAATCATAGAACCTAAGTGTTTGACAACAAAATGCACTTTTGGACTCTGTTGAGGCTGAAACGTCTTTTCGGAGCATAAAAGTTGAAAATGCAACTTAAAGCAGTAAAACGTGATGAGAGCATCAGGGACTCTTACACTATAGTACAACTTGAATGGCTGGTATTCTATCATGCAATAAATGCAGGAAATCATACAATCTAAGTGTTTGACAACAAAATGCACTTTTGGACTCTGTTGAGGCTGAAATGTCTTTTCGGAGCATACAAGTTGGAAATGTAACTTAAAGCAGTAAAACGTGATGAGAGCATCAGGGACTCTTACACTATAGTACAACTTGAATGGCTGGTATTCTATCATGCATTAAATGCAGGAAATCATAGAATCTAAGTGTTTGACAACAAAATGCACTTTTGGACTCTGTTGAGGCTGAAACGTCTTTTCGGAGCATAAAAGTCGGAAATGTAACTTAAAGCAGTAAAACGTGATGAGAGCATCAGCTACTCTTACACTATAGTACAACTTGAATGTCTGGTATTCTATGATGAATTAAATGCAGGAAATCATAGAATCTAAGTGTTTGACAACAAAATGCACTTTTGGACTCTGTTGAGGCTGAAATGTCTTTTCGGAGCATACAAGTTGGAAATGTAACTTAAAGAAGTAAAACGTGATGAGAGCATCAGGTACTCTTACACTATAGTACAACTTGAATGTCTGGTATTCTATCATGCATTAAATGCAGGAAATCATACAATCTAAGTGTTTGACAACAAAATGCACTTTTGGACTCTGTTGAGGCTGAAACGTCTTTTCGGAGCATAAAAGTTGAAAATGCAACTTAAAGCAGTAAAACGTGATGAGAGCATCAGGGACTCTTACACTATAGTACAACTTGAATGTCTGGTATTATATCATGCATTAAATGCAGTAAATCATAGAATCTAAGTGTTTGACAACAAAATGCACTTTTGGACTCTGTTGAGGCTGAAATGTCTTTTCGGAGCATACAAGTTGGAAATGTAACTTAAAGAAGTAAAACGTGATGAGAGCATCAGGTACTCTTACACTATAGTACAACTTGAATGTCTGGTATTCTATCATGCATTAAATGCAGGAAATCATACAATCTAAGTGTTTGACAACAAAATGCACTTTTGGACTCTGTTGAGGCTGAAATGTCTTTTCGGAGCATACAAGTTGGAAATGTAACTTAAAGAAGTAAAACGTGATGAGAGCATCAGGTACTCTTACACTATAGTACAACTTGAATGTCTGGTATTCTATCATGCATTAAATGCAGGAAATCATACAATCTAAGTGTTTGACAACAAAATGCACTTTTGGACTCTGTTAAGGCTGAAACGTCTTTTCGGAGCATAAAAGTTAAAAATGTAACTTAAAGCAGTAAAACGTGATGAGATCATCAGGTACTCTTATATTACAATGAAACATGAATGGCTGGTATTCTATCATGCAATAAATGCAGGAAATCATACAATCTAAGTGTTTGACAACAAAATGCACTTTTGGACTCTGTTGAGGCTGAAACGTCTTTTCGGAGCATACAAGTTGGAAATGTAACTTAAAGCAGTAAAACGTTATGAGATTATCAGGGACTCTTACACTATAGTACAACTTGAATGGCTGGTATTCTATGATGCATTAAATGCAGTAAATCATAGAATCTAAGTGTTTGACAACAAAATGCACTTTTGGACTCTGTTGAGGCTGAAATGTCTTTTCGGAGCATACAAGTTGGAAATGTAACTTAAAGAAGTAAAACGTGATGAGAGCATCAGGTACTCTTACACTATAGTGCAACTTGAATGTCTGGTATTCTATCATGCATTAAATGCAGGAAATCATACAATCTAAGTGTTTGACAACAAAATGCACTTTTGGACTCTGTTGAGGCTGAAATGTCTTTTCGGAGCATACAAGTTGGAAATGTAACTTAAAGAAGTAAAACGTGATGAGAGCATCAGGTACTCTTACACTATAGTACAACTTGAATGTCTGGTATTCTATCATGCATTAAATGCAGGAAATCATACAATCTAAGTGTTTGACAACAAAATGCACTTTTGGACTCTGTTAAGGCTGAAACGTCTTTTCGGAGCATAAAAGTTAAAAATGCAACTTAAAGCAGTAAAACGTGATGAGAGCATCAGGTACTTTTATATTCCAATGAAACATGAATGGCTGGTATTCTATGATGCATTAAATGCAGGAAATCATAGAACCTAAGTGTTTGACAACAAAATGCACTTTTGGACTCTGTTGAGGCTGAAACGTCTTTTCGGAGCATAAAAGTTGAAAATGCAACTTAAAGCAGTAAAACGTGATGAGAGCATCAGGGACTCTTACACTATAGTACAACTTGAATGGCTGGTATTCTATCATGCAATAAATGCAGGAAATCATACAATCTAAGTGTTTGACAACAAAATGCACTTTTGGACTCTGTTGAGGCTGAAATGTCTTTTCGGAGCATACAAGTTGGAAATGTAACTTAAAGCAGTAAAACGTGATGAGAGCATCAGGGACTCTTACACTATAGTACAACTTGAATGGCTGGTATTCTATCATGCATTAAATGCAGGAAATCATAGAATCTAAGTGTTTGACAACAAAATGCACTTTTGGACTCTGTTGAGGCTGAAACGTCTTTTCGGAGCATAAAAGTCGGAAATGTAACTTAAAGCAGTAAAACGTGATGAGAGCATCAGGTACTCTTACACTATAGTACAACTTGAATGTCTGGTATTCTATCATGCATTAAATGCAGGAAATCATACAATCTAAGTGTTTGACAACAAAATGCACTTTTGGACTCTGTTAAGGCTGAAACGTCTTTTCGGAGCATAAAAGTTAAAAATGCAACTTAAAGCAGTAAAACGTGATGAGAGCATCAGGTACTCTTATATTACAATGAAACATGAATGGCTGGTATTCTATGATGCATTAAATGCAGGAAATCATAGAACCTAAGTGTTTGACAACAAAATGCACTTTTGGACTCTGTTAAGGCTGAAACGTCTTTTCGGAGCATAAAAGTTGAAAATGCAACTTAAAGCAGCAAAACGTGATGAGAGCATCAGGTACTCTTACACTATAGTACAACTTGAATTGCTGGTATTCTATGATGCATTAAATGCAGGAAATCATAGAATCTAAGTGTTTGACAACAAAATGCACTTTTGGACTCTGTTGAGGCTGAAATGTCTTTTCGGAGCATACAAGTTGGAAATGTAACTTAAAGAAGTAAAACGTGATGAGAGCATCAGGTACTCTTACACTATAGTACAACTTGAATGTCTGGTATTCTATCATGCATTAAATGCAGGAAATCATACAATCTAAGTGTTTGACAACAAAATGCACTTTTGGACTCTGTTAAGGCTGAAACGTCTTTTCGGAGCATAAAAGTTAAAAATGCAACTTAAAGCAGTAAAACGTGATGAGAGCATCAGGTACTTTTATATTACAATGAAACATGAATGGCTGGTATTCTATGATGCATTAAATGCAGGAAATCATAGAACCTAAGTGTTTGACAACAAAATGCACTTTTGGACTCTGTTGAGGCTGAAACGTCTTTTCGGAGCATAAAAGTTGAAAATGCAACTTAAAGCAGTAAAACGTGATGAGAGCATCAGGGACTCTTACACTATAGTACAACTTGAATGGCTGGTATTCTATCATGCAATAAATGCAGGAAATCATACAATCTAAGTGTTTGACAACAAAATGCACTTTTGGACTCTGTTGAGGCTGAAATGTCTTTTCGGAGCATACAAGTTGGAAATGTAACTTAAAGCAGTAAAACGTGATGAGAGCATCAGGGACTCTTACACTATAGTACAACTTGAATGGCTGGTATTCTATCATGCATTAAATGCAGGAAATCATAGAATCTAAGTGTTTGACAACAAAATGCACTTTTGGACTCTGTTGAGGCTGAAACGTCTTTTCGGAGCATAAAAGTCGGAAATGTAACTTAAAGCAGTAAAACGTGATGAGAGCATCAGCTACTCTTACACTATAGTACAACTTGAATGTCTGGTATTCTATGATGAATTAAATGCAGGAAATCATAGAATCTAAGTGTTTGACAACAAAATGCACTTTTGGACTCTGTTGAGGCTGAAATGTCTTTTCGGAGCATACAAGTTGGAAATGTAACTTAAAGAAGTAAAACGTGATGAGAGCATCAGGTACTCTTACACTATAGTACAACTTGAATGTCTGGTATTCTATCATGCATTAAATGCAGGAAATCATACAATCTAAGTGTTTGACAACAAAATGCACTTTTGGACTCTGTTGAGGCTGAAACGTCTTTTCGGAGCATAAAAGTTGAAAATGCAACTTAAAGCAGTAAAACGTGATGAGAGCATCAGGGACTCTTACACTATAGTACAACTTGAATGTCTGGTATTATATCATGCATTAAATGCAGTAAATCATAGAATCTAAGTGTTTGACAACAAAATGCACTTTTGGACTCTGTTGAGGCTGAAATGTCTTTTCGGAGCATACAAGTTGGAAATGTAACTTAAAGAAGTAAAACGTGATGAGAGCATCAGGTACTCTTACACTATAGTACAACTTGAATGTCTGGTATTCTATCATGCATTAAATGCAGGAAATCATACAATCTAAGTGTTTGACAACAAAATGCACTTTTGGACTCTGTTGAGGCTGAAATGTCTTTTCGGAGCATACAAGTTGGAAATGTAACTTAAAGAAGTAAAACGTGATGAGAGCATCAGGTACTCTTACACTATAGTACAACTTGAATGTCTGGTATTCTATCATGCATTAAATGCAGGAAATCATACAATCTAAGTGTTTGACAACAAAATGCACTTTTGGACTCTGTTAAGGCTGAAACGTCTTTTCGGAGCATAAAAGTTAAAAATGCAACTTAAAGCAGTAAAACGTGATGAGAGCATCAGGTACTCTTATATTACAATGAAACATGAATGGCTGGTATTCTATCATGCAATAAATGCAGGAAATCATACAATCTAAGTGTTTGACAACAAAATGCACTTTTGGACTCTGTTGAGGCTGAAACGTCTTTTCGGAGCATACAAGTTGGAAATGTAACTTAAAGCAGTAAAACGTTATGAGATTATCAGGGACTCTTACACTATAGTACAACTTGAATGGCTGGTATTCTATGATGCATTAAATGCAGTAAATCATAGAATCTAAGTGTTTGACAACAAAATGCACTTTTGGACTCTGTTGAGGCTGAAATGTCTTTTCGGAGCATACAAGTTGGAAATGTAACTTAAAGAAGTAAAACGTGATGAGAGCATCAGGTACTCTTACACTATAGTGCAACTTGAATGTCTGGTATTCTATCATGCATTAAATGCAGGAAATCATACAATCTAAGTGTTTGACAACAAAATGCACTTTTGGACTCTGTTGAGGCTGAAATGTCTTTTCGGAGCATACAAGTTGGAAATGTAACTTAAAGAAGTAAAACGTGATGAGAGCATCAGGTACTCTTACACTATAGTACAACTTGAATGTCTGGTATTCTATCATGCATTAAATGCAGGAAATCATACAATCTAAGTGTTTGACAACAAAATGCACTTTTGGACTCTGTTAAGGCTGAAACGTCTTTTCGGAGCATAAAAGTTAAAAATGCAACTTAAAGCAGTAAAACGTGATGAGAGCATCAGGTACTTTTATATTCCAATGAAACATGAATGGCTGGTATTCTATGATGCATTAAATGCAGGAAATCATAGAACCTAAGTGTTTGACAACAAAATGCACTTTTGGACTCTGTTGAGGCTGAAACGTCTTTTCGGAGCATAAAAGTTGAAAATGCAACTTAAAGCAGTAAAACGTGATGAGAGCATCAGGGACTCTTACACTATAGTACAACTTGAATGGCTGGTATTCTATCATGCAATAAATGCAGGAAATCATACAATCTAAGTGTTTGACAACAAAATGCACTTTTGGACTCTGTTGAGGCTGAAATGTCTTTTCGGAGCATAAAAGTCGGAAATGTAACTTAAAGCAGTAAAACGTGATGAGAGCATCAGGTACTCTTACACTATAGTACAACTTGAATGTCTGGTATTCTATCATGCATTAAATGCAGGAAATCATACAATCTAAGTGTTTGACAACAAAATGCACTTTTGGACTCTGTTAAGGCTGAAACGTCTTTTCGGAGCATAAAAGTTAAAAATGCAACTTAAAGCAGTAAAACGTGATGAGAGCATCAGGTACTCTTATATTACAATGAAACATGAATGGTTGGTATTCTATGATGCATTAAATGCAGTAAATCATAGAATCTAAGTGTTTGACAACAAAATGCACTTTTGGACTCTGTTGAGGCTGAAACGTCTTTTCGGAGCATAAAAGTTGAAAATGCAACTTAAAGCAGTAAAACGTGATGAGAGCATCAGGGACTCTTACACTATAGTACAACTTGAATGTCTGGTATTATATCATGCAATAAATGCAGGAAATCATACAATCTAAGTGTTTGACAACAAAATGCACTTTTGGACTCTGTTGAGGCTGAAATGTCTTTTCGGAGCATACAAGTTGGAAATGTAACTTAAAGAAGTAAAACGTGATGAGAGCATCAGGTACTCTTACACTATAGTACAACTTGAATGTCTGGTATTCTATCATGCATTAAATGCAGGAAATCATAGAATCTAAGTGTTTGACAACAAAATGCACTTTTGGACTCTGTTGAGGCTGAAACGTCTTTTCGGAGCATAAAAGTCGGAAATGTAACTTAAAGCAGTAAAACGTGATGAGAGCATCAGGTACTCTTACACTATAGTACAACTTGAATGTCTGGTATTCTATGATGAATTAAATGCAGGAAATCATAGAATCTAAGTGTTTGACAACAAAATGCACTTTTGGACTCTGTTGAGGCTGAAATGTCTTTTCGGAGCATACAAGTTGGAAATGTAACTTAAAGAAGTAAAACGTGATGAGAGCATCAGGTACTCTTACACTATAGTACAACTTGAATGTCTGGTATTCTATCATGCATTAAATGCAGGAAATCATACAATCTAAGTGTTTGACAACAAAATGCACTTTTGGACTCTGTTGAGGCTGAAACGTCTTTTCGGAGCATAAAAGTTGAAAATGCAACTTAAAGCAGTAAAACGTGATGAGAGCATCAGGGACTCTTACACTATAGTACAACTTGAATGTCTGGTATTATATCATGCATTAAATGCAGTAAATCATAGAATCTAAGTGTTTGACAACAAAATGCACTTTTGGACTCTGTTGAGGCTGAAATGTCTTTTCGGAGCATACAAGTTGGAAATGTAACTTAAAGAAGTAAAACGTGATGAGAGCATCAGGTACTCTTACACTATAGTACAACTTGAATGTCTGGTATTCTATCATGCATTAAATGCAGGAAATCATACAATCTAAGTGTTTGACAACAAAATGCACTTTTGGACTCTGTTGAGGCTGAAATGTCTTTTCGGAGCATACAAGTTGGAAATGTAACTTAAAGAAGTAAAACGTGATGAGAGCATCAGGTACTCTTACACTATAGTACAACTTGAATGTCTGGTAGTCTATCATGCATTAAATGCAGGAAATCATACAATCTAAGTGTTTGACAACAAAATGCACTTTTGGACTCTGTTAAGGCTGAAACGTCTTTTCGGAGCATAAAAGTTAAAAATGCAACTTAAAGCAGTAAAACGTGATGAGAGCATCAGGTACTCTTATATTACAATGAAACATGAATGGCTGGTATTCTATCATGCAATAAATGCAGGAAATCATACAATCTAAGTGTTTGACAACAAAATGCACTTTTGGACTCTGTTAAGGCTGAAACGTCTTTTCGGAGCATACAAGTTGGAAATGTAACTTAAAGCAGTAAAACGTTATGAGATTATCAGGGACTCTTACACTATAGTACAACTTGAATGGCTGGTATTCTATCATGCAATAAATGCAGGAAATCATACAATCTAAGTGTTTGACAACAAAATGCACTTTTGGACTCTGTTAAGGCTGAAACGTCTTTTCGGAGCATAAAAGTTAAAAATGCAACTTAAAGCAGT
This sequence comes from Taurulus bubalis, assembly GCF_910589615.1. Lineage (NCBI taxonomy): Eukaryota > Metazoa > Chordata > Actinopteri > Perciformes > Cottidae > Taurulus > Taurulus bubalis. The sequence continues at coordinate 3,492,066 of NC_136595.1, forward strand.
AAAACGTGATGAGAGCATCAGGTACTCTTATATTACAATGAAACATGAATGGCTGGTATTCTATGATGCATTAAATGCAGGAAATCATAGAACCTAAGTGTTTGACAACAAAATGCACTTTTGGACTCTGTTAAGGCTGAAACATCTTTTCGGAGCATAAAAGTTGAAAATGCAACTTAAAGCAGCAAAACGTGATGAGAGCATCAGGTACTCTTACACTATAGTACAACTTGAATGGCTGGTATTCTATGATGCATTAAATGCAGGAAATCATACAATCTAAGTGTTTGACAACAAAATGCACTTTTGGACTCTGTTGAGGCTGAAATGTCTTTTCGGAGCATACAAGTTGGAAATGTAACTTAAAGCAGTAAAACGTGATGAGAGCATCAGGGACTCTTACACTATAGTACAACTTGAATGGCTGGTATTCTATCATGCATTAAATGCAGGAAATCATAGAATCTAAGTGTTTGACAACAAAATGCACTTTTGGACTCTGTTGAGGCTGAAACGTCTTTTCGGAGCATAAAAGTCGGAAATGTAACTTAAAGCAGTAAAACGTGATGAGAGCATCAGGTACTCTTACACTATAGTACAACTTGAATGTCTGGTATTCTATGATGAATTAAATGCAGGAAATCATAGAATCTAAGTGTTTGACAACAAAATGCACTTTTGGACTCTGTTGAGGCTGAAATGTCTTTTCGGAGCATACAAGTTGGAAATGTAACTTAAAGAAGTAAAACGTGATGAGAGCATCAGGTACTCTTACACTATAGTACAACTTGAATGTCTGGTATTCTATCATGCATTAAATGCAGGAAATCATACAATCTAAGTGTTTGACAACAAAATGCACTTTTGGACTCTGTTAAGGCTGAAACGTCTTTTCGGAGCATAAAAGTTAAAAATGCAACTTAAAGCAGTAAAACGTGATGAGAGCATCAGGTACTCTTATATTACAATGAAACATGAATGGTTGGTATTCTATGATGCATTAAATGCAGTAAATCATAGAATCTAAGTGTTTGACAACAAAATGCACTTTTGGACTCTGTTGAGGCTGAAACGTCTTTTCGGAGCATAAAAGTTGAAAATGCAACTTAAAGCAGTAAAACGTGATGAGAGCATCAGGGACTCTTACACTATAGTACAACTTGAATGTCTGGTATTATATCATGCATTAAATGCAGGAAATCATAGAATCTAAGTGTTTGACAACAAAATGCACTTTTGGACTCTGTTGAGGCTGAAATGTCTTTTCGGAGCATACAAGTTGGAAATGTAACTTAAAGAAGTAAAACGTGATGAGAGCATCAGGTACTCTTACACTATAGTACAACTTGAATGTCTGGTATTCTATCATGCATTAAATGCAGGAAATCATACAATCTAAGTGTTTGACAACAAAATGCACTTTTGGACTCTGTTAAGGCTGAAACGTCTTTTCGGAGCATAAAAGTTAAAAATGCAACTTAAAGCAGTAAAACGTGATTAGAGCATCAGGGACTCTTACACTATAGTACAACTTGAATGTCTGGTATTCTATCATGCATTAAATGCAGGAAATCATACAATCTAAGTGTTTGACAACAAAATGCACTTTTGGACTCTGTTAAGGCTGAAACGTCTTTTCGGAGCATAAAAGTTAAAAATGCAACTTAAAGCAGTAAAACGTGATGAGAGCATCAGGTACTCTTATATTACAATGAAACATGAATGGCTGGTATTCTATGATGCATTAAATGCAGGAAATCATAGAACCTAAGTGTTTGACAACAAAATGCACTTTTGGACTCTGTTAAGGCTGAAACGTCTTTTCGGAGCATAAAAGTTGAAAATGCAACTTAAAGCAGCAAAACGTGATGAGAGCATCAGGTACTCTTACACTATAGTACAACTTGAATGGCTGGTATTCTATGATGCATTAAATGCAGGAAATCATAGAATCTAAGTGTTTGACAACAAAATGCACTTTTGGACTCTGTTGAGGCTGAAATGTCTTTTCGGAGCATACAAGTTGGAAATGTAACTTAAAGAAGTAAAACGTGATGAGAGCATCAGGTACTCTTACACTATAGTACAACTTGAATGTCTGGTATTCTATCATGCATTAAATGCAGGAAATCATAGAACCTAAGTGTTTGACAACAAAATGCACTTTTGGACTCTGTTGAGGCTGAAACGTCTTTTCGGAGCATAAAAGTTGAAAATGCAACTTAAAGCAGTAAAACGTGATGAGAGCATCAGGGACTCTTACACTATAGTACAACTTGAATGGCTGGTATTCTATCATGCAATAAATGCAGGAAATCATACAATCTAAGTGTTTGACAACAAAATGCACTTTTGGACTCTGTTGAGGCTGAAACGTCTTTTCGGAGCATAAAAGTTGAAAATGCAACTTAAAGCAGTAAAACGTGATGAGAGCATCAGGGACTCTTACACTATAGTACAACTTGAATGTCTGGTATTATATCATGCATTAAATGCAGGAAATCATAGAATCTAAGTGTTTGACAACAAAATGCACTTTTGGACTCTGTTGAGGCTGAAACGTCTTTTCGGAGCATAAAAGATGGAAATGCAACTTAAAGCAGTAAAACGTGATGAGAGCATCAGGTACTCTTACACTATAGTGCAACTTGAATGTCTGGTATTCTATCATGCATTAAATGCAGGAAATCATACAATCTAAGTGTTTGACAACAAAATGCACTTTTGGACTCTGTTAAGGCTGAAACGTCTTTTCGGAGCATAAAAGTTAAAAATGCAACTTAAAGCAGTAAAACGTGATGAGAGCATCAGGTACTTTTATATTACAATGAAACATGAATGGCTGGTATTCTATGATGCATTAAATGCAGGAAATCATAGAACCTAAGTGTTTGACAACAAAATGCACTTTTGGACTCTGTTGAGGCTGAAACGTCTTTTCGGAGCATAAAAGTTGAAAATGCAACTTAAAGCAGTAAAACGTGATGAGAGCATCAGGGACTCTTACACTATAGTACAACTTGAATGGCTGGTATTCTATCATGCATTAAATGCAGGAAATCATAGAATCTAAGTGTTTGACAACAAAATGCACTTTTGGACTCTGTTGAGGCTGAAACGTCTTTTCGGAGCATAAAAGTCGGAAATGTAACTTAAAGCAGTAAAACGTGATGAGAGCATCAGGTACTCTTACACTATAGTACAACTTGAATGTCTGGTATTCTATGATGAATTAAATGCAGGAAATCATAGAATCTAAGTGTTTGACAACAAAATGCACTTTTGGACTCTGTTGAGGCTGAAATGTCTTTTCGGAGCATACAAGTTGGAAATGTAACTTAAAGAAGTAAAACGTGATGAGATCATCAGGTACTCTTACACTATAGTACAACTTGAATGTCTGGTATTCTATCATGCATTAAATGCAGGAAATCATACAATCTAAGTGTTTGACAACAAAATGCACTTTTGGACTCTGTTAAGGCTGAAACGTCTTTTCGGAGCATAAAAGTTAAAAATGCAACTTAAAGCAGTAAAACGTGATGAGAGCATCAGGTACTCTTATATTACAATGAAACATGAATGGTTGGTATTCTATGATGCATTAAATGCAGTAAATCATAGAATCTAAGTGTTTGACAACAAAATGCACTTTTGGACTCTGTTGAGGCTGAAACGTCTTTTCGGAGCATAAAAGTTGAAAATGCAACTTAAAGCAGTAAAACGTGATGAGAGCATCAGGTACTCTTACACTATAGTACAACTTGAATGTCTGGTATTATATCATGCATTAAATGCAGGAAATCATAGAATCTAAGTGTTTGACAACAAAATGCACTTTTGGACTCTGTTGAGGCTGAAATGTCTTTTCGGAGCATACAAGTTGGAAATGTAACTTAAAGAAGTAAAACGTGATGAGAGCATCAGGTACTCTTACACTATAGTACAACTTGAATGTCTGGTATTCTATCATGCATTAAATGCAGGAAATCATACAATCTAAGTGTTTGACAACAAAATGCACTTTTGGACTCTGTTAAGGCTGAAACGTCTTTTCGGAGCATAAAAGTTAAAAATGCAACTTAAAGCAGTAAAACGTGATGAGAGCATCAGGTACTCTTATATTACAATGAAACATGAATGGCTGGTATTCTATGATGCATTAAATGCAGGAAATCATAGAACCTAAGTGTTTGACAACAAAATGCACTTTTGGACTCTGTTAAGGCTGAAACGTCTTTTCGGAGCATAAAAGTTGAAAATGCAACTTAAAGCAGCAAAACGTGATGAGAGCATCAGGTACTCTTACACTATAGTACAACTTGAATGGCTGGTATTCTATGATGCATTAAATGCAGGAAATCATAGAATCTAAGTGTTTGACAACAAAATGCACTTTTGGACTCTGTTGAGGCTGAAATGTCTTTTCGGAGCATACAAGTTGGAAATGTAACTTAAAGAAGTAAAACGTGATGAGAGCATCAGGTACTCTTACACTATAGTACAACTTGAATGTCTGGTATTCTATCATGCATTAAATGCAGGAAATCATACAATCTAAGTGTTTGACAACAAAATGCACTTTTGGACTCTGTTAAGGCTGAAACGTCTTTTCGGAGCATAAAAGTTAAAAATGCAACTTAAAGCAGTAAAACGTGATGAGAGCATCAGGTACTTTTATATTACAATGAAACATGAATGGCTGGTATTCTATGATGCATTAAATGCAGGAAATCATAGAACCTAAGTGTTTGACAACAAAATGCACTTTTGGACTCTGTTGAGGCTGAAACGTCTTTTCGGAGCATAAAAGTTGAAAATGCAACTTAAAGCAGTAAAACGTGATGAGAGCATCAGGGACTCTTACACTATAGTACAACTTGAATGGCTGGTATTCTATCATGCAATAAATGCAGGAAATCATACAATCTAAGTGTTTGACAACAAAATGCACTTTTGGACTCTGTTGAGGCTGAAATGTCTTTTCGGAGCATACAAGTTGGAAATGTAACTTAAAGCAGTAAAACGTGATGAGAGCATCAGGGACTCTTACACTATAGTACAACTTGAATGGCTGGTATTCTATCATGCATTAAATGCAGGAAATCATAGAATCTAAGTGTTTGACAACAAAATGCACTTTTGGACTCTGTTGAGGCTGAAACGTCTTTTCGGAGCATAAAAGTCGGAAATGTAACTTAAAGCAGTAAAACGTGATGAGAGCATCAGGTACTCTTACACTATAGTACAACTTGAATGTCTGGTATTCTATGATGAATTAAATGCAGGAAATCATAGAATCTAAGTGTTTGACAACAAAATGCACTTTTGGACTCTGTTGAGGCTGAAATGTCTTTTCGGAGCATACAAGTTGGAAATGTAACTTAAAGAAGTAAAACGTGATGAGAGCATCAGGTACTCTTACACTATAGTACAACTTGAATGTCTGGTATTCTATCATGCATTAAATGCAGGAAATCATACAATCTAAGTGTTTGACAACAAAATGCACTTTTGGACTCTGTTAAGGCTGAAACGTCTTTTCGGAGCATAAAAGTTAAAAATGCAACTTAAAGCAGTAAAACGTGATGAGAGCATCAGGTACTCTTATATTACAATGAAACATGAATGGTTGGTATTCTATGATGCATTAAATGCAGTAAATCATAGAATCTAAGTGTTTGACAACAAAATGCACTTTTGGACTCTGTTGAGGCTGAAACGTCTTTTCGGAGCATAAAAGTTGAAAATGCAACTTAAAGCAGTAAAACGTGATGAGAGCATCAGGGACTCTTACACTATAGTACAACTTGAATGTCTGGTATTATATCATGCATTAAATGCAGGAAATCATAGAATCTAAGTGTTTGACAACAAAATGCACTTTTGGACTCTGTTGAGGCTGAAACGTCTTTTCGGAGCATAAAAGTCGGAAATGTAACTTAAAGCAGTAAAACGTGATGAGAGCATCAGGTACTCTTACACTATAGTACAACTTGAATGTCTGGTATTCTATGATGAATTAAATGCAGGAAATCATAGAATCTAAGTGTTTGACAACAAAATGCACTTTTGGACTCTGTTGAGGCTGAAATGTCTTTTCGGAGCATACAAGTTGGAAATGTAACTTAAAGAAGTAAAACGTGATGAGAGCATCAGGTACTCTTACACTATAGTACAACTTGAATGTCTGGTATTCTATCATGCATTAAATGCAGGAAATCATACAATCTAAGTGTTTGACAACAAAATGCACTTTTGGACTCTGTTAAGGCTGAAACGTCTTTTCGGAGCATAAAAGTTAAAAATGCAACTTAAAGCAGTAAAACGTGATGAGAGCATCAGGTACTCTTATATTACAATGAAACATGAATGGTTGGTATTCTATGATGCATTAAATGCAGTAAATCATAGAATCTAAGTGTTTGACAACAAAATGCACTTTTGGACTCTGTTGAGGCTGAAACGTCTTTTCGGAGCATAAAAGTTGAAAATGCAACTTAAAGCAGTAAAACGTGATGAGAGCATCAGGGACTCTTACACTATAGTACAACTTGAATGTCTGGTATTATATCATGCATTAAATGCAGGAAATCATAGAATCTAAGTGTTTGACAACAAAATGCACTTTTGGACTCTGTTGAGGCTGAAATGTCTTTTCGGAGCATACAAGTTGGAAATGTAACTTAAAGAAGTAAAACGTGATGAGAGCATCAGGTACTCTTACACTATAGTACAACTTGAATGTCTGGTATTCTATCATGCATTAAATGCAGGAAATCATGCAATCTAAGTGTTTGACAACAAAATGCACTTTTGGACTCTGTTAAGGCTGAAACGTCTTTTCGGAGCATAAAAGTTAAAAATGCAACTTAAAGCAGTAAAACGTGATGAGAGCATCAGGTACTCTTATATTACAATGAAACATGAATGGCTGGTATTCTATGATGCATTAAATGCAGGAAATCATAGAACCTAAGTGTTTGACAACAAAATGCACTTTTGGACTCTGTTAAGGCTGAAACGTCTTTTCGGAGCATAAAAGTTGAAAATGCAACTTAAAGCAGTAAAACGTGATGAGAGCATCAGGGACTCTTACACTATAGTACAACTTGAATGTCTGGTATTCTATCATGCAATAAATGCAGGAAATCATACAATCTAAGTGTTTGACAACAAAATGCACTTTTGGACTCTGTTAAGGCTGAAACGTCTTTTCGGAGCATAAAAGTTGAAAATGCAACTTAAAGCAGTAAAACGTGATGAAAGCATCAGGTACTCTTATATTACAATGAAACATGAATGGTTGGTATTCTATGATGCATTAAATGCAGTAAATCATAGAATCTAAGTGTTTGACAACAAAATGCACTTTTGGACTCTGTTGAGGCTGAAATGTCTTTTCGGAGCAGACAAGTTGGAAATGTAACTTAAAGAAGTAAAACGTGATGAGAGCATCAGGTACTCTTACACTATAGTACAACTTGAATGTCTGGTATTCTATCATGCATTAAATGCAGGAAATCATACAATCTAAGTGTTTGACAACAAAATGCACTTTTGGACTCTGTTAAGGCTGAAACGTCTTTTCGGAGCATAAAAGTTAAAAATGCAACTTAAAGCAGTAAAACGTGATGAGAGCATCAGGGACTCTTACACTATAGTACAACTTGAATGTCTGGTATTCTATCATGCATTAAATGCAGGAAATCATACAATCTAAGTGTTTGACAACAAAATGCACTTTTGGACTCTGTTAAGGCTGAAACGTCTTTTCAGAGCATAAAAGTTAAAAATGCAACTTAAAGCAGTAAAACGTGATGAGAGCATCAGGTACTCTTATATTACAATGAAACATGAATGGCTGGTATTCTATGATGCATTAAATGCAGGAAATCATAGAATCTAAGTGTTTGACAACAAAATGCACTTTTGGACTCTGTTGAGGCTGAAATGTCTTTTCGGAGCATACAAGTTGGAAATGTAACTTAAAGCAGTAAAACGTGATGAGAGCATCAGGGACTCTTACACTATAGTACAACTTGAATGTCTGGTATTCTATCATGCATTAAATGCAGGAAATCATACAATCTAAGTGTTTGACAACAAAATGCACTTTTGGACTCTGTTAAGGCTGAAACGTCTTTTCGGAGCATAAAAGTTGAAAATGCAACTTAAAGCAGTAAAACGTGATGAGAGCATCAGGGACTCTTACACTATAGTACAACTTGAATGGCTGGTATTCTATCATGCATTAAATGCAGGAAATCATAGAATCTAAGTGTTTGACAACAAAATGCACTTTTGGACTCTGTTGAGGCTGAAACGTCTTTTCGGAGCATAAAAGTTGGAAATGCAACTTAAAGCAGTAAAACGTGATGAGAGCATCAGGTACTCTTATATTACAATGAAACATGAATGGCTGGTATTCTATGATGCATTAAATGCAGGAAATCATAGAACCTAAGTGTTTGACAACAAAATGCACTTTTGGACTCTGTTAAGGCTGAAACGTCTTTTCGGAGCATAAAAGTTGAAAATGCAACTTAAAGCAGCAAAACGTGATGAGAGCATCAGGTACTCTTACACTATAGTACAACTTGAATGGCTGGTATTCTATGATGCATTAAATGCAGGAAATCATAGAATCTAAGTGTTTGACAACAAAATGCACTTTTGGACTCTGTTGAGGCTGAAATGTCTTTTCGGAGCATACAAGTTGGAAATGTAACTTAAAGAAGTAAAACGTGATGAGAGCATCAGGTACTCTTACACTATAGTACAACTTGAATGTCTGGTATTCTATCATGCATTAAATGCAGGAAATCATACAATCTAAGTGTTTGACAACAAAATGCACTTTTGGACTCTGTTAAGGCTGAAACGTCTTTTCGGAGCATAAAAGTTAAAAATGCAACTTAAAGCAGTAAAACGTGATGAGAGCATCAGGTACTTTTATATTACAATGAAACATGAATGGCTGGTATTCTATGATGCATTAAATGCAGGAAATCATAGAACCTAAGTGTTTGACAACAAAATGCACTTTTGGACTCTGTTGAGGCTGAAACGTCTTTTCGGAGCATAAAAGTTGAAAATGCAACTTAAAGCAGTAAAACGTGATGAGAGCATCAGGGACTCTTACACTATAGTACAACTTGAATGGCTGGTATTCTATCATGCAATAAATGCAGGAAATCATACAATCTAAGTGTTTGACAACAAAATGCACTTTTGGACTCTGTTGAGGCTGAAATGTCTTTTCGGAGCATACAAGTTGGAAATGTAACTTAAAGCAGTAAAACGTGATGAGAGCATCAGGGACTCTTACACTATAGTACAACTTGAATGGCTGGTATTCTATCATGCATTAAATGCAGGAAATCATAGAATCTAAGTGTTTGACAACAAAATGCACTTTTGGACTCTGTTGAGGCTGAAACGTCTTTTCGGAGCATAAAAGTCGGAAATGTAACTTAAAGCAGTAAAACGTGATGAGAGCATCAGGTACTCTTACACTATAGTACAACTTGAATGTCTGGTATTCTATGATGAATTAAATGCAGGAAATCATAGAATCTAAGTGTTTGACAACAAAATGCACTTTTGGACTCTGTTGAGGCTGAAATGTCTTTTCGGAGCATACAAGTTGGAAATGTAACTTAAAGAAGTAAAACGTGATGAGAGCATCAGGTACTCTTACACTATAGTACAACTTGAATGTCTGGTATTCTATCATGCATTAAATGCAGGAAATCATACAATCTAAGTGTTTGACAACAAAATGCACTTTTGGACTCTGTTAAGGCTGAAACGTCTTTTCGGAGCATAAAAGTTAAAAATGCAACTTAAAGCAGTAAAACGTGATGAGAGCATCAGGTACTCTTATATTACAATGAAACATGAATGGTTGGTATTCTATGATGCATTAAATGCAGTAAATCATAGAATCTAAGTGTTTGACAACAAAATGCACTTTTGGACTCTGTTGAGGCTGAAACGTCTTTTCGGAGCATAAAAGTTGAAAATGCAACTTAAAGCAGTAAAACGTGATGAGAGCATCAGGGACTCTTACACTATAGTACAACTTGAATGTCTGGTATTATATCATGCATTAAATGCAGGAAATCATAGAATCTAAGTGTTTGACAACAAAATGCACTTTTGGACTCTGTTGAGGCTGAAATGTCTTTTCGGAGCATACAAGTTGGAAATGTAACTTAAAGAAGTAAAACGTGATGAGAGCATCAGGTACTCTTACACTATAGTACAACTTGAATGTCTGGTATTCTATCATGCATTAAATGCAGGAAATCATACAATCTAAGTGTTTGACAACAAAATGCACTTTTGGACTCTGTTAAGGCTGAAACGTCTTTTCGGAGCATAAAAGTTAAAAATGCAACTTAAAGCAGTAAAACGTGATGAGAGCATCAGGTACTCTTATATTACAATGAAACATGAATGGCTGGTATTCTATGATGCATTAAATGCAGGAAATCATAGAACCTAAGTGTTTGACAACAAAATGCACTTTTGGACTCTGTTAAGGCTGAAACGTCTTTTCGGAGCATAAAAGTTGAAAATGCAACTTAAAGCAGTAAAACGTGATGAGAGCATCAGGGACTCTTACACTATAGTACAACTTGAATGTCTGGTATTCTATCATGCAATATATGCAGGAAATCATACAATCTAAGTGTTTGACAACAAAATGCACTTTTGGACTCTGTTAAGGCTGAAACGTCTTTTCGGAGCATAAAAGTTGAAAATGCAACTTAAAGCAGTAAAACGTGATGAAAGCATCAGGTACTCTTATATTACAATGAAACATGAATGGTTGGTATTCTATGATGCATTAAATGCAGTAAATCATAGAATCTAAGTGTTTGACAACAAAATGCACTTTTGGACTCTGTTGAGGCTGAAATGTCTTTTCGGAGCAGACAAGTTGGAAATGTAACTTAAAGAAGTAAAACGTGATGAGAGCATCAGGTACTCTTACACTATAGTACAACTTGAATGTCTGGTATTCTATCATGCATTAAATGCAGGAAATCATACAATCTAAGTGTTTGACAACAAAATGCACTTTTGGACTCTGTTAAGGCTGAAACGTCTTTTCGGAGCATAAAAGTTAAAAATGCAACTTAAAGCAGTAAAACGTGATGAGAGCATCAGGGACTCTTACACTATAGTACAACTTGAATGTCTGGTATTCTATCATGCATTAAATGCAGGAAATCATACAATCTAAGTGTTTGACAACAAAATGCACTTTTGGACTCTGTTAAGGCTGAAACGTCTTTTCAGAGCATAAAAGTTAAAAATGCAACTTAAAGCAGTAAAGCGTGATGAGAGCATCAGGTACTCTTATATTACAATGAAACATGAATGGCTGGTATTCTATGATGCATTAAATGCAGGAAATCATAGAATCTAAGTGTTTGACAACAAAATGCACTTTTGGACTCTGTTGAGGCTGAAATGTCTTTTCGGAGCATACAAGTTGGAAATGTAACTTAAAGCAGTAAAACGTGATGAGAGCATCAGGGACTCTTACACTATAGTACAACTTGAATGTCTGGTATTCTATCATGCATTAAATGCAGGAAATCATACAATCTAAGTGTTTGACAACAAAATGCACTTTTGGACTCTGTTAAGGCTGAAACGTCTTTTCGGAGCATAAAAGTTGAAAATGCAACTTAAAGCAGTAAAACGTGATGAGAGCATCAGGGACTCTTACACTATAGTACAACTTGAATGGCTGGTATTCTATCATGCATTAAATGCAGGAAATCATAGAATCTAAGTGTTTGACAACAAAATGCACTTTTGGACTCTGTTGAGGCTGAAACGTCTTTTCGGAGCATAAAAGTTGGAAATGCAACTTAAAGCAGTAAAACGTGATGAGAGCATCAGGTACTCTTATATTACAATGAAACATGAATGGCTGGTATTCTATCATGCATTAAATGCAGTAAATCATAGAATCTAAGTGTTTGACAACAAAATGCACTTTTGGACTCTGTTAAGGCTGAAACGTCTTTTCGGAGCATAAAAGTTAAAAATGCAACTTAAAGCAGTAAAACGTGATTAGAGCATCAGGGACTCTTACACTATAGTACAACTTGAATGTCTGGTATTCTATCATGCATTAAATGCAGGAAATCATACAATCTAAGTGTTTGACAACAAAATGCACTTTTGGACTCTGTTAAGGCTGAAACGTCTTTTCGGAGCATAAAAGTTAAAAATGCAACTTAAAGCAGTAAAACGTGATGAGAGCATCAGGTACTCTTATATTACAATGAAACATGAATGGCTGGTATTCTATGATGCATTAAATGCAGGAAATCATAGAATCTAAGTGTTTGACAACAAAATGCACTTTTGGACTCTGTTGAGGCTGAAACGTCTTTTCGGAGCATAAAAGTCGGAAATGTAACTTAAAGCAGTAAAACGTGATGAGAGCATCAGGTACTCTTACACTATAGTACAACTTGAATGTCTGGTATTCTATGATGCATTAAATGCAGGAAATCATAGAATCTAAGTGTTTGACAACAAAATGCACTTTTGGACTCTGTTGAGGCTGAAATGTCTTTTCGGAGCATACAAGTTGGAAATGTAACTTAAAGAAGTAAAACGTGATGAGAGCATCAGGTACTCTTACACTATAGTACAACTTGAATGTCTGGTATTCTATCATGCATTAAATGCAGGAAATCATACAATCTAAGTGTTTGACAACAAAATGCACTTTTGGACTCTGTTAAGGCTGAAACGTCTTTTCGGAGCATAAAAGTTAAAAATGCAACTTAAAGCAGTAAAACGTGATGAGAGCATCAGGTACTTTTATATTACAATGAAACATGAATGGCTGGTATTCTATGATGCATTAAATGCAGGAAATCATAGAACCTAAGTGTTTGACAACAAAATGCACTTTTGGACTCTGTTGAGGCTGAAACGTCTTTTCGGAGCATAAAAGTTGAAAATGCAACTTAAAGCAGTAAAACGTGATGAGAGCATCAGGGACTCTTACACTATAGTACAACTTGAATGGCTGGTATTCTATCATGCATTAAATGCAGGAAATCATAGAATCTAAGTGTTTGACAACAAAATGCACTTTTGGACTCTGTTGAGGCTGAAACGTCTTTTCGGAGCATAAAAGTTGGAAATGCAACTTAAAGCAGTAAAACGTGATGAGAGCATCAGGTACTCTTATATTACAATGAAACATGAATGGCTGGTATTCTATCATGCATTAAATGCAGTAAATCATAGAATCTAAGTGTTTGACAACAAAATGCACTTTTGGACTCTGTTGAGGCTGAAATGTCTTTTCGGAGCATACAAGTTGGAAATGTAACTTAAAGAAGTAAAACGTGATGAGAGCATCAGGGACTCTTACACTATAGTACAACTTGAATGTCTGGTATTCTATCATGCATTAAATGCAGGAAATCATACAATCTAAGTGTTTGACAACAAAATGCACTTTTGGACTCTGTTAAGGCTGAAACGTCTTTTCGGAGCATAAAAGTTAAAAATGCAACTTAAAGCAGTAAAACGTGATTAGAGCATCAGGGACTCTTACACTATAGTACAACTTGAATGTCTGGTATTCTATCATGCATTAAATGCAGGAAATCATACAATCTAAGTGTTTGACAACAAAATGCACTTTTGGACTCTGTTAAGGCTGAAACGTCTTTTCGGAGCATAAAAGTTAAAAATGCAACTTAAAGCAGTAAAACGTGATGAGAGCATCAGGTACTCTTATATTACAATGAAACATGAATGGCTGGTATTCTATGATGCATTAAATGCAGGAAATCATAGAATCTAAGTGTTTGACAACAAAATGCACTTTTGGACTCTGTTGAGGCTGAAACGTCTTTTCGGAGCATAAAAGTCGGAAATGTAACTTAAAGCAGTAAAACGTGATGAGAGCATCAGGTACTCTTACACTATAGTACAACTTGAATGTCTGGTATTCTATCATGCATTAAATGCAGGAAATCATACAATCTAAGTGTTTGACAACAAAATGCACTTTTGGACTCTGTTAAGGCTGAAACGTCTTTTCGGAGCATAAAAGTTAAAAATGCAACTTAAAGCAGTAAAACGTGATGAGAGCATCAGGTACTCTTATATTACAATGAAACATGAATGGTTGGTATTCTATGATGCATTAAATGCAGTAAATCATAGAATCTAAGTGTTTGACAACAAAATGCACTTTTGGACTCTGTTGAGGCTGAAGCGTCTTTTCGGAGCATAAAAGTTGAAAATGCAACTTAAAGCAGTAAAACGTGATGAGAGCATCAGGGACTCTTACACTATAGTACAAATTGAATGTCTGGTATTCTATGATGCATTAAATGCAGGAAATCATAGAATCTAAGTGTTTGACAACAAAATGCACTTTTGGACTCTGTTGAGGCTGAAATGTCTTTTCGGAGCATACAAGTTGGAAATGTAACTTAAAGAAGTAAAACGTGATGAGAGCATCAGGTACTCTTACACTATAGTACAACTTGAATGTCTGGTATTCTATCATGCATTAAATGCAGGAAATCATACAATCTAAGTGTTTGACAACAAAATGCACTTTTGGACTCTGTTAAGGCTGAAACGTCTTTTCGGAGCATAAAAGTTAAAAATGCAACTTAAAGCAGTAAAACGTGATGAGAGCATCAGGGACTCTTACACTATAGTACAACTTGAATGGCTGGTATTCTATCATGCAATAAATGCAGGAAATCATACAATCTAAGTGTTTGACAACAAAATGCACTTTTGGACTCTGTTGAGGCTGAAATGTCTTTTCGGAGCATACAAGTTGGAAATGTAACTTAAAGCAGTAAAACGTGATGAGAGCATCAGGGACTCTTACACTATAGTACAACTTGAATGGCTGGTATTCTATCATGCATTAAATGCAGGAAATCATAGAATCTAAGTGTTTGACAACAAAATGCACTTTTGGACTCTGTTGAGGCTGAAACGTCTTTTCGGAGCATAAAAGTCGGAAATGTAACTTAAAGTAGTAAAACGTAATGAGAGCATCAGGTACTCTTACACTATAGTACAACTTGAATGTCTGGTATTCTATGATGAATTAAATGCAGGAAATCATAGAATCTAAGTGTTTGACAACAAAATGCACTTTTGGACTCTGTTGAGGCTGAAATGTCTTTTCGGAGCATACAAGTTGGAAATGTAACTTAAAGAAGTAAAACGTGATGAGAGCATCAGGTACTCTTACACTATAGTACAACTTGAATGTCTGGTATTCTATCATGCATTAAATGCAGGAAATCATACAATCTAAGTGTTTGACAACAAAATGCACTTTTGGACTCTGTTAAGGCTGAAACGTCTTTTCGGAGCATAAAAGTTAAAAATGCAACTTAAAGCAGTAAAACGTGATGAGAGCATCAGGTACTCTTATATTACAATGAAACATGAATGGTTGGTATTCTATGATGCATTAAATGCAGTAAATCATAGAATCTAAGTGTTTGACAACAAAATGCACTTTTGGACTCTGTTAAGGCTGAAACGTCTTTTCGGAGCATAAAAGTTAAAAATGCAACTTAAAGCAGTAAAACGTGATGAGAGCATCAGGTACTCTTATATTACAATGAAACATGAATGGCTGGTATTCTATGATGCATTAAATGCAGGAAATCATAGAACCTAAGTGTTTGACAACAAAATGCACTTTTGGACTCTGTTAAGGCTGAAACGTCTTTTCGGAGCATAAAAGTTGAAAATGCAACTTAAAGCAGTAAAACGTGATGAGAGCATCAGGGACTCTTACACTATAGTACAACTTGAATGTCTGGTATTCTATCATGCAATAAATGCAGGAAATCATACAATCTAAGTGTTTGACAACAAAATGCACTTTTGGACTCTGTTAAGGCTAAAACGTCTTTTCGGAGCATAAAAGTTGAAAATGCAACTTAAAGCAGTAAAACGTGATGAGAGCATCAGGTACTCTTATATTACAATGAAACATGAATGGTTGGTATTCTATGATGCATTAAATGCAGTAAATCATAGAATCTAAGTGTTTGACAACAAAATGCACTTTTGGACTCTGTTGAGGCTGAAATGTCTTTTCGGAGCAGACAAGTTGGAAATGTAACTTAAAGAAGTAAAACGTGATGAGAGCATCAGGTACTCTTACACTATAGTACAACTTGAATGTCTGGTATTCTATCATGCATTAAATGCAGGAAATCATACAATCTAAGTGTTTGACAACAAAATGCACTTTTGGACTCTGTTAAGGCTGAAACGTCTTTTCGGAGCATAAAAGTTAAAAATGCAACTTAAAGCAGTAAAACGTGATGAGAGCATCAGGTACTCTTATATTACAATGAAACATGAATGGCTGGTATTCTATGATGCATTAAATGCAGGAAATCATAGAACCTAAGTGTTTGACAACAAAATGCACTTTTGGACTCTGTTAAGGCTGAAACGTCTTTTCGGATCATAAAAGTTGAAAATGCAACTTAAAGCAGTAAAACGTGATGAGAGCATCAGGGACTCTTACACTATAGTACAACTTGAATGTCTGGTATTCTATCATGCAATAAATGCAGGAAATCATACAATCTAAGTGTTTGACAACAAAATGCACTTTTGGACTCTGTTAAGGCTGAAACGTCTTTTCGGAGCATAAAAGTTGAAAATGCAACTTAAAGCAGTAAAACGTGATGAGAGCATCAGGGACTCTTACACTATAGTACAACTTGAATGTCTGGTATTATATCATGCATTAAATGCAGGAAATCATAGAATCTAAGTGTTTGACAACAAAATGCACTTTTGGACTCTGTTGAGGCTGAAACGTCTTTTCGGAGCATAAAAGTCGGAAATGTAACTTAAAGCAGTAAAACGTGATGAGAGCATCAGGTACTCTTACACTATAGTACAACTTGAATGTCTGGTATTCTATCATGCATTAAATGCAGGAAATCATACAATCTAAGTGTTTGACAACAAAATGCACTTTTGGACTCTATTAAGGCTGAAACGTCTTTTCGGAGCATAAAAGTTGAAAATGCAACTTAAAGCAGTAAAACGTGATGAGAGCATCAGGGACTCTTACACTATAGTACAACTTGAATGTCTGGTATTCTATCATGCATTAAATGCAGGAAATCATACAATCTAAGTGTTTGACAACAAAATGCACTTTTGGACTCTGTTAAGGCTGAAACGTCTTTTCGGAGCATAAAAGTTAAAAATGCAACTTAAAGCAGTAAAACGTGATGAGAGCATCAGGTACTCTTATATTACAATGAAACATGAATGGTTGGTATTCTATGATGCATTAAATGCAGTAAATCATAGAATCTAAGTGTTTGACAACAAAATGCACTTTTGGACTCTGTTGAGGCTGAAATGTCTTTTCGGAGCAGACAAGTTGGAAATGTAACTTAAAGAAGTAAAACGTGATGAGAGCATCAGGTACTCTTACACTATAGTACAACTTGAATGTCTGGTATTCTATCATGCATTAAATGCAGGAAATCATACAATCTAAGTGTTTGACAACAAAATGCACTTTTGGACTCTGTTAAGGCTGAAACGTCTTTTCGGAGCATAAAAGTTAAAAATGCAACTTAAAGCAGTAAAACGTGATGAGAGCATCAGGGACTCTTACACTATAGTACAACTTGAATGTCTGGTATTCTATCATGCATTAAATGCAGGAAATCATACAATCTAAGTGTTTGACAACAAAATGCACTTTTGGACTCTGTTAAGGCTGAAACGTCTTTTCGGAGCATAAAAGTTAAAAATGCAACTTAAAGCAGTAAAACGTGATGAGAGCATCAGGTACTCTTATATTACAATGAAACATGAATGGCTGGTATTCTATGATGCATTAAATGCAGGAAATCATAGAACCTAAGTGTTTGACAACAAAATGCACTTTTGGACTCTGTTAAGGCTGAAACGTCTTTTCGGATCATAAAAGTTGAAAATGCAACTTAAAGCAGTAAAACGTGATGAGAGCATCAGGGACTCTTACACTATAGTACAACTTGAATGTCTGGTATTCTATCATGCAATAAATGCAGGAAATCATACAATCTAAGTGTTTGACAACAAAATGCACTTTTGGACTCTGTTAAGGCTGAAACGTCTTTTCGGAGCATAAAAGTTGAAAATGCAACTTAAAGCAGTAAAACGTGATGAGAGCATCAGGGACTCTTACACTATAGTACAACTTGAATGTCTGGTATTATATCATGCATTAAATGCAGGAAATCATAGAATCTAAGTGTTTGACAACAAAATGCACTTTTGGACTCTGTTGAGGCTGAAACGTCTTTTCGGAGCATAAAAGTCGGAAATGTAACTTAAAGCAGTAAAACGTGATGAGAGCATCAGGTACTCTTACACTATAGTACAACTTGAATGTCTGGTATTCTATCATGCATTAAATGCAGGAAATCATACAATCTAAGTGTTTGACAACAAAATGCACTTTTGGACTCTGTTAAGGCTGAAACGTCTTTTCGGAGCATAAAAGTTAAAAATGCAACTTAAAGCAGTAAAACGTGATGAGAGCATCAGGTACTCTTATATTACAATGAAACATGAATGTCTGGTATTCTATCATGCATTAAATGCAGGAAATCATACAATCTAAGTGTTTGACAACAAAATGCACTTTTGGACTCTATTAAGGCTGAAACGTCTTTTCGGAGCATAAAAGTTGAAAATGCAACTTAAAGCAGTAAAACGTGATGAGAGCATCAGGGACTCTTACACTATAGTACAACTTGAATGTCTGGTATTCTATCATGCATTAAATGCAGGAAATCATACAATCTAAGTGTTTGACAACAAAATGCACTTTTGGACTCTGTTAAGGCTGAAACGTCTTTTCGGAGCATAAAAGTTAAAAATGCAACTTAAAGCAGTAAAACGTGATGAGAGCATCAGGTACTCTTATATTACAATGAAACATGAATGGTTGGTATTCTATGATGCATTAAATGCAGTAAATCATAGAATCTAAGTGTTTGACAACAAAATGCACTTTTGGACTCTGTTGAGGCTGAAATGTCTTTTCGGAGCAGACAAGTTGGAAATGTAACTTAAAGAAGTAAAACGTGATGAGAGCATCAGGTACTCTTACACTATAGTACAACTTGAATGTCTGGTATTCTATCATGCATTAAATGCAGGAAATCATACAATCTAAGTGTTTGACAACAAAATGCACTTTTGGACTCTGTTAAGGCTGAAACGTCTTTTCGGAGCATAAAAGTTAAAAATGCAACTTAAAGCAGTAAAACGTGATGAGAGCATCAGGGACTCTTACACTATAGTACAACTTGAATGTCTGGTATTCTATCATGCATTAAATGCAGGAAATCATACAATCTAAGTGTTTGACAACAAAATGCACTTTTGGACTCTGTTAAGGCTGAAACGTCTTTTCGGAGCATAAAAGTTAAAAATGCAACTTAAAGCAGTAAAACGTGATGAGAGCATCAGGTACTCTTATATTACAATGAAACATGAATGGCTGGTATTCTATGATGCATTAAATGCAGGAAATCATAGAACCTAAGTGTTTGACAACAAAATGCACTTTTGGACTCTGTTAAGGCTGAAACGTCTTTTCGGATCATAAAAGTTGAAAATGCAACTTAAAGCAGTAAAACGTGATGAGAGCATCAGGGACTCTTACACTATAGTACAACTTGAATGTCTGGTATTCTATCATGCAATAAATGCAGGAAATCATACAATCTAAGTGTTTGACAACAAAATGCACTTTTGGACTCTGTTAAGGCTGAAACGTCTTTTCGGAGCATAAAAGTTGAAAATGCAACTTAAAGCAGTAAAACGTGATGAGAGCATCAGGGACTCTTACACTATAGTACAACTTGAATGTCTGGTATTATATCATGCATTAAATGCAGGAAATCATAGAATCTAAGTGTTTGACAACAAAATGCACTTTTGGACTCTGTTGAGGCTGAAACGTCTTTTCGGAGCATAAAAGTCGGAAATGTAACTTAAAGCAGTAAAACGTGATGAGAGCATCAGGTACTCTTACACTATAGTACAACTTGAATGTCTGGTATTCTATCATGCATTAAATGCAGGAAATCATACAATCTAAGTGTTTGACAACAAAATGCACTTTTGGACTCTATTAAGGCTGAAACGTCTTTTCGGAGCATAAAAGTTGAAAATGCAACTTAAAGCAGTAAAACGTGATGAGAGCATCAGGGACTCTTACACTATAGTACAACTTGAATGTCTGGTATTCTATCATGCATTAAATGCAGGAAATCATACAATCTAAGTGTTTGACAACAAAATGCACTTTTGGACTCTGTTAAGGCTGAAACGTCTTTTCGGAGCATAAAAGTTAAAAATGCAACTTAAAGCAGTAAAACGTGATGAGAGCATCAGGTACTCTTACATTACAATGAAACATGAATGGTTGGTATTCTATGATGCATTAAATGCAGTAAATCATAGAATCTAAGTGTTTGACAACAAAATGCACTTTTGGACTCTGTTGAGGCTGAAACGTCTTTTCGGAGCATAAAAGTTGAAAATGCAACTTAAAGCAGTAAAACGTGATGAGAGCATCAGGGACTCTTACACTATAGTACAACTTGAATGTCTGGTATTCTATCATGCAATAAATGCAGGAAATCATACAATCTAAGTGTTTGACAACAAAATGCACTTTTGGACTCTGTTAAGGCTGAAACGTCTTTTCGGAGCATAAAAGTTGAAAATGCAACTTAAAGCAGTAAAACGTGATGAGAGCATCAGGGACTCTTACACTATAGTACAACTTGAATGTCTGGTATTATATCATGCATTAAATGCAGGAAATCATAGAATCTAAGTGTTTGACAACAAAATGCACTTTTGGACTCTGTTGAGGCTGAAACGTCTTTTCGGAGCATAAAAGTCGGAAATGTAACTTAAAGCAGTAAAACGTGATGAGAGCATCAGGTACTCTTACACTATAGTACAACTTGAATGTCTGGTATTCTATCATGCATTAAATGCAGGAAATCATACAATCTAAGTGTTTGACAACAAAATGCACTTTTGGACTCTATTAAGGCTGAAACGTCTTTTCGGAGCATAAAAGTTGAAAATGCAACTTAAAGCAGTAAAACGTGATGAGAGCATCAGGGACTCTTACACTATAGTACAACTTGAATGTCTGGTATTCTATCATGCATTAAATGCAGGAAATCATACAATCTAAGTGTTTGACAACAAAATGCACTTTTGGACTCTGTTAAGGCTGAAACGTCTTTTCGGAGCATAAAAGTTAAAAATGCAACTTAAAGCAGTAAAACGTGATGAGAGCATCAGGTACTCTTACATTACAATGAAACATGAATGGTTGGTATTCTATGATGCATTAAATGCAGTAAATCATAGAATCTAAGTGTTTGACAACAAAATGCACTTTTGGACTCTGTTGAGGCTGAAATGTCTTTTCGGAGCAGACAAGTTGGAAATGTAACTTAAAGAAGTAAAACGTGATGAGAGCATCAGGTACTCTTACACTATAGTACAACTTGAATGTCTGGTATTCTATCATGCATTAAATGCAGGAAATCATACAATCTAAGTGTTTGACAACAAAATGCACTTTTGGACTCTGTTAAGGCTGAAACGTCTTTTCGGAGCATAAAAGTTAAAAATGCAACTTAAAGCAGTAAAACGTGATGAGAGCATCAGGGACTCTTACACTATAGTACAACTTGAATGTCTGGTATTCTATCATGCATTAAATGCAGGAAATCATACAATCTAAGTGTTTGACAACAAAATGCACTTTTGGACTCTGTTAAGGCTGAAACGTCTTTTCGGAGCATAAAAGTTGAAAATGCAACTTAAAGCAGTAAAACGTCATGAGAGCATCAGGGACTCTTACACTATAGTACAACTTGAATGTCTGGTATTATATCATGCATTAAATGCAGGAAATCATAGAATCTAAGTGTTTGACAACAAAATGCACTTTTGGACTCTGTTGAGGCTGAAACGTCTTTTCGGAGCATAAAAGTTAAAAATGCAACTTAAAGCAGTAAAACGTGATGAGAGCATCAGGTACTCTTATATTACAATGAAACATGAATGGTTGCTATTCTATGATGCATTAAATGCAGGAAATCATAGAATCTAAGTGTTTGACAACAAAATGCACTTTTGGACTCTGTTGAGGCTGAAATGTCTTTTCGGAGCATACAAGTTGGAAATGTAACTTAAAGCAGTAAAACGTGATGAGAGCATCAGGGACTCTTACACTATAGTACAACTTGAATGTCTGGTATTCTATCATGCATTAAATGCAGGAAATCATACAATCTAAGTGTTTGACAACAAAATGCACTTTTGGACTCTGTTAAGGCTGAAACGTCTTTTCGGAGCATAAAAGTTGAAAATGCAACTTAAAGCAGTAAAACGTGATGAGAGCATCAGGGACTCTTACACTATAGTACAACTTGAATGGCTGGTATTCTATGATGCATTAAATGCAGGAAATCATAGAATCTAAGTGTTTGACAACAAAATGCACTTTTGGACTCTGTTGAGGCTGAAACGTCTTTTCGGAGCATAAAAGTTGGAAATGCAACTTAAAGCAGTAAAACGTGATGAGAGCATCAGGTACTCTTATATTACAATGAAACATGAATGGTTGCTATTCTATGATGCATTAAATGCAGGAAATCATAGAATCTAAGTGTTTGACAACAAAATGCACTTTTGGACTCTGTTGAGGCTGAAATGTCTTTTCGGAGCATACAAGTTGGAAATGTAACTTAAAGCAGTAAAACGTGATGAGAGCATCAGGGACTCTTACACTATAGTACAACTTGAATGTCTGGTATTCTATCATGCATTAAATGCAGGAAATCATACAATCTAAGTGTTTGACAACAAAATGCACTTTTGGACTCTGTTGAGGCTGAAACGTCTTTTCGGAGCATACAAGTTGGAAATGTAACTTAAAGCAGTAAAACGTTATGAGATTATCAGGGACTCTTACACTATAGTACAACTTGAATGGCTGGTATTATATGATGCATTAAATGCAGTAAATCATAGAATCTAAGTGTTTGACAACAAAATGCACTTTTGGACTCTGTTGAGGCTGAAATGTCTTTTCGGAGCATACAAGTTGGAAATGTAACTTAAAGAAGTAAAACGTGATGAGAGCATCAGGTACTCTTACACTATAGTACAACTTGAATGTCTGGTATTCTATCATGCATTAAATGCAGGAAATCATACAATCTAAGTGTTTGACAACAAAATGCACTTTTGGACTCTGTTAAGGCTGAAACGTCTTTTCGGAGAATAAAAGTTAAAAATGCAACTTAAAGCAGTAAAACGTGATGAGAGCATCAGTGACTCTTACACTATAGTACAACTTGAATGTCTGGTATTCTATCATGCATTAAATGCAGGAAATCATACAATCTAAGTGTTTGACAACAAAATGCACTTTTGGACTCTGTTAAGGCTGAAACGTCTTTTCGGAGCATAAAAGTTAAAAATGCAACTTAAAGCAGTAAAACGTGATGAGAGCATCAGGTACTCTTATATTACAATGAAACATGAATGGCTGGTATTCTATGATGCATTAAATGCAGGAAATCACAGAACCTAAGTGTTTGACAACAAAATGCACTTTTGGACTCTGTTGAGGCTGAAACGTCTTTTCGGAGCATAAAAGTCGGAAATGTAACTTAAAGCAGTAAAACGTGATGAGAGCATCAGGTACTCTTACACTATAGTACAACTTGAATGTCTGGTATTCTATCATGCATTAAATGCAGGAAATCATACAATCTAAGTGTTTGACAACAAAATGCACTTTTGGACTCTGTTAAGGCTGAAACGTCTTTTCGGAGCATAAAAGTTAAAAATGCAACTTAAAGCAGTAAAACGTGATTAGAGCATCAGGGACTCTTACACTATAGTACAACTTGAATGTCTGGTAGTCTATCATGCATTAAATGCAGGAAATCATAGAACCTAAGTGTTTGACAACAAAATGCACTTTTGGACTCTGTTAAGGCTGAAACGTCTTTTCGGAGCATAAAAGTTGAAAATGCAACTTAAAGCAGTAAAACGTGATGAGAGCATCAGGGACTCTTACACTATAGTACAACTTGAATGTCTGGTATTCTATCATGCAATAAATGCAGGAAATCATACAATCTAAGTGTTTGACAACAAAATGCACTTTTGGACTCTGTT
Source organism: Taurulus bubalis (assembly GCF_910589615.1). Classification (NCBI taxonomy): domain Eukaryota; kingdom Metazoa; phylum Chordata; class Actinopteri; order Perciformes; family Cottidae; genus Taurulus; species Taurulus bubalis. The sequence continues at coordinate 3,516,378 of NC_136595.1, forward strand.
AAGGCTGAAACGTCTTTTCGGAGCATAAAAGTTGAAAATGCAACTTAAAGCAGTAAAACGTGATGAGAGCATCAGGTACTCTTATATTACAATGAAACATGAATGGCTGGTATTCTATGATGCATTAAATGCAGGAAATCATAGAACCTAAGTGTTTGACAACAAAATGCACTTTTGGACTCTGTTGAGGCTGAAACGTCTTTTCGGAGCATAAAAGTCGGAAATGTAACTTAAAGCAGTAAAACGTGATGAGAGCATCAGGTACTCTTACACTATAGTACAACTTGAATGTCTGGTATTCTATCATGCATTAAATGCAGGAAATCATACAATCTAAGTGTTTGACAACAAAATGCACTTTTGGACTCTGTTAAGGCTGAAACGTCTTTTCGGAGCATAAAAGTTAAAAATGCAACTTAAAGCAGTAAAACGTGATTAGAGCATCAGGGACTCTTACACTATAGTACAACTTGAATGTCTGGTAGTCTATCATGCATTAAATGCAGGAAATCATACAATCTAAGTGTTTGACAACAAAATGCACTTTTGGACTCTGTTAAGGCTGAAACGTCTTTTCGGAGCATAAAAGTTAAAAATGCAACTTAAAGCAGTAAAACGTGATGAGAGCATCAGGTACTCTTACACTATAGTACAACTTGAATGTCTGGTATTCTATCATGCATTAAATGCAGGAAATCATACAATCTAAGTGTTTGACAACAAAATGCACTTTTGGACTCTGTTAAGGCTGAAACGTCTTTTCGGAGCATAAAAGTTAAAAATGCAACTTAAAGCAGTAAAACGTGATTAGAGCATCAGGGACTCTTACACTATAGTACAACTTGAATGTCTGGTAGTCTATCATGCATTAAATGCAGGAAATCATAGAACCTAAGTGTTTGACAACAAAATGCACTTTTGGACTCTGTTAAGGCTGAAACGTCTTTTCGGAGCATAAAAGTTGAAAATGCAACTTAAAGCAGTAAAACGTGATGAGAGCATCAGGGACTCTTACACTATAGTACAACTTGAATGTCTGGTATTCTATCATGCAATAAATGCAGGAAATCATACAATCTAAGTGTTTGACAACAAAATGCACTTTTGGACTCTGTTAAGGCTGAAACGTCTTTTCGGAGCATAAAAGTTGAAAATGCAACTTAAAGCAGTAAAACGTGATGAGAGCATCAGGGACTCTTACACTATAGTACAACTTGAATGTCTGGTATTATATCATGCATTAAATGCAGGAAATCATAGAATCTAAGTGTTTGACAACAAAATGCACTTTTGGACTCTGTTGAGGCTGAAACGTCTTTTCGGAGCATAAAAGTCGGAAATGTAACTTAAAGCAGTAAAACGTGATGAGAGCATCAGGTACTCTTACACTATAGTACAACATGATTGTCTGGTATTCTATCATGCATTAAATGCAGGAAATCATACAATCTAAGTGTTTGACAACAAAATGCACTTTTGGACGCTGTTAAGGCTGAAACGTCTTTTCGGAGCATAAAAGTTGAAAATGCAACTTAAAGCAGTAAAACGTGATGAGAGCATCAGGGACTCTTACACTATAGTACAACTTGAATGTCTGGTATTCTATCATGCATTAAATGCAGGAAATCATACAATCTAAGTGTTTGACAACAAAATGCACTTTTGGACTCTGTTAAGGCTGAAACGTCTTTTCGGAGCATAAAAGTTAAAAATGCAACTTAAAGCAGTAAAACGTGATGAGAGCATCAGGTACTCTTATATTACAATGAAACATGAATGGCTGGTATTCTATGATGCATTAAATGCAGGAAATCATAGAACCTAAGTGTTTGACAACAAAATGCACTTTTGGACTCTGTTGAGGCTGAAACGTCTTTTCGGAGCATAAAAGTTGAAAATGCAACTTAAAGCAGTAAAACGTGATGAGAGCATCAGGGACTCTTACACTATAGTACAACATGAATGTCTGGTATTCTATCATGCATTAAATGCAGGAAATCATACAATCTAAGTGTTTGACAACAAAATGCACTTTTGGACTCTGTTAAGGCTGAAACGTCTTTTCGGAACATAAAAGTTGAAAATGCAACTTAAAGCAGTAAAACGTGATGAGAGCATCAGGGACTCTTACACTATAGTACAACTTGAATGTCTGGTATTCTATCATGCATTAAATGCAGGAAATCATACAATCTAAGTGTTTGACAACAAAATGCACTTTTGGACTCTATTAAGGCTGAAACGTCTTTTCGGAGCATAAAAGTTGAAAATGCAACTTAAAGCAGTAAAACGTGATGAGAGCATCAGGGACTCTTACACTATAGTACAACTTGAATGTCTGGTATTCTATCATGCATTAAATGCAGGAAATCATACAATCTAAGTGTTTGACAACAAAATGCACTTTTGGACTCTGTTCAGGCTGAAACGTCTTTTCGGAGCATAAAAGTTAAAAATGCAACTTAAAGCAGTAAAACGTGATGAGAGCATCAGGTACTCTTACATTACAATGAAACATGAATGGTTGGTATTCTATGATGCATTAAATGCAGTAAATCATAGAATCTAAGTGTTTGACAACAAAATGCACTTTTGGACTCTGTTGAGGCTGAAATGTCTTTTCGGAGCAGACAAGTTGGAAATGTAACTTAAAGAAGTAAAACGTGATGAGAGCATCAGGTACTCTTACACTATAGTACAACTTGAATGTCTGGTATTCTATCATGCATTAAATGCAGGAAATCATACAATCTAAGTGTTTGACAACAAAATGCACTTTTGGACTCTGTTAAGGCTGAAACGTCTTTTCGGAGCATAAAAGTTAAAAATGCAACTTAAAGCAGTAAAACGTGATGAGAGCATCAGGGACTCTTACACTATAGTACAACTTGAATGTCTGGTATTCTATCATGCATTAAATGCAGGAAATCATACAATCTAAGTGTTTGACAACAAAATGCACTTTTGGACTCTGTTAAGGCTGAAACGTCTTTTCGGAGCATAAAAGTTAAAAATGCAACTTAAAGCAGTAAAACGTGATGAGAGCATCAGGGTCTCTTACACTATAGTACAACTTGAATGTCTGGTATTCTATCATGCATTAAATGCAGGAAATCATACAATCTAAGTGTTTGACAACAAAATGCACTTTTGGACTCTGTTAAGGCTGAAACGTCTTTTCGGAGCATAAAAGTTAAAAATGCAACTTAAAGCAGTAAAACGTGATGAGAGCATCAGGTACGCTTATATTACAATGAAACATGAATGGTTGGTATTCTATGATGCATTAAATGCAGTAAATCATAGAATCTAAGTGTTTGACAACAAAATGCACTTTTGGACTCTGTTGAGGCTGAAATGTCTTTTCGGAGCAGACAAGTTGGAAATGTAACTTAAAGAAGTAAAACGTGATGAGAGCATCAGGTACTCTTACACTATAGTACAACTTGAATGTCTGGTATTCTATCATGCATTAAATGCAGGAAATCATACAATCTAAGTGTTTGACAACAAAATGCACTTTTGGACTCTGTTAAGGCTGAAACGTCTTTTCGGAGCATAAAAGTTAAAAATGCAACTTAAAGCAGTAAAACGTGATGAGAGCATCAGGTACGCTTATATTACAATGAAACATGAATGGTTGGTATTCTATGATGCATTAAATGCAGTAAATCATAGAATCTAAGTGTTTGACAACAAAATGCACTTTTGGACTCTGTTGAGGCTGAAATGTCTTTTCGGAGCAGACAAGTTGGAAATGTAACTTAAAGAAGTAAAACGTGATGAGAGCATCAGGTACTCTTACACTATAGTACAACTTGAATGTCTGGTATTCTATCATGCATTAAATGCAGGAAATCATACAATCTAAGTGTTTGACAACAAAATGCACTTTTGGACTCTGTTAAGGCTGAAACGTCTTTTCGGAGCATAAAAGTTAAAAATGCAACTTAAAGCAGTAAAACGTGATGAGAGCATCAGGGACTCTTACACTATAGTACAACTTGAATGTCTGGTATTCTATCATGCATTAAATGCAGGAAATCATACAATCTAAGTGTTTGACAACAAAATGCACTTTTGGACTCTGTTAAGGCTGAAACGTCTTTTCGGAGCATAAAAGTTAAAAATGCAACTTAAAGCAGTAAAACGTGATGAGAGCATCAGGTACGCTTATATTACAATGAAACATGAATGGCTGGTATTCTATGATGCATTAAATGCAGGAAATCATAGAACCTAAGTGTTTGACAACAAAATGCACTTTTGGACTCTGTTAAGGCTGAAACGTCTTTTCGGAGCATAAAAGTTGAAAATGCAACTTAAAGCAGTAAAACGTGATGAGAGCATCAGGGACTCTTACACTATAGTACAACTTGAATGTCTGGTATTATATCATGCATTAAATGCAGGAAATCATAGAATCTAAGTGTTTGACAACAAAATGCACTTTTGGACTCTGTTGAGGCTGAAACGTCTTTTCGGAGCATAAAAGTCGGAAATGTAACTTAAAGCAGTAAAACGTGATGAGAGCATCAGGTACTCTTACACTATAGTACAACTTGAATGTCTGGTATTCTATCATGCATTAAATGCAGGAAATCATACAATCTAAGTGTTTGACAACAAAATGCACTTTTGGACTCTGTTGAGGCTGAAACGTCTTTTCGGAGCACAAAAGTTGAAAATGCAACTTAAAGCAGTAAAACGTGATGAGAGCATCAGGGACTCTTACACTATAGTACAACTTGAATGTCTGGTATTCTATCATGCATTAAATGCAGGAAATCATACAATCTAAGTGTTTGACAACAAAATGCACTTTTGGACTCTGTTAAGGCTGAAACGTCTTTTCGGAGCATAAAAGTTAAAAATGCAACTTAAAGCAGTAAAACGTGATGAGAGCATCAGGTACTCTTACATTACAATGAAACATGAATGGTTGGTATTCTATGATGCATTAAATGCAGTAAATCATAGAATCTAAGTGTTTGACAACAAAATGCACTTTTGGACTCTGTTGAGGCTGAAATGTCTTTTCGGAGCAGACAAGTTGGAAATGTAACTTAAAGAAGTAAAACGTGATGAGAGCATCAGGTACTCTTACACTATAGTACAACTTGAATGTCTGGTATTCTATCATGCATTAAATGCAGGAAATCATACAATCTAAGTGTTTGACAACAAAATGCACTTTTGGACTCTGTTGAGGCTGAAACGTCTTTTCGGAGCATAAAAGTTAAAAATGCAACTTAAAGCAGTAAAACGTGATGAGAGCATCAGGGACTCTTACACTATAGTACAACTTGAATGTCTGGTATTCTATCATGCATTAAATGCAGGAAATCATACAATCTAAGTGTTTGACAACAAAATGCACTTTTGGACTCTGTTAAGGCTGAAACGTCTTTTCGGAGCATAAAAGTTAAAAATGCAACTTAAAGCAGTAAAACGTGATGAGAGCATCAGGTACTCTTATATTACAATGAAACATGAATGGCTGGTATTCTATGATGCATTAAATGCAGGAAATCATAGAACCTAAGTGTTTGACAACAAAATGCACTTTTGGACTCTGTTAAGGCTGAAACGTCTTTTCGGAGCATAAAAGTTGAAAATGCAACTTAAAGCAGTAAAACGTGATGAGAGCATCAGGGACTCTTACACTATAGTACAACTTGAATGTCTGGTATTATATCATGCATTAAATGCAGGAAATCATAGAATCTAAGTGTTTGACAACAAAATGCACTTTTGGACTCTGTTGAGGCTGAAACGTCTTTTCGGAGCATAAAAGTCGGAAATGTAACTTAAAGCAGTAAAACGTGATGAGAGCATCAGGTACTCTTACACTATAGTACAACTTGAATGTCTGGTATTCTATCATGCATTAAATGCAGGAAATCATAGAATCTAAGTGTTTGACAACAAAATGCACTTTTGGACTCTGTTAAGGCTGAAACGTCTTTTCGGAGCATAAAAGTTGAAAATGCAACTTAAAGCAGTAAAACGTGATGAGAGCATCAGGGACTCTTACACTATAGTACAACTTGAATGTCTGGTATTATATCATGCATTAAATGCAGGAAATCATAGAATCTAAGTGTTTGACAACAAAATGCACTTTTGGACTCTGTTGAGGCTGAAACGTCTTTTCGGAGCATAAAAGTTGGAAATGCAACTTAAAGCAGTAAAACGTGATGAGAGCATCAGGTACTCTTATATTACAATGAAACATGAATGGTTGCTATTCTATGATGCATTAAATGCAGGAAATCATAGAATCTAAGTGTTTGACAACAAAATGCACTTTTGGACTCTGTTGAGGCTGAAATGTCTTTTCGGAGCATACAAGTTGGAAATGTAACTTAAAGCAGTAAAACGTGATGAGAGCATCAGGGACTCTTACACTATAGTACAACTTGAATGTCTGGTATTTTATCATGCATTAAATGCAGGAAATCATACAATCTAAGTGTTTGACAACAAAATGCACTTTTGGACTCTGTTAAGGCTGAAACGTCTTTTCGGAGCATAAAAGTTGAAAATGCAACTTAAAGCAGTAAAACGTGATGAGAGCATCAGGGACTCTTACACTATAGTACAACTTGAATGGCTGGTATTCTATGATGCATTAAATGCAGGAAATCATAGAATCTAAGTGTTTGACAACAAAATGCACTTTTGGACTCTGTTGAGGCTGAAACGTCTTTTCGGAGCATAAAAGTTGGAAATGCAACTTAAAGCAGTAAAACGTGATGAGAGCATCAGGTACTCTTATATTACAATGAAACATGAATGGTTGCTATTCTATGATGCATTAAATGCAGTAAATCATAGAATCTAAGTGTTTGACAACAAAATGCACTTTTGGACTCTGTTGAGGCTGAAATGTCTTTTCGGAGCAGACAAGTTGGAAATGTAACTTAAAGAAGTAAAACGTGATGAGAGCATCAGGTACTCTTACACTATAGTACAACTTGAATGTCTGGTATTCTATCATGCATTAAATGCAGGAAATCATACAATCTAAGTGTTTGACAACAAAATGCACTTTTGGACTCTGTTAAGGCTGAAACGTCTTTTCGGAGCATAAAAGTTAAAAATGCAACTTAAAGCAGTAAAACGTGATGAGAGCATCAGGTACTCTTATATTACAATGAAACATGAATGGTTGGTATTCTATGATGCATTAAATGCAGTAAATCATAGAATCTAAGTGTTTGACAACAAAATGCACTTTTGGACTCTGTTGAGGCTGAAATGTCTTTTCGGAGCAGACAAGTTGGAAATGTAACTTAAAGAAGTAAAACGTGATGAGAGCATCAGGTACTCTTACACTATAGTACAACTTGAATGTCTGGTATTCTATCATGCATTAAATGCAGGAAATCATACAATCTAAGTGTTTGACAACAAAATGCACTTTTGGACTCTGTTAAGGCTGAAACGTCTTTTCGGAGCATAAAAGTTAAAAATGCAACTTAAAGCAGTAAAACGTGATGAGAGCATCAGGGACTCTTACACTATAGTACAACTTGAATGTCTGGTATTCTATCATGCATTAAATGCAGGAAATCATACAATCTAAGTGTTTGACAACAAAATGCACTTTTGGACTCTGTTAAGGCTGAAACGTCTTTTCGGAGCATAAAAGTTAAAAATGCAACTTAAAGCAGTAAAACGTGATGAGAGCATCAGGTACGCTTATATTACAATGAAACATGAATGGCTGGTATTCTATGATGCATTAAATGCAGGAAATCATAGAACCTAAGTGTTTGACAACAAAATGCACTTTTGGACTCTGTTGAGGCTGAAACGTCTTTTCGGAGCATAAAAGTTGAAAATGCAACTTAAAGCAGTAAAACGTGATGAGAGCATCAGGGACTCTTACACTATAGTACAACATGAATGTCTGGTATTCTATCATGCATTAAATGCAGGAAATCATACAATCTAAGTGTTTGACAACAAAATGCACTTTTGGACTCTGTTAAGGCTGAAACGTCTTTTCGGAACATAAAAGTTGAAAATGCAACTTAAAGCAGTAAAACGTGATGAGAGCATCAGGGACTCTTACACTATAGTACAACTTGAATGTCTGGTATTCTATCATGCATTAAATGCAGGAAATCATACAATCTAAGTGTTTGACAACAAAATGCACTTTTGGACTCTATTAAGGCTGAAACGTCTTTTCGGAGCATAAAAGTTGAAAATGCAACTTAAAGCAGTAAAACGTGATGAGAGCATCAGGGACTCTTACACTATAGTACAACTTGAATGTCTGGTATTCTATCATGCATTAAATGCAGGAAATCATACAATCTAAGTGTTTGACAACAAAATGCACTTTTGGACTCTGTTAAGGCTGAAACGTCTTTTCGGAGCATAAAAGTTAAAAATGCAACTTAAAGCAGTAAAACGTGATGAGAGCATCAGGTACTCTTACATTACAATGAAACATGAATGGTTGGTATTCTATGATGCATTAAATGCAGTAAATCATAGAATCTAAGTGTTTGACAACAAAATGCACTTTTGGACTCTGTTGAGGCTGAAATGTCTTTTCGGAGCAGACAAGTTGGAAATGTAACTTAAAGAAGTAAAACGTGATGAGAGCATCAGGTACTCTTACACTATAGTACAACTTGAATGTCTGGTATTCTATCATGCATTAAATGCAGGAAATCATACAATCTAAGTGTTTGACAACAAAATGCACTTTTGGACTCTGTTAAGGCTGAAACGTCTTTTCGGAGCATAAAAGTTAAAAATGCAACTTAAAGCAGTAAAACGTGATGAGAGCATCAGGGACTCTTACACTATAGTACAACTTGAATGTCTGGTATTCTATCATGCATTAAATGCAGGAAATCATACAATCTAAGTGTTTGACAACAAAATGCACTTTTGGACTCTGTTAAGGCTGAAACGTCTTTTCGGAGCATAAAAGTTAAAAATGCAACTTAAAGCAGTAAAACGTGATGAGAGCATCAGGGTCTCTTACACTATAGTACAACTTGAATGTCTGGTATTCTATCATGCATTAAATGCAGGAAATCATACAATCTAAGTGTTTGACAACAAAATGCACTTTTGGACTCTGTTAAGGCTGAAACGTCTTTTCGGAGCATAAAAGTTAAAAATGCAACTTAAAGCAGTAAAACGTGATGAGAGCATCAGGTACGCTTATATTACAATGAAACATGAATGGTTGGTATTCTATGATGCATTAAATGCAGTAAATCATAGAATCTAAGTGTTTGACAACAAAATGCACTTTTGGACTCTGTTGAGGCTGAAATGTCTTTTCGGAGCAGACAAGTTGGAAATGTAACTTAAAGAAGTAAAACGTGATGAGAGCATCAGGTACTCTTACACTATAGTACAACTTGAATGTCTGGTATTCTATCATGCATTAAATGCAGGAAATCATACAATCTAAGTGTTTGACAACAAAATGCACTTTTGGACTCTGTTAAGGCTGAAACGTCTTTTCGGAGCATAAAAGTTAAAAATGCAACTTAAAGCAGTAAAACGTGATGAGAGCATCAGGTACGCTTATATTACAATGAAACATGAATGGTTGGTATTCTATGATGCATTAAATGCAGTAAATCATAGAATCTAAGTGTTTGACAACAAAATGCACTTTTGGACTCTGTTGAGGCTGAAATGTCTTTTCGGAGCAGACAAGTTGGAAATGTAACTTAAAGAAGTAAAACGTGATGAGAGCATCAGGTACTCTTACACTATAGTACAACTTGAATGTCTGGTATTCTATCATGCATTAAATGCAGGAAATCATACAATCTAAGTGTTTGACAACAAAATGCACTTTTGGACTCTGTTAAGGCTGAAACGTCTTTTCGGAGCATAAAAGTTAAAAATGCAACTTAAAGCAGTAAAACGTGATGAGAGCATCAGGGACTCTTACACTATAGTACAACTTGAATGTCTGGTATTCTATCATGCATTAAATGCAGGAAATCATACAATCTAAGTGTTTGACAACAAAATGCACTTTTGGACTCTGTTAAGGCTGAAACGTCTTTTCGGAGCATAAAAGTTAAAAATGCAACTTAAAGCAGTAAAACGTGATGAGAGCATCAGGTACGCTTATATTACAATGAAACATGAATGGCTGGTATTCTATGATGCATTAAATGCAGGAAATCATAGAACCTAAGTGTTTGACAACAAAATGCACTTTTGGACTCTGTTAAGGCTGAAACGTCTTTTCGGAGCATAAAAGTTGAAAATGCAACTTAAAGCAGTAAAACGTGATGAGAGCATCAGGGACTCTTACACTATAGTACAACTTGAATGTCTGGTATTATATCATGCATTAAATGCAGGAAATCATAGAATCTAAGTGTTTGACAACAAAATGCACTTTTGGACTCTGTTGAGGCTGAAACGTCTTTTCGGAGCATAAAAGTCGGAAATGTAACTTAAAGCAGTAAAACGTGATGAGAGCATCAGGTACTCTTACACTATAGTACAACTTGAATGTCTGGTATTCTATCATGCATTAAATGCAGGAAATCATACAATCTAAGTGTTTGACAACAAAATGCACTTTTGGACTCTGTTGAGGCTGAAACGTCTTTTCGGAGCATAAAAGTTGAAAATGCAACTTAAAGCAGTAAAACGTGATGAGAGCATCAGGGACTCTTACACTATAGTACAACTTGAATGTCTGGTATTCTATCATGCATTAAATGCAGGAAATCATACAATCTAAGTGTTTGACAACAAAATGCACTTTTGGACTCTGTTAAGGCTGAAACGTCTTTTCGGAGCATAAAAGTTAAAAATGCAACTTAAAGCAGTAAAACGTGATGAGAGCATCAGGTACTCTTACATTACAATGAAACATGAATGGTTGGTATTCTATGATGCATTAAATGCAGTAAATCATAGAATCTAAGTGTTTGACAACAAAATGCACTTTTGGACTCTGTTGAGGCTGAAATGTCTTTTCGGAGCAGACAAGTTGGAAATGTAACTTAAAGAAGTAAAACGTGATGAGAGCATCAGGTACTCTTACACTATAGTACAACTTGAATGTCTGGTATTCTATCATGCATTAAATGCAGGAAATCATACAATCTAAGTGTTTGACAACAAAATGCACTTTTGGACTCTGTTAAGGCTGAAACGTCTTTTCGGAGCATAAAAGTTAAAAATGCAACTTAAAGCAGTAAAACGTGATGAGAGCATCAGGGACTCTTACACTATAGTACAACTTGAATGTCTGGTATTCTATCATGCATTAAATGCAGGAAATCATACAATCTAAGTGTTTGACAACAAAATGCACTTTTGGACTCTGTTAAGGCTGAAACGTCTTTTCGGAGCATAAAAGTTAAAAATGCAACTTAAAGCAGTAAAACGTGATGAGAGCATCAGGTACTCTTATATTACAATGAAACATGAATGGCTGGTATTCTATGATGCATTAAATGCAGGAAATCATAGAACCTAAGTGTTTGACAACAAAATGCACTTTTGGACTCTGTTAAGGCTGAAACGTCTTTTCGGAGCATAAAAGTTGAAAATGCAACTTAAAGCAGTAAAACGTGATGAGAGCATCAGGGACTCTTACACTATAGTACAACTTGAATGTCTGGTATTATATCATGCATTAAATGCAGGAAATCATAGAATCTAAGTGTTTGACAACAAAATGCACTTTTGGACTCTGTTGAGGCTGAAACGTCTTTTCGGAGCATAAAAGTCGGAAATGTAACTTAAAGCAGTAAAACGTGATGAGAGCATCAGGTACTCTTACACTATAGTACAACTTGAATGTCTGGTATTCTATCATGCATTAAATGCAGGAAATCATACAATCTAAGTGTTTGACAACAAAATGCACTTTTGGACTCTGTTAAGGCTGAAACGTCTTTTCGGAGCATAAAAGTTGAAAATGCAACTTAAAGCAGTAAAACGTGATGAGAGCATCAGGGACTCTTACACTATAGTACAACTTGAATGTCTGGTATTATATCATGCATTAAATGCAGGAAATCATAGAATCTAAGTGTTTGACAACAAAATGCACTTTTGGACTCTGTTGAGGCTGAAACGTCTTTTCGGAGCATAAAAGTTGGAAATGCAACTTAAAGCAGTAAAACGTGATGAGAGCATCAGGTACTCTTATATTACAATGAAACATGAATGGTTGCTATTCTATGATGCATTAAATGCAGGAAATCATAGAATCTAAGTGTTTGACAACAAAATGCACTTTTGGACTCTGTTGAGGCTGAAATGTCTTTTCGGAGCATACAAGTTGGAAATGTAACTTAAAGCAGTAAAACGTGATGAGAGCATCAGGGACTCTTACACTATAGTACAACTTGAATGTCTGGTATTTTATCATGCATTAAATGCAGGAAATCATACAATCTAAGTGTTTGACAACAAAATGCACTTTTGGACTCTGTTAAGGCTGAAACGTCTTTTCGGAGCATAAAAGTTGAAAATGCAACTTAAAGCAGTAAAACGTGATGAGAGCATCAGGGACTCTTACACTATAGTACAACTTGAATGGCTGGTATTCTATGATGCATTAAATGCAGGAAATCATAGAATCTAAGTGTTTGACAACAAAATGCACTTTTGGACTCTGTTGAGGCTGAAACGTCTTTTCGGAGCATAAAAGTTGGAAATGCAACTTAAAGCAGTAAAACGTGATGAGAGCATCAGGTACTCTTATATTACAATGAAACATGAATGGTTGCTATTCTATGATGCATTAAATGCAGGAAATCATAGAATCTAAGTGTTTGACAACAAAATGCACTTTTGGACTCTGTTAAGGCTGAAACGTCTTTTCGGAGAATAAAAGTTAAAAATGCAACTTAAAGCAGTAAAACGTGATGAGAGCATCAGTGACTCTTACACTATAGTACAACTTGAATGTCTGGTATTCTATCATGCATTAAATGCAGGAAATCATACAATCTAAGTGTTTGACAACAAAATGCACTTTTGGACTCTGTTAAGGCTGAAACGTCTTTTCGGAGCATAAAAGTTAAAAATGCAACTTAAAGCAGTAAAACGTGATGAGAGCATCAGGTACTCTTATATTACAATGAAACATGAATGGCTGGTATTCTATGATGCATTAAATGCAGGAAATCATAGAACCTAAGTGTTTGACAACAAAATGCACTTTTGGACTCTGTTGAGGCTGAAACGTCTTTTCGGAGCATAAAAGTCGGAAATGTAACTTAAAGCAGTAAAACGTGATGAGAGCATCAGGTACTCTTACACTATAGTACAACTTGAATGTCTGGTATTCTATCATGCATTAAATGCAGGAAATCATACAATCTAAGTGTTTGACAACAAAATGCACTTTTGGACTCTGTTAAGGCTGAAACGTCTTTTCGGAGCATAAAAGTTAAAAATGCAACTTAAAGCAGTAAAACGTGATTAGAGCATCAGGGACTCTTACACTATAGTACAACTTGAATGTCTGGTAGTCTATCATGCATTAAATGCAGGAAATCATACAATCTAAGTGTTTGACAACAAAATGCACTTTTGGACTCTGTTAAGGCTGAAACGTCTTTTCGGAGCATAAAAGTTAAAAATGCAACTTAAAGCAGTAAAACGTGATGAGAGCATCAGGTACTCTTATATTACAATGAAACATGAATGGCTGGTATTCTATGATGCATTAAATGCAGGAAATCATAGAACCTAAGTGTTTGACAACAAAATGCACTTTTGGACTCTGTTAAGGCTGAAACGTCTTTTCGGAGCATAAAAGTTGAAAATGCAACTTAAAGCAGTAAAACGTGATGAGAGCATCAGGGACTCTTACACTATAGTACAACTTGAATGTCTGGTATTCTATCATGCATTAAATGCAGGAAATCATAGAATCTAAGTGTTTGACAACAAAATGCACTTTTGGACTCTGTTGAGGCTGAAACGTCTTTTCGGAGCATAAAAGTCGGAAATGTAACTTAAAGCAGTAAAACGTGATGAGAGCATCAGGTACTCTTACACTATAGTACAACATGAATGTCTGGTATTCTATCATGCATTAAATGCAGGAAATCATACAATCTAAGTGTTTGACAACAAAATGCACTTTTGGACTCTGTTAAGGCTGAAACGTCTTTTCGGAGCATAAAAGTTGAAAATGCAACTTAAAGCAGTAAAACGTGATGAGAGCATCAGGGACTCTTACACTATAGTACAACTTGAATGTCTGGTATTCTATCATGCATTAAATGCAGGAAATCATACAATCTAAGTGTTTGACAACAAAATGCACTTTTGGACTCTGTTAAGGCTGAAACGTCTTTTCGGAGCATAAAAGTTAAAAATGCAACTTAAAGCAGTAAAACGTGATGAGAGCATCAGGTACTCTTATATTACAATGAAACATGAATGGTTGGTATTCTATGATGCATTAAATGCAGTAAATCATAGAATCTAAGTGTTTGACAACAAAATGCACTTTTGGACTCTGTTGAGGCTGAAATGTCTTTTCGGAGCAGACAAGTTGGAAATGTAACTTAAAGAAGTAAAACGTGATGAGAGCATCAGGTACTCTTACACTATAGTACAACTTGAATGTCTGGTATTCTATCATGCATTAAATGCAGGAAATCATACAATCTAAGTGTTTGACAACAAAATGCACTTTTGGACTCTGTTAAGGCTGAAACGTCTTTTCGGAGCATAAAAGTTAAAAATGCAACTTAAAGCAGTAAAACGTGATGAGAGCATCAGGGACTCTTACACTATAGTACAACTTGAATGTCTGGTATTCTATCATGCATTAAATGCAGGAAATCATACAATCTAAGTGTTTGACAACAAAATGCACTTTTGGACTCTGTTAAGGCTGAAACGTCTTTTCGGAGCATAAAAGTTAAAAATGCAACTTAAAGCAGTAAAACGTGATGAGAGCATCAGGTACGCTTATATTACAATGAAACATGAATGGCTGGTATTCTATGATGCATTAAATGCAGGAAATCATAGAACCTAAGTGTTTGACAACAAAATGCACTTTTGGACTCTGTTAAGGCTGAAACGTCTTTTCGGAGCATAAAAGTTGAAAATGCAACTTAAAGCAGTAAAACGTGATGAGAGCATCAGGGACTCTTACACTATAGTACAACTTGAATGTCTGGTATTATATCATGCATTAAATGCAGGAAATCATAGAATCTAAGTGTTTGACAACAAAATGCACTTTTGGACTCTGTTGAGGCTGAAACGTCTTTTCGGAGCATAAAAGTCGGAAATGTAACTTAAAGCAGTAAAACGTGATGAGAGCATCAGGTACTCTTACACTATAGTACAACTTGAATGTCTGGTATTCTATCATGCATTAAATGCAGGAAATCATACAATCTAAGTGTTTGACAACAAAATGCACTTTTGGACTCTGTTAAGGCTGAAACGTCTTTTCGGAGCATAAAAGTTGAAAATGCAACTTAAAGCAGTAAAACGTGATGAGAGCATCAGGGACTCTTACACTATAGTCCAACTTGAATGTCTGGTATTATATCATGCATTAAATGCAGGAAATCATAGAATCTAAGTGTTTGACAACAAAATGCACTTTTGGACTCTGTTGAGGCTGAAACGTCTTTTCGGAGCATAAAAGTTGGAAATGCAACTTAAAGCAGTAAAACGTGATGAGAGCATCAGGTACTCTTATATTACAATGAAACATGAATGGTTGCTATTCTATGATGCATTAAATGCAGGAAATCATAGAACCTAAGTGTTTGACAACAAAATGCACTTTTGGACTCTGTTAAGGCTGAAACGTCTTTTCGGAGCATAAAAGTTGAAAATGCAACTTAAAGCAGTAAAACGTGATGAGAGCATCAGGGACTCTTACACTATAGTACAACTTGAATGTCTGGTATTATATCATGCATTAAATGCAGGAAATCATAGAATCTAAGTGTTTGACAACAAAATGCACTTTTGGACTCTGTTGAGGCTGAAACGTCTTTTCGGAGCATAAAAGTCGGAAATGTAACTTAAAGCAGTAAAACGTGATGAGAGCATCAGGTACTCTTACACTATAGTACAACTTGAATGTCTGGTATTCTATCATGCATTAAATGCAGGAAATCATACAATCTAAGTGTTTGACAACAAAATGCACTTTTGGACTCTGTTAAGGCTGAAACGTCTTTTCGGAGCATAAAAGTTGAAAATGCAACTTAAAGCAGTAAAACGTGATGAGAGCATCAGGGACTCTTACACTATAGTCCAACTTGAATGTCTGGTATTATATCATGCATTAAATGCAGGAAATCATAGAATCTAAGTGTTTGACAACAAAATGCACTTTTGGACTCTGTTGAGGCTGAAACGTCTTTTCGGAGCATAAAAGTTGGAAATGCAACTTAAAGCAGTAAAACGTGATGAGAGCATCAGGTACTCTTATATTACAATGAAACATGAATGGTTGCTATTCTATGATGCATTAAATGCAGGAAATCATAGAATCTAAGTGTTTAACAACAAAATGCACTTTTGGACTCTGTTGAGGCTGAAATGTCTTTTCGGAGCATACAAGTTGGAAATGTAACTTAAAGCAGTAAAACGTGATGAGAGCATCAGGGACTCTTACACTATAGTACAACTTGAATGTCTGGTATTCTATCATGCATTAAATGCAGGAAATCATACAATCTAAGTGTTTGACAACAAAATGCACTTTTGGACTCTGTTGAGGCTGAATGAGTGCATTTGAGTGCATTTTGTTATCAAACACTTAGATTCTATGATTTCCTGCATTTAATCCATGATATAATACCAGACATTCAAGTTGTACTATAGTGTAAGAGTCCCTGATGCTCTCATCACGTTTTACTGCTTTAAGTTGCATTTTTAACTTTTATGCTCCGAAAAGACGTTTCAGCCTTAACAGAGTCCAAAAGTGCATTTTGTTGTCAAACACTTAGGTTCTATGATTTCCTGCATTTAATGCATCATAGAATACCAGCCATTCATGTTTCATTGTAATATAAGAGTACCTGATGCTCTCATCACGTTTTACTGCTTTAAGTTGCATTTCCAACTTTTATGCTCCGAAAAGACGTTTCAGCCTCAACAGAGTCCAAAAGTGCATTTTGTTGTCAAACACTTAGATTCTATGATTTCCTGCATTTAATGCATGATAGAATACCAGACATTCAAGTTGTACTATAGTGTAAGAGTCCCTGATGCTCTCATCACGTTTTACTGCTTTAAGTTGCATTTCCAACTTTTATGCTCCGAAAAGACGTTTCAGCCTCAACAGAGTCCAAAAGTGCATTTTGTTGTCAAACACTTAGATTCTATGATTTCCTGCATTTAATGCATGATAGAATACCAGCCATTCAAGTTGTACTATAGTGTAAGAGTCCCTGATGCTCTCATCACGTTTTACTGCTTTAAGTTACATTTCCAACTTGTATGCTCCGAAAAGACATTTCAGCCTCAACAGAGTCCAAAAGTGCATTTTGTTGTCAAACACTTAGATTGTATGATTTCCTGCTTTTATTGCATGATAGAATACCAGCCATTCAAGTTGTACTATAGTGTAAGAGTCCCTGATGCTCTCATCACGTTTTACTGCTTTAAGTTGCATTTCCAACTTTTATCCTCCGAAAAGACGTTTTAGCCTCAACAGAGTCCAAAAGTGCATTTTGTTGTCAAACACTTAGATTCTATGATTTCCTGCATTTAATGCATGATATAATACCAGACATTCAAGTTGTACTATAGTGTAAGAGTCCCTGATGCTCTCATCACGTTTTACTGCTTTAAGTTGCATTTTCAACTTTTATGCTCCGAAAAGACGATTCAGCCTTAACAGAGTCCAAAAGTGCATTTTGTTGTCAAACACTTAGGTTCTATGATTTCCTGCATTTAATGCATCATAGAATACCAGCCATTCATGTTTTATTGTAATATAAGAGTACCTGATGCTCTCATCACGTTTTACTGCTTTAAGTTGCATTTCCAACTTTTATGCTCCGAAAAGACGTTTCAGCCTCAACAGAGTCCAAAAGTGCATTTTGTTGTCAAACACTTAGATTGTATGATTTCCTGCATTTAATGCATGATAGAATACCAGACATTCAAGTTGTACTATAGTGTAAGAGTCCCTGATGCTCTCATCACGTTTTACTTCTTTAAGTTACATTTCCAACTTGTATGCTCCGAAAAGACATTTCAGCCTCAACAGAGTCCAAAAGTGCATTTTGTTGTCAAACACTTAGATTGTATGATTTCCTGCATTTATTGCATGATAGAATACCAGCCATTCAAGTTGTACTATAGTGTAAGAGTCCCTGATGCTCTCATCACGTTTTACTGCTTTAAGTTGCATTTCCAACTTTTATGCTCCGAAAAGACGTTTTAGCCTCAACAGAGTCCAAAAGTGCATTTTGTTGTCAAACACTTAGATTCTATGATTTACTGCATTTAATGCATCATAGAATACCAGCCATTTATGTTTCATTGTAATATAAGAGTACCTGGTGCTCTCATCACGTTTTACTGCTTTAAGTTGCATTTCCAACTTTTATGCTCCGAAAAGACGTTTTAGCCTCAACAGAGTCCAAAAGTGCATTTTGTTGTCAAACACTTAGATTGTATGATTTCCTGCATTTATTGCATGATAGAATACCAGCCATTCAAGTTGTACTATAGTGTAAGAGTCCCTGATGCTCTCATCACGTTTTACTGCTTTAAGTTGCATTTCCAACTTTTATGCTCCGAAAAGACGTTTCAGCCTCAACAGAGTCCAAAAGTGCATTTTGTTGTCAAACACTTAGATTGTATGATTTCCTGCATTTAATGCATGATAGAATACCAGACATTCAAGTTGTACTATAGTGTAAGAGTCCCTGATGCTCTCATCACGTTTTACTTCTTTAAGTTACATTTCCAACTTGTATGCTCCGAAAAGACATTTCAGCCTCAACAGAGTCCAAAAGTGCATTTTGTTGTTAAACACTTAGATTGTATGATTTACTGCATTTAATGCATCATAGAATACCAACCATTCATGTTTCATTGTAATATAAGAGTACCTGATGCTCTCATCACGTTTTACTGCTTTAAGTTACATTTCCGACTTTTATGCTCAGAAAAGACGTTTCAGCCTCAACAGAGTCCAAAAGTGCATTTTGTTGTCAAACACTTAGATTCTATGATTTCCTGCATTTAATGCATGATAGAATACCAGACATTCAAGTTGTACTATAGTGTAAGAGTCCCTGATGCTCTCATCACGTTTTACTGCTTTAAGTTGCATTTCCAACTTTTATGCTCCGAAAAGACGTTTCAGCCTCAACAGAGTCCAAAAGTGCATTTTGTTGTCAAACACTTAGATTCTATGATTTCCTGCATTTAATGCATGATATAATACCAGACATTCAAGTTGTACTATAGTGTAAGAGTCCCTGATGCTCTCATCACGTTTTACTGCTTTAAGTTGCATTTTCAACTTTTATGCTCCGAAAAGACGTTTCAGCCTCAACAGAGTCCAAAAGTGCATTTTGTTGTCAAACACTTAGATTCTATGATTTCCTGCATTTAATGCATGATATAATACCAGACATTCAAGTTGTACTATAGTGTAAGAGTCCCTGATGCTCTCATCACGTTTTACTGCTTTAAGTTGCATTTCCAACTTTTATGCTCCGAAAAGACGTTTCAGCCTCAACAGAGTCCAAAAGTGCATTTTGTTGTCAAACACTTAGATTCTATGATTTCCTGCATTTAATGCATGATATAATACCAGACATTCAAGTTGTACTATAGTGTAAGAGTCCCTGATGCTCTCATCACGTTTTACTGCTTTAAGTTGCATTTTCAACTTTTATGCTCCGAAAAGACGTTTCAGCCTCAACAGAGTCCAAAAGTGCATTTTGTTGTCAAACACTTAGGTTCTATGATTTCCTGCATTTAATGCATCATAGAATACCAGCCATTCATGTTTCATTGTAATATAAAAGTACCTGATGCTCTCATCACGTTTTACTGCTTTAAGTTGCATTTTTAACTTTTATGCTCCGAAAAGACGTTTCAGCCTTAACAGAGTCCAAAAGTGCATTTTGTTGTCAAACACTTAGATTCTATGATTTACTGCATTTAATGCATCATAGAATACCAGCCATTTATGCTTCATTGTAATATAAGAGTTCCTGGTGCTCTCATCACGTTTTACTGCTTTAAGTTGCATTTCCAACTTTTATGCTCCGAAAAGACGTTTCAGCCTCAACAGAGTCCAAAAGTGCATTTTGTTGTCAAACACTTAGATTGTATGATTTCCTGCATTTATTGCATGATAGAATACCAGCCATTCAAGTTGTACTATAGTGTAAGAGTCCCTGATGCTCTCATCACGTTTTACTGCTTTAAGTTGCATTTCCAACTTGTATGCTCCGAAAAGACATTTCAGCCTCAACAGAGTCCAAAAGTGCATTTTGTTGTCAAACACTTAGATTCTATGATTTCCTGCATTTAATGCATGATATAATACCAGACATTCAAGTTGTACTATAGTGTAAGAGTCCCTGATGCTCTCATCACGTTTTACTGCTTTAAGTTGCATTTTCAACTTTTATGCTCCGAAAAGACGATTCAGCCTTAACAGAGTCCAAAAGTGCATTTTGTTGTCAAACACTTAGGTTCTAAGATTTCCTGCATTTAATGCATCATAGAATACCAGCCATTCATGTTTCATTGTAATATAAGAGTACCTGATGCTCTCATCACGTTTTACTGCTTTAAGTTGCATTTCCAACTTTTATGCTCCGAAAAGACGTTTCAGCCTCAACAGAGTCCAAAAGTGCATTTTGTTGTCAAACACTTAGATTCTATGATTTCCTGCATTTAATGCATGATATAATACCAGACATTCAAGTTGTACTATAGTGTAAGAGTCCCTGATGCTCTCATCACGTTTTACTGCTTTAAGTTGCATTTTCAACTTTTATGCTCCGAAAAGACGTTTCAGCCTCAACAGAGTCCAAAAGTGCATTTTGTTGTCAAACACTTAGGTTCTATGATTTCCTGCATTTAATGCATCATAGAATACCAGCCATTCATGTCTCATTGTAATATAAAAGTACCTGATGCTCTCATCACGTTTTACTGCTTTAAGTTGCATTTTTAACTTTTATGCTCCGAAAAGACGATTCAGCCTTAACAGAGTCCAAAAGTGCATTTTGTTGTCAAACACTTAGGTTCTATGATTTCCTGCATTTAATGCATCATAGAATACCAGCCATTCATGTTTCATTGTAATATAAGAGTACCTGATGCTCTCATCACGTTTTACTGCTTTAAGTTGCATTTCCAACTTTTATGCTCCGAAAAGACGTTTCAGCCTCAACAGAGTCCAAAAGTGCATTTTGTTGTCAAACACTTAGATTGTATGATTTCCTGCATTTAATGCATGATAGAATACCAGACATTCAAGTTGTACTATAGTGTAAGAGTCCCTGATGCTCTCATCACGTTTTACTTCTTTAAGTTACATTTCCAACTTGTATGCTCCGAAAAGACATTTCAGCCTCAACAGAGTCCAAAAGTGCATTTTGTTGTCAAACACTTAGATTGTATGATTTCCTGCATTTATTGCATGATAGAATACCAGCCATTCAAGTTGTACTATAGTGTAAGAGTCCCTGATGCTCTCATCACGTTTTACTGCTTTAAGTTGCATTTCCAACTTTTATGCTCCGAAAAGACGTTTTAGCCTCAACAGAGTCCAAAAGTGCATTTTGTTGTCAAACACTTAGATTCTATGATTTACTGCATTTAATGCATCATAGAATACCAGCCATTTATGTTTCATTGTAATATAAGAGTACCTGGTGCTCTCATCACGTTTTACTGCTTTAAGTTACATTTCCGACTTTTATGCTCAGAAAAGACGTTTCAGCCTCAACAGAGTCCAAAAGTGCATTTTGTTGTCAAACACTTAGATTCTATGATTTCCTGCATTTAATGCATGATAGAATACCAGACATTCAAGTTGTACTATAGTGTAAGAGTCCCTGATGCTCTCATCACGTTTTACTGCTTTAAGTTGCATTTCCAACTTTTATGCTCCGAAAAGACGTTTCAGCCTCAACAGAGTCCAAAAGTGCATTTTGTTGTCAAACACTTAGATTCTATGATTTCCTGCATTTAATGCATGATATAATACCAGACATTCAAGTTGTACTAGAGTGTAAGAGTCCCTGATGCTCTCATCACGTTTTACTGCTTTAAGTTGCATTTTCAACTTTTATGCTCCGAAAAGACGTTTCAGCCTCAACAGAGTCCAAAAGTGCATTTTGTTGTCAAACACTTAGATTCTATGATTTCCTGCATTTAATGCATGATATAATACCAGACATTCAAGTTGTACTATAGTGTAAGAGTCCCTGATGCTCTCATCACGTTTTACTGCTTTAAGTTGCATTTCCAACTTTTATGCTCCGAAAAGACGTTTCAGCCTCAACAGAGTCCAAAAGTGCATTTTGTTGTCAAACACTTAGATTGTATGATTTCCTGCATTTAATGCATGATATAATACCAGACATTCAAGTTGTACTATAGTGTAAGAGTCCCTGATGCTCTCATCACGTTTTACTGCTTTAAGTTGCATTTCCAACTTTTATGCTCCGAAAAGACGTTTCAGCCTCAACAGAGTCCAAAAGTGCATTTTGTTGTCAAACACTTAGGTTCTATGATTTCCTGCATTTAATGCATCATAGAATACCAGCCATTCATGTTTCATTGTAATATAAAAGTACCTGATGCTCTCATCACGTTTTACTGCTTTAAGTTGCATTTTTAACTTTTATGCTCCGAAAAGACGTTTCAGCCTTAACAGAGTCCAAAAGTGCATTTTGTTGTCAAACACTTAGATTCTATGATTTACTGCATTTAATGCATCATAGAATACCAGCCATTTATGTTTCATTGTAATATAAGAGTACCTGGTGCTCTCATCACGTTTTACTGCTTTAAGTTGCATTTCCAACTTTTATGCTCCGAAAAGACGTTTCAGCCTCAACAGAGTCCAAAAGTGCATTTTGTTGTCAAACACTTAGATTGTATGATTTCCTGCATTTATTGCATGATAGAATACCAGCCATTCAAGTTGTACTATAGTGTAAGAGTCCC
This sequence comes from Taurulus bubalis, assembly GCF_910589615.1. NCBI lineage: Eukaryota > Metazoa > Chordata > Actinopteri > Perciformes > Cottidae > Taurulus > Taurulus bubalis. The sequence continues at coordinate 3,539,562 of NC_136595.1, forward strand.
TGATGCTCTCATCACGTTTTACTGCTTTAAGTTGCATTTCCAACTTGTATGCTCCGAAAAGACATTTCAGCCTCAACAGAGTCCAAAAGTGCATTTTGTTGTCAAACACTTAGATTCTATGATTTCCTGCATTTAATGCATGATATAATACCAGACATTCAAGTTGTACTATAGTGTAAGAGTCCCTGATGCTCTCATCACGTTTTACTGCTTTAAGTTGCATTTTCAACTTTCATGCTCCGAAAAGACGATTCAGCCTTAACAGAGTCCAAAAGTGCATTTTGTTGTCAAACACTTAGGTTCTAAGATTTCCTGCATTTAATGCATCATAGAATACCAGCCATTCATGTTTCATTGTAATATAAGAGTACCTGATGCTCTCATCACGTTTTACTGCTTTAAGTTGCATTTCCAACTTTTATGCTCCGAAAAGACGTTTCAGCCTCAACAGAGTCCAAAAGTGCATTTTGTTGTCAAACACTTAGATTCTATGATTTCCTGCATTTAATGCATGATATAATACCAGACATTCAAGTTGTACTATAGTGTAAGAGTCCCTGATGCTCTCATCACGTTTTACTGCTTTAAGTTGCATTTTCAACTTTTATGCTCCGAAAAGACGTTTCAGCCTCAACAGAGTCCAAAAGTGCATTTTGTTGTCAAACACTTAGGTTCTATGATTTCCTGCATTTAATGCATCATAGAATACCAGCCATTCATGTCTCATTGTAATATAAAAGTACCTGATGCTCTCATCACGTTTTACTGCTTTAAGTTGCATTTTTAACTTTTATGCTCCGAAAAGACGTTTCAGCCTTAACAGAGTCCAAAAGTGCATTTTGTTGTCAAACACTTAGATTCTATGATTTACTGCATTTAATGCATCATAGAATACCAGCCATTTATGTTTCATTGTAATATAAGAGTACCTGGTGCTCTCATCACGTTTTACTGCTTTAAGTTGCATTTCCAACTTTTATGCTCCGAAAAGACGTTTCAGCCTCAACAGAGTCCAAAAGTGCATTTTGTTGTCAAACACTTAGATTGTATGATTTCCTGCATTTATTGCATGATAGAATACCAGCCATTCAAGTTGTACTATAGTGTAAGAGTCCCTGATGCTCTCATCACGTTTTACTGCTTTAAGTTGCATTTCCAACTTGTATGCTCCGAAAAGACGTTTCAGCCTCAACAGAGTCCAAAAGTGCATTTTGTTGTCAAACACTTAGATTCTATGATTTCCTGCATTTAATGCATGATATAATACCAGACATTCAAGTTGTACTATAGTGTAAGAGTCCCTGATGCTCTCATCACGTTTTACTGCTTTAAGTTGCATTTTCAACTTTTATGCTCCGAAAAGACGATTCAGCCTTAACAGAGTCCAAAAGTGCATTTTGTTGTCAAACACTTAGGTTCTATGATTTCCTGCATTTAATGCATCATAGAATACCAGCCATTCATGTTTCATTGTAATATAAGAGTACCTGATGCTCTCATCACGTTTTACTGCTTTAAGTTGCATTTCCAACTTTTATGCTCCGAAAAGACGTTTCAGCCTCAACAGAGTCCAAAAGTGCATTTTGTTGTCAAACACTTAGATTGTATGATTTCCTGCATTTAATGCATGATAGAATACCAGACATTCAAGTTGTACTATAGTGTAAGAGTCCCTGATGCTCTCATCACGTTTTACTTCTTTAAGTTACATTTCCAACTTGTATGCTCCGAAAAGACATTTCAGCCTCAACAGAGTCCAAAAGTGCATTTTGTTGTCAAACACTTAGATTGTATGATTTCCTGCATTTATTGCATGATAGAATACCAGCCATTCAAGTTGTACTATAGTGTAAGAGTCCCTGATGCTCTCATCACGTTTTACTGCTTTAAGTTGCATTTCCAACTTTTATGCTCCGAAAAGACGTTTTAGCCTCAACAGAGTCCAAAAGTGCATTTTGTTGTCAAACACTTAGATTCTATGATTTACTGCATTTAATGCATCATAGAATACCAGCCATTTATGTTTCATTGTAATATAAGAGTACCTGGTGCTCTCATCACGTTTTACTGCTTTAAGTTACATTTCCGACTTTTATGCTCAGAAAAGACGTTTCAGCCTCAACAGAGTCCAAAAGTGCATTTTGTTGTCAAACACTTAGATTCTATGATTTCCTGCATTTAATGCATGATAGAATACCAGACATTCAAGTTGTACTATAGTGTAAGAGTCCCTGATGCTCTCATCACGTTTTACTGCTTTAAGTTGCATTTCCAACTTTTATGCTCCGAAAAGACGTTTCAGCCTCAACAGAGTCCAAAAGTGCATTTTGTTGTCAAACACTTAGATTCTATGATTTCCTGCATTTAATGCATGATATAATACCAGACATTCAAGTTGTACTATAGTGTAAGAGTCCCTGATGCTCTCATCACGTTTTACTGCTTTAAGTTGCATTTTCAACTTTTATGCTCCGAAAAGACGTTTCAGCCTCAACAGAGTCCAAAAGTGCATTTTGTTGTCAAACACTTAGATTCTATGATTTCCTGCATTTAATGCATGATATAATACCAGACATTCAAGTTGTACTATAGTGTAAGAGTCCCTGATGCTCTCATCACGTTTTACTGCTTTAAGTTGCATTTCCAACTTTTATGCTCCGAAAAGACGTTTCAGCCTCAACAGAGTCCAAAAGTGCATTTTGTTGTCAAACACTTAGATTGTATGATTTCCTGCATTTAATGCATGATATAATACCAGACATTCAAGTTGTACTATAGTGTAAGAGTCCCTGATGCTCTCATCACGTTTTACTGCTTTAAGTTGCATTTTCAACTTTTATGCTCCGAAAAGACGTTTCAGCCTCAACAGAGTCCAAAAGTGCATTTTGTTGTCAAACACTTAGGTTCTATGATTTCCTGCATTTAATGCATCATAGAATACCAGCCATTCATGTTTCATTGTAATATAAAAGTACCTGATGCTCTCATCACGTTTTACTGCTTTAAGTTGCATTTTTAACTTTTATGCTCCGAAAAGACGTTTCAGCCTTAACAGAGTCCAAAAGTGCATTTTGTTGTCAAACACTTAGATTCTATGATTTACTGCATTTAATGCATCATAGAATACCAGCCATTTATGTTTCATTGTAATATAAGAGTACCTGGTGCTCTCATCACGTTTTACTGCTTTAAGTTGCATTTCCAACTTTTATGCTCCGAAAAGACGTTTCAGCCTCAACAGAGTCCAAAAGTGCATTTTGTTGTCAAACACTTAGATTGTATGATTTCCTGCATTTATTGCATGATAGAATACCAGCCATTCAAGTTGTACTACAGTGTAAGAGTCCCTGATGCTCTCATCACGTTTTACTGCTTTAAGTTGCATTTCCAACTTGTATGCTCCGAAAAGACATTTCAGCCTCAACAGAGTCCAAAAGTGCATTTTGTTGTCAAACACTTAGATTCTATGATTTCCTGCATTTAATGCATGATATAATACCAGACATTCAAGTTGTACTATAGTGTAAGAGTCCCTGATGCTCTCATCACGTTTTACTGCTTTAAGTTGCATTTTCAACTTTTATGCTCCGAAAAGACGATTCAGCCTTAACAGAGTCCAAAAGTGCATTTTGTTGTCAAACACTTAGGTTCTATGATTTCCTGCATTTAATGCATCATAGAATACCAGCCATTCATGTTTCATTGTAATATAAGAGTACCTGATGCTCTCATCACGTTTTACTGCTTTAAGTTGCATTTCCAACTTTTATGCTCCGAAAAGACGTTTCAGCCTCAACAGAGTCCAAAAGTGCATTTTGTTGTCAAACACTTAGATTGTATGATTTCCTGCATTTAATGCATGATAGAATACCAGACATTCAAGTTGTACTATAGTGTAAGAGTCCCTGATGCTCTCATCACGTTTTACTTCTTTAAGTTACATTTCCAACTTGTATGCTCCGAAAAGACATTTCAGCCTCAACAGAGTCCAAAAGTGCATTTTGTTGTCAAACACTTAGATTGTATGATTTCCTGCATTTATTGCATGATAGAATACCAGCCATTCAAGTTGTACTATAGTGTAAGAGTCCCTGATGCTCTCATCACGTTTTACTGCTTTAAGTTGCATTTCCAACTTTTATGCTCCGAAAAGACGTTTTAGCCTCAACAGAGTCCAAAAGTGCATTTTGTTGTCAAACACTTAGATTCTATGATTTACTGCATTTAATGCATCATAGAATACCAGCCATTTATGTTTCATTGTAATATAAGAGTACCTGGTGCTCTCATCACGTTTTACTGCTTTAAGTTGCATTTCCAACTTTTATCCTCCGAAAAGACGTTTTAGCCTCAACAGAGTCCAAAAGTGCATTTTGTTGTCAAACACTTAGATTGTATGATTTCCTGCATTTAATGCATGAAAGAATACCAGCCATTCAAGTTGTACTATAGTGTAAGAGTCCCTGATGCTCTCATCACGTTTTACTGCTTTAAGTTGCATTTCCAACTTTTATGCTCCGAAAAGACGTTTTAGCCTCAACAGAGTCCAAAAGTGCATTTTGTTGTCAAACACTTAGATTCTATGATTTACTGCATTTAATGCATCATAGAATACCAGCCATTTATGTTTCATTGTAATATAAGAGTACCTGGTGCTCTCATCACGTTTTACTGCTTTAAGTTGCATTTCCAACTTTTATGCTCCGAAAAGACGTTTTAGCCTCAACAGAGTCCAAAAGTGCATTTTGTTGTCAAACACTTAGATTGTATGATTTCCTGCATTTATTGCATGATATAATACCAGCCATTCAAGTTGTACTATAGTGTAAGAGTCCCTGATGCTCTCATCACGTTTTACTGCTTTAAGTTGCATTTCCAACTTTTATGCTCCGAAAAGACGTTTCAGCCTCAACAGAGTCCAAAAGTGCATTTTGTTGTCAAACACTTAGATTGTATGATTTCCTGCATTTAATGCATGATAGAATACCAGACATTCAAGTTGTACTATAGTGTAAGAGTCCCTGATGCTCTCATCACGTTTTACTTCTTTAAGTTACATTTCCAACTTGTATGCTCCGAAAAGACATTTCAGCCTCAGCAGAGTCCAAAAGTGCATTTTGTTGTCAAACACTTAGATTCTATGATTTACTGCATTTAATGCATCATAGAATACCAGCCATTCATGTTTCATTGTAATATAAGAGTACCTGATGCTCTCATCACGTTTTACTGCTTTAAGTTGCATTTCCAATTTTTATGCTCCGAAAAGACGTTTCAGCCTCAACAGAGTCCAAAAGTGCATTTTGTTGTCAAACACTTAGATTGTATGATTTCCTGCATTTAATGCATGAAAGAATACCAGCCATTCAAGTTGTACTATAGTGTAAGATTCCCTGATGCTCTCATCACGTTTTACTGCTTTAAGTTACATTTCCAACTTGTATGCTCCGAAAAGACGTTTCAGCCTCAGCAGAGTCCAAAAGTGCATTTTGTTGTCAAACACTTAGATTCTATGATTTCCTGCATTTAATGCATGATATAATACCAGACATTCAAGTTGTACTATAGTGTAAGAGTCCCTGATGCTCTCATCAAGTTTTACTGCTTTAAGTTGCATTTTCAACTTTTATGCTCCGAAAAGACGTTTCAGCCTTAACAGAGTCCAAAAGTGCATTTCGTTGTCAAACACTTAGATTGTATGATTTCCTGCATTTATTGCATGATAGAATACCAGCCATTCAAGTTGTACTATAGTGTAAGAGTCCCTGATGCTCTCATCACGTTTTACTGCTTTAAGTTGCATTTCCAACTTGTATGCTCCGAAAAGACATTTCAGCCTCAACAGAGTCCAAAAGTGCATTTTGTTGTCAAACACTTAGATTGTATGATTTCCTGCTTTTATTGCATGATAGAATACCAGCCATTCAAGTTGTACTATAGTGTAAGAGTCCCTGATGCTCTCATCACGTTTTACTGCTTTAAGTTGCATTTCCAACTTTTATCCTCCGAAAAGACGTTTTAGCCTCAACAGAGTCCAAAAGTGCATTTTGTTGTCAAACACTTAGATTCTATGATTTCCTGCATTTAATGCATGATATAATACCAGACATTCAAGTTGTACTATAGTGTAAGAGTCCCTGATGCTCTCATCACGTTTTACTGCTTTAAGTTGCATTTTCAACTTTTATGCTCCGAAAAGACGATTCAGCCTTAACAGAGTCCAAAAGTGCATTTTGTTGTCAAACACTTAGGTTCTATGATTTCCTGCATTTAATGCATCATAGAATACCAGCCATTCATGTTTCATTGTAATATAAGAGTACCTGATGCTCTCATCACGTTTTTCTGCTTTAAGTTGCATTTCCAACTTTTATGCTCCGAAAAGACGTTTCAGCCTCAACAGAGTCCAAAAGTGCATTTTGTTGTCAAACACTTAGATTGTATGATTTCCTGCATTTAATGCATGATAGAATACCAGACATTCAAGTTGTACTATAGTGTAAGAGTCCCTGATGCTCTCATCACGTTTTACTTCTTTAAGTTACATTTCCAACTTGTATGCTCCGAAAAGACATTTCAGCCTCAACAGAGTCCAAAAGTGCATTTTGTTGTCAAACACTTAGATTGTATGATTTCCTGCATTTATTGCATGATAGAATACCAGCCATTCAAGTTGTACTATAGTGTAAGAGTCCCTGATGCTCTCATCACGTTTTACTGCTTTAAGTTGCATTTCCAACTTTTATGCTCCGAAAAGACGTTTTAGCCTCAACAGAGTCCAAAAGTGCATTTTGTTGTCAAACACTTAGATTCTATGATTTCCTGCATTTAATGCATGATATAATACCAGACATTCAAGTTGTACTATAGTGTAAGAGTCCCTGATGCTCTCATCACGTTTTACTGCTTTAAGTTGCATTTTCAACTTTTATGCTCCGAAAAGACGATTCAGCCTTAACAGAGTCCAAAAGTGCATTTTGTTGTCAAACACTTAGGTTCTATGATTTCCTGCATTTAATGCATCATAGAATACCAGCCATTCATGTTTCATTGTAATATAAGAGTACCTGATGCTCTCATCACGTTTTTCTGCTTTAAGTTGCATTTCCAACTTTTATGCTCCGAAAAGACGTTTCAGCCTCAACAGAGTCCAAAAGTGCATTTTGTTGTCAAACACTTAGATTGTATGATTTCCTGCATTTAATGCATGATAGAATACCAGACATTCAAGTTGTACTATAGTGTAAGAGTCCCTGATGCTCTCATCACGTTTTACTGCTTTAAGTTACATTTCCAACTTGTATGCTCCGAAAAGACATTTCAGCCTCAACAGAGTCCAAAAGTGCATTTTGTTGTCAAACACTTAGATTGTATGATTTCCTGCATTTATTGCATGATAGAATACCAGCCATTCAAGTTGTACTATAGTGTAAGAGTCCCTGATGCTCTCATCACGTTTTACTGCTTTAAGTTGCATTTCCAACTTTTATGCTCCGAAAAGACGTTTTAGCCTCAACAGAGTCCAAAAGTGCATTTTGTTGTCAAACACTTAGATTCTATGATTTACTGCATTTAATGCATCATAGAATACCAGCCATTTATGTTTCATTGTAATATAAGAGTACCTGGTGCTCTCATCACGTTTTACTGCTTTAAGTTGCATTTCCAACTTTTATGCTCCGAAAAGACGTTTTAGCCTCAACAGAGTCCAAAAGTGCATTTTGTTGTCAAACACTTAGATTGTATGATTTCCTGCATTTATTGCATGATATAATACCAGCCATTCAAGTTGTACTATAGTGTAAGAGTCCCTGATGCTCTCATCACGTTTTACTGCTTTAAGTTGCATTTCCAACTTTTATGCTCCGAAAAGACGTTTCAGCCTCAACAGAGTCCAAAAGTGCATTTTGTTGTCAAACACTTAGATTGTATGATTTCCTGCATTTAATGCATGATAGAATACCAGACATTCAAGTTGTACTATAGTGTAAGAGTCCCTGATGCTCTCATCACGTTTTACTTCTTTAAGTTACATTTCCAACTTGTATGCTCCGAAAAGACATTTCAGCCTCAACAGAGTCCAAAAGTGCATTTTGTTGTTAAACACTTAGATTCTATGATTTACTGCATTTAATGCATCATAGAATACCAACCAATCATGTTTCATTGTAATATAAGAGTACCTGATGCTCTCATCACGTTTTACTGCTTTAAGTTACATTTCCGACTTTTATGCTCAGAAAAGACGTTTCAGCCTCAACAGAGTCCAAAAGTGCATTTTGTTGTCAAACACTTAGATTCTATGATTTCCTGCATTTAATGCATGATATAATACCAGACATTCAAGTTGTACTATAGTGTAAGAGTCCCTGATGCTCTCATCACGTTTTACTGCTTTAAGTTGCATTTCCAACTTTTATGCTCCGAAAAGACGTTTCAGCCTCAACAGAGTCCAAAAGTGCATTTTGTTGTCAAACACTTAGATTGTATGATTTCCTGCATTTAATGCATGAAAGAATACCAGCCATTCAAGTTGTACTATAGTGTAAGATTCCCTGATGCTCTCATCACGTTTTACTGCTTTAAGTTACATTTCCAACTTGTATGCTCCGAAAAGACGTTTCAGCCTCAGCAGAGTCCAAAAGTGCATTTTGTTGTCAAACACTTAGATTCTATGATTTACTGCATTTAATGCATCATAGAATACCAGCCATTCATGTTTCATTGTAATATAAGAGTACCTGATGCTCTCATCACGTTTTACTGCTTTAAGTTGCATTTCCAACTTTTATGCTCCGAAAAGACGTTTCAGCCTCAACAGAGTCCAAAAGTGCATTTTGTTGTCAAACACTTAGATTGTATGATTTCCTGCATTTAATGCATGAAAGAATACCAGCCATTCAAGTTGTACTATAGTGTAAGATTCCCTGATGCTCTCATCACGTTTTACTGCTTTAAGTTACATTTCCAACTTGTATGCTCCGAAAAGACGTTTCAGCCTCAGCAGAGTCCAAAAGTGCATTTTGTTGTCAAACACTTAGATTCTATGATTTACTGCATTTAATGCATCATAGAATACCAGCCATTTATGTTTCATTGTAATATAAGAGTACCTGGTGCTCTCATCACGTTTTACTGCTTTAAGTTGCATTTCCAACTTTTATGCTCCGAAAAGACGTTTTAGCCTCAACAGAGTCCAAAAGTGCATTTTGTTGTCAAACACTTAGATTGTATGATTTCCTGCATTTATTGCATGATAGAATACCAGCCATTCAAGTTGGACTATAGTGTAAGAGTCCCTGATGCTCTCATCACGTTTTACTGCTTTAAGTTGCATTTCCAACTTTTATGCTCCGAAAAGACGTTTCAGCCTCAACAGAGTCCAAAAGTGCATTTTGTTGTCAAAACACTTAGATTGTATGATTTCCTGCATTTAATGCATGAAAGAATACCAGCCATTCAAGTTGTACTATAGTGTAAGATTCCCTGATGCTCTCATCACGTTTTACTGCTTTAAGTTACATTTCCAACTTGTATGCTCCGAAAAGACGTTTCAGCCTCAGCAGAGTCCAAAAGTGCATTTTGTTGTCAAACACTTAGATTCTATGATTTACTGCATTTAATGCATCATAGAATACCAGCCATTCATGTTTCATTGTAATATAAGAGTACCTGATGCTCTCATCACGTTTTACTGCTTTAAGTTGCATTTCCAACTTTTATGCTCCGAAAAGACGTTTCAGCCTCAACAGAGTCCAAAAGTGCATTTTGTTGTCAAACACTTAGATTGTGTGATTTCCTGCATTTAATGCATGAAAGAATACCAGCCATTCAAGTTGTACTATAGTGTAAGATTCCCTGATGCTCTCATCACGTTTTACTGCTTTAAGTTACATTTCCAACTTGTATGCTCCGAAAAGACGTTTCAGCCTCAGCAGAGTCCAAAAGTGCATTTTGTTGTCAAACACTTAGATTCTATGATTTCCTGCATTTAATGCATGATATAATACCAGACATTCAAGTTGTACTATAGTGTAAGAGTCCCTGATGCTCTCATCACGTTTTACTGCTTTAAGTTGCATTTTCAACTTCTATGCTCCGAAAAGACGTTTCAGCCTTAACAGAGTCCAAAAGTGCATTTTGTTGTCAAACACTTAGGTTCTATGATTTCCTGCATTTAATGCATCATAGAATACCAGCCATTCATGTTTCATTGTAATATAAGAGTACCTGGTGCTCTCATCACGTTTTACTGCTTTGAGTTACATTTCCAACTTTTATGCTCCGAAAAGACGTTTCAGCCTCAACAGAGTCCAAAAGTGCATTTTGTTGTCAAACACTTAGATTCTATGATTTCCTGCATTTAATGCATGATAGAATACCAGACATTCAAGTTGTACTATAGTGTAAGAGTCCCTGATGCTCTCATCACGTTTTACTGCTTTAAGTTGCATTTCCAACTTTTATGCTCCGAAAAGACGTTTCAGCCTCAACAGAGTCCAAAAGTGCATTTTGTTGTCAAACACTTAGATTCTATGATTTACTGCATTTAATGCATCATAGAATACCAGCCATTTATGTTTCATTGTAATATAAGAGTACCTGGTGCTCTCATCACGTTTTACTGCTTTAAGTTGCATTTCCAACTTTTATGCTCCGAAAAGACGTTTCAGCCTCAACAGAGTCCAAAAGTGCATTTTGTTGTCAAACACTTAGATTGTATGATTTCCTGCATTTAATGCATGATAGAATACCAGACATTCAAGTTGTACTATAGTGTAAGAGTCCCTGATGCTCTCATCACGTTTTACTTCTTTAAGTTACATTTCCAACTTGTATGCTCCGAAAAGACATTTCAGCCTCAACAGAGTCCAAAAGTGCATTTTGTTGTCAAACACTTAGATTCTATGATTTACTGCATTTAATGCATCATAGAATACCAACCATTCATGTTTCATTGTAATATAAGAGTACCTGATGCTCTCATCACGTTTTACTGCTTTAAGTTGCATTTCCAACTTTTATGCTCCGAAAAGACGTTTCAGCCTCAACAGAGTCCAAAAGTGCATTTTGTTGTCAAACACTTAGATTCTATGATTTCCTGCATTTAATGCATGACAGAATACCAGCCATTCAAGTTGTACTATAGTGTAAGAGTCCCTGATAATCTCATCACGTTTTACTGCTTTAAGTTACATTTCCAACTCGTATGCTCCGAAAAGACGTTTCAGCCTCAACAGAGTACAAAATTACATTTTGTTGTCAAACACTTAGATTCTATGATTTCCTGCATTTAATCCATGATATAATACCAGACATTCAAGTTGTACTATAGTGTAAGAGTCCCTGATGCTCTCATCACGTTTTACTGCTTTAAGTTACATTTCCAACTTGTATGCTCCGAAAAGACATTTCAGCCTCAACAGAGTCCAAAAGTGCATTTTGTTGTCAAACACTTAGATTCTATGATTTCCTGCATTTAATGCATCATAGAATAGCAACCATTCATGTTTCATTGTAATATAAGAGTACCTGATGCTCTCATCACGTTTTACTGCTTTAAGTTGCATTTCCAACTTTTATGCTCCGAAAAGACGTTTCAGCCTCAACAGAGTCCAAAAGTGCATTTTGTTGTCAAACACTTAGATTCTATGATTTCCTGCATTTAATGCATGATAGAATACCAGACATTCAAGTTGTACTATAGTGTAAGAGTCCCTGATGCTCTCATCACGTTTTACTGCTTTAAGTTGCATTTCCAACTTTTATGCTCCGAAAAGACGTTTCAGCCTCAACAGAGTCCAAAAGTGCATTTTGTTGTCAAACACTTAGATTCTATGATTTACTGCATTTAATGCATCATAGAATACCAACCAATCATGTTTCATTGTAATATAAGAGTACCTGATGCTCTCATCACGTTTTACTGCTTTAAGTTACATTTCCGACTTTTATGCTCAGAAAAGACGTTTCAGCCTCAACAGAGTCCAAAAGTGCATTTTGTTGTCAAACACTTAGATTCTATGATTTCCTGCATTTAATGCATGATATAATACCAGACATTCAAGTTGTACTATAGTGTAAGAGTCCCTGATGCTCTCATCAAGTTTTACTGCTTTAAGTTGCATTTTCAACTTTTATGCTCCGAAAAGACGTTTCAGCCTTAACAGAGTCCAAAAGTGCATTTCGTTGTCAAACACTTAGATTGTATGATTTCCTGCATTTAATGCATGAAAGAATACCAGCCATTCAAGTTGTACTATAGTGTAAGATTCCCTGATGCTCTCATCACGTTTTACTGCTTTAAGTTACATTTCCAACTTGTATGCTCCGAAAAGACGTTTCAGCCTCAGCAGAGTCCAAAAGTGCATTTTGTTGTCAAACACTTAGATTCTATGATTTACTGCATTTAATGCATCATAGAATACCAGCCATTCATGTTTCATTGTAATATAAGAGTACCTGATGCTCTCATCACGTTTTACTGCTTTAAGTTGCATTTCCAACTTTTATGCTCCGAAAAGACGTTTCAGCCTCAACAGAGTCCAAAAGTGCATTTTGTTGTCAAACACTTAGATTGTATGATTTCCTGCATTTAATGCATGAAAGAATACCAGCCATTCAAGTTGTACTATAGTGTAAGATTCCCTGATGCTCTCATCACGTTTTACTGCTTTAAATTACATTTCCAACTTGTATGCTCCGAAAAGACGTTTCAGCCTCAGCAGAGTCCAAAAGTGCATTTTGTTGTCAAACACTTAGATTCTATGATTTACTGCATTTAATGCATCATAGAATACCAGCCATTTATGTTTCATTGTAATATAAGAGTACCTGGTGCTCTCATCACGTTTTACTGCTTTGAGTTACATTTCCAACTTTTATGCTCCGAAAAGACGTTTCAGCCTCAACAGAGTCCAAAAGTGCAGTTTGTTGTCAAACACTTAGATTCTATGATTTCCTGCATTTAATGCATCATAGAATACCAGACATTCAAGTTGTACTATAGTGTAAGAGTCCCTGATGCTCTCATCACGTTTTACTGCTTTAAGTTGCATTTTCAACTTTTATGCTCCGAAAAGACGTTTCAGCCTCAACAGAGTCCAAAAGTGCATTTTGTTGTCAAACACTTAGATTCTATGATTTCCTGCATTTAATGCATGACAGAATACCAGCCATTCAAGTTGTACTATAGTGTAAGAGTCCCTGATAATCTCATCACGTTTTACTGCTTTAAGTTGCATTTTCAACTTTTATGCTCCGAAAAGACGTTTCAGCCTTAACAGAGTCCAAAAGTGCATTTCGTTGTCAAACACTTAGATTCTATGATTTCCTGCATTTAATGCATGATAGAATACCAGCCATTCAAGTTGTACTATAGTGTAAGAGTCCCTGATGCTCTCATCACGTTTTACTGCTTTAAGTTACATTTCCAACTTGTATGCTCCGAAAAGACATTTCAGCCTCAACAGAGTCCAACAGTGCATTTTGTTGTCAAACACTTAGATTGTATGATTTCCTGCATTTATTGCATGATAGAATACCAGCCATTCAAGTTGTACTATAGTGTAAGAGTCCCTGATGCTCTCATCACGTTTTACTGCTTTAAGTTGCATTTCCAACTTTTATGCTCCGAAAAGACGTTTCAGCCTTAACAGAGTCCAAAAGTGCATTTTGTTGTCAAACACTTAGGTTCTATGATTTCCTGCATTTAATGCATCATAGAATACCAGCCATTCATGTTTCATTGTAATATAAGAGTACCTGATGCTCTCATCACGTTTTACTGCTTTAAGTTGCATTTCCAACTTTTATGCTCCGAAAAGACGTTTCAGCCTCAACAGAGTCCAAAAGTGCATTTTGTTGTCAAACACTTAGATTCTATGATTTCCTGCATTTAATGCATGATAGAATACCAGCCATTCAAGTTGTACTATAGTGTAAGAGTCCCTGATGCTCTCATCACGTTTTACTGCTTTAAGTTGCATTTTCAACTTTTATGCTCCGAAAAGACGTTTCAGCCTTAACAGAGTCCAAAAGTGCATTTTGTTGTCAAACACTTAGGTTCTATGATTTCCTGCATTTAATGCATCATAGAATACCAGCCATTCATGTTTCATTGTAATATAAGAGTACCTGGTGCTCTCATCACGTTTTACTGCTTTGAGTTACATTTCCAACTTTTATGCTCCGAAAAGACGTTTCAGCCTCAACAGAGTCCAAAAGTGCATTTTGTTGTCAAACACTTAGATTCTATGATTTCCTGCATTTAATGCATGATAGAATACCAGACATTCAAGTTGTACTATAGTGTAAGAGTCCCTGATGCTCTCATCACGTTTTACTGCTTTAAGTTGCATTTCCAACTTTTATGCTCCGAAAAGACGTTTCAGCCTCAACAGAGTCCAAAAGTGCATTTTGTTGTCAAACACTTAGATTCTATGATTTACTGCATTTAATGCATCATAGAATACCAGCCATTTATGTTTCATTGTAATATAAGAGTACCTGGTGCTCTCATCACGTTTTACTGCTTTAAGTTGCATTTCCAACTTTTATGCTCCGAAAAGACGTTTTAGCCTCAACAGAGTCCAAAAGTGCATTTTGTTGTCAAACACTTAGATTGTATGATTTCCTGCATTTATTGCATGATAGAATACAAGCCATTCAAGTTGTACTATAGTGTAAGAGTCCCTGATGCTCTCATCACGTTTTACTGCTTTAAGTTGCATTTCCAACTTTTATGCTCCGAAAAGACGTTTCAGCCTCAACAGAGTCCAAAAGTGCATTTTGTTGTCAAACACTTAGATTGTATGATTTCCTGCATTTAATGCATGATAGAATACCAGACATTCAAGTTGTACTATAGTGTAAGAGTCCCTGATAATCTCATCACGTTTTACTGCTTTAAGTTACATTTCCAACTCGTATGCTCCGAAAAGACGTTTCAGCCTCAACAGAGTACAAAATTACATTTTGTTGTCAAACACTTAGATTCTATGATTTCCTGCATTTAATCCATGATATAATACCAGACATTCAAGTTGTACTATAGTGTAAGAGTCCCTGATGCTCTCATCACGTTTTACTGCTTTAAGTTGCATTTTTAACTTTTATGCTCCGAAAAGACGTTTCAGCCTTAACAGAGTCCAAAAGTGCATTTTGTTGTCAAACACTTAGGTTCTATGATTTCCTGCATTTAATGCATGATAGAATACCAGCCATTCAAGTTGTACTATAGTGTAAGAGTCCCTGATGCTCTCATCACGTTTTACTGCTTTAAGTTGCATTTTCAACTTTTATGCTCCGAAAAGACGTTTCAGCCTTAACAGAGTCCAAAAGTGCATTTTGTTGTCAAACACTTAGATTGTATGATTTCCTGCATTTAATGCATGATAGAATACCAGACATTCAAGTTGTACTATAGTGTAAGAGTCCCTGATGCTCTCATCACGTTTTACTGCTTTAAGTTACATTTCCAACTTGTATGCTCCGAAAAGACATTTCAGCCTCAACAGAGTCCAAAAGTGCATTTTGTTGTCAAACACTTAGATTCTATGATTTCCTGCATTTAATGCATCATAGAATAGCAACCATTCATGTTTCATTGTAATATAAGAGTACCTGATGCTCTCATCACGTTTTACTGCTTTAAGTTGCATTTCCAACTTTTATGCTCCGAAAAGACGTTTCAGCCTCAACAGAGTCCAAAAGTGCATTTTGTTGTCAAACACTTAGATTCTATGATTTCCTGCATTTAATGCATGATAGAATACCAGCCATTCAAGTTGTACTATAGTGTAAGAGTCCCTGATGCTCTCATCACGTTTTACTGCTTTAAGTTGCATTTTCAACTTTTATGCTCCGAAAAGACGTTTCAGCCTTAACAGAGTCCAAAAGTGCATTTTGTTGTCAAACACTTAGATTGTATGATTTCCTGCATTTAATGCATGATAGAATACCAGCCATTCAAGTTGTACTATAGTGTAAGAGTCCCTGATGCTCTCATCACGTTTTACTGCTTTAAGTTGCATTTCCAACTTTTATGCTCCGAAAAGAAGTTTCAGCCTCAACAGAGTCCAAAAGTGCATTTTGTTGTCAAACACTTAGGTTCTATGATTTCCTGCATTTAATGCATGATAGAATACCAGCCATTCAAGTTGTACTATAGTGTAAGAGTCCCTGATGCTCTCATCACGTTTTACTGCTTTAAGTTGCATTTTCAACTTTTATGCTCCGAAAAGACGTTTCAGCCTCAACAGAGTCCAAAAGTGCATTTTGTTGTCAAACACTTAGGTTCTATGATTTCCTGCATTTAATGCATCATAGAATACCAGCCATTCATGTTTCATTGTAATATAAGAGTACCTGATGCTCTCATCACGTTTTACTGCTTTAAGTTGCATTTCCAACTTTTATGCTCCGAAAAGACGTTTCAGCCTCAACAGAGTCCAAAAGTGCATTTTGTTGTCAAACACTTAGATTCTATGATTTCCTGCATTTAATGCATGATAGAATACCAGACATTCAAGTTGTACTATAGTGTAAGAGTCCCTGATGCTCTCATCACGTTTTACTGCTTTAAGTTGCATTTCCAACTTTTATGCTCCGAAAAGACGTTTCAGCCTCAACAGAGTCCAAAAGTGCATTTTTGTTGTTAAACACTTAGATTCTATGATTTCCTGCATTTAATGCATGATAGAATACCAGCCATTCAAGTTGTACTATAGTGTAAGAGTCCCTGATGCTCTCATCACGTTTTACTGCTTTAAGTTACATTTCCAACTTGTATGCTCCGAAAAGACATTTCAGCCTCAACAGAGTCCAAAAGTGCATTTTGTTGTCAAACACTTAGATTGTATGATTTCCTGCATTTATTGCATGATAGAATACCAGCCATTCAAGTTGTACTATAGTGTAAGAGTCCCTGATGCTCTCATCACGTTTTACTGCTTTAAGTTGCATTTCCAACTTTTATGCTCCGAAAAGACGTTTCAGCCTCAACAGAGTCCAAAAGTGCATTTTGTTGTCAAACACTTAGATTGTATGATTTCCTGCATTTAATGCATGATAGAATACCAGACATTCAAGTTGTACTATAGTGTAAGAGTCCCTGATGCTCTCATCACGTTTTACTGCTTTAAGTTGCATTTTCAACTTTTATGCTCCGAAAAGACGTTTCAGCCTTAACAGAGTCAAAAGTGCATTTTGTTGTCAAACACTTAGGTTCTATGATTTCCTGCATTTAATGCATGATATAATACCAGACATTCAAGTTGTACTATAGTGTAAGAGTACCTGATGCTCTCATCACGTTTTACTGCTTTAAGTTACATTTCCGACTTTTATGCTCCGAAAAGAAGTTTCAGCCTCAACAGAGTCCAAAAGTGCATTTTGTTGTCAAACACTTAGATTCTATGATTTCCTACATTTAATCCATGATATAATACCAGACATTCAAGTTGTACTATAGTGTAAGAGTCCCTGATGCTCTCATCACGTTTTACTGCTTTTAGTTGCATTTTCAACTTTTATGCTCCGAAAAGACGTTTCAGCCTTAACAGAGTCCAAAAGTGCATTTTGTTGTCAAACACTTAGGTTCTATGATTTCCTGCATTTAATGCATGATAGAATACCAGCCATTCAAGTTGTACTATAGTGTAAGAGTCCCTGATGCTCTCATCACGTTTTACTGCTTTAAGTTGCATTTTCAACTTTTATGCTCCGAAAAGACGTTTCAGCCTTAACAGAGTCCAAAAGTGCATTTTGTTGTCAAACACTTAGATTGTATGATTTCCTGCATTTAATCCATGATATAATACCAGACATTCAAGTTGTACTATAGTGTAAGAGTCCCTGATGCTCTCATCACGTTTTACTGCTTTAATTTACATTTCCAACTTGTATGCTCCGAAAAGACATTTCAGCCTCAACAGAGTCCAAAAGTGCATTTTGTTGTCAAACACTTAGATTCTATGATTTCCTGCATTTAATGCATCATAGAATAGCAACCATTCATGTTTCATTGTAATATAAGAGTACCTGATGCTCTCATCACGTTTTACTGCTTTAAGTTGCATTTCCAACTTTTATGCTCCGAAAAGACGTTTCAGCCTCAACAGAGTCCAAAAGTGCATTTTGTTGTCAAACACTTAGATTCTATGATTTCCTGCATTTAATGCATGATAGAATACCAGCCATTCAAGTTGTACTATAGTGTAAGAGTCCCTGATGCTCTCATCACGTTTTACTGCTTTAAGTTGCATTTCCAACTTTTATGCTCCGAAAAGACGTTTCAGCCTCAACAGAGTCCAAAAGTGCATTTTGTTGTCAAACACTTAGATTGTATGATTTCCTGCATTTAATGCATGATAGAATACCAGACATTCAAGTTGTACTATAGTGTAAGAGTCCCTGATGCTCTCATCACGTTTTACTTCTTTAAGTTACATTTCCAACTTGTATGCTCCGAAAAGACATTTCAGCCTCAACAGAGTCCAAAAGTGCATTTTGTTGTCAAACACTTAGATTCTATGATTTCCTGCATTTAATGCATGACAGAATACCAGCCATTCAAGTTGTACTATAGTGTAAGAGTCCCTGATGCTCTCATCACGTTTTACTGCTTTAAGTTACATTTCCAACTTGTATGCTCCGAAAAGACATTTCAGCCTCAACAGAGTCCAAAAGTGCATTTTGTTGTCAAACACTTAGATTGTATGATTTCCTGCATTTATTGCATGATAGAATACCAGCCATTCAAGTTGTACTATAGTGTAAGAGTCCCTGATGCTCTCATCACGTTTTACTGCTTTAAGTTGCATTTCCAACTTTTATGCTCCGAAAAGACGTTTCAGCCTCAACAGAGTCCAAAAGTGCATTTTGTTGTCAAACACTTAGATTGTATGATTTCCTGCATTTAATGCATGATAGAATACCAGACATTCAAGTTGTACTATAGTGTAAGAGTCCCTGATGCTCTCATCACGTTTTACTGCTTTAAGTTGCATTTTCAACTTTTATGCTCCGAAAAGACGTTTCAGCCTTAACAGAGTCAAAAGTGCATTTTGTTGTCAAACACTTAGGTTCTATGATTTCCTGCATTTAATGCATGATATAATACCAGACATTCAAGTTGTACTATAGTGTAAGAGTCCCTGATGCTCTCATCACGTTTTACTGCTTTAAGTTGCATTTCCAACTTTTATGCTCCGAAAAGACGTTTCAGCCTCAACAGAGTCCAAAAGTGCATTTTGTTGTTAAACACTTAGATTCTATGATTTCCTGCATTTAATGCATGATAGAATACCAGCCATTCAAGTTGTACTATAGTGTAAGAGTCCCTGATGCTCTCATCACGTTTTACTGCTTTAAGTTACATTTCCAACTTGTATGCTCCGAAAAGACATTTCAGCCTCAACAGAGTCCAAAAGTGCATTTTGTTGTCAAACACTTAGATTGTATGATTTCCTGCATTTATTGCATGATAGAATACCAGCCATTCAAGTTGTACTATAGTGTAAGAGTCCCTGATGCTCTCATCACGTTTTACTGCTTTAAGTTGCATTTCCAACTTTTATGCTCCGAAAAGACGTTTCAGCCTCAACAGAGTCCAAAAGTGCATTTTGTTGTCAAACACTTAGATTGTATGATTTCCTGCATTTAATGCATGATAGAATACCAGACATTCAAGTTGTACTATAGTGTAAGAGTCCCTGATGCTCTCATCACGTTTTACTGCTTTAAGTTGCATTTTCAACTTTTATGCTCCGAAAAGACGTTTCAGCCTTAACAGAGTCAAAAGTGCATTTTGTTGTCAAACACTTAGGTTCTATGATTTCCTGCATTTAATGCATGATATAATACCAGACATTCAAGTTGTACTATAGTGTAAGAGTCCCTGATGCTCTCATCACGTTTTACTGCTTTAAGTTACATTTCCGACTTTTATGCTCCGAAAAGAAGTTTCAGCCTCAACAGAGTCCAAAAGTGCATTTTGTTGTCAAACACTTAGATTCTATGATTTCCTACATTTAATCCATGATATAATACCAGACATTCAAGTTGTACTATAGTGTAAGAGTCCCTGATGCTCTCATCACGTTTTACTGCTTTAAGTTGCATTTTTAACTTTTATGCTCCGAAAAGACGTTTCAGCCTTAACAGAGTCCAAAAGTGCATTTTGTTGTCAAACACTTAGGTTCTATGATTTCCTGCATTTAATGCATGATAGAATACCAGCCATTCAAGTTGTACTATAGTGTAAGAGTCCCTGATGCTCTCATCACGTTTTACTGCTTTAAGTTGCATTTTCAACTTTTATGCTCCGAAAAGACGTTTCAGCCTTAACAGAGTCCAAAAGTGCATTTTGTTGTCAAACACTTAGATTGTATGATTTCCTGCATTTAATCCATGATATAATACCAGACATTCAAGTTGTACTATAGTGTAAGAGTCCCTGATGCTCTCATCACGTTTTACTGCTTTAATTTACATTTCCAACTTGTATGCTCCGAAAAGACATTTCAGCCTCAACAGAGTCCAAAAGTGCATTTTGTTGTCAAACACTTAGATTCTATGATTTCCTGCATTTAATGCATCATAGAATAGCAACCATTCATGTTTCATTGTAATATAAGAGTACCTGATGCTCTCATCACGTTTTACTGCTTTAAGTTGCATTTCCAACTTTTATGCTCCGAAAAGACGTTTCAGCCTCAACCGAGTCCAAAAGTGCATTTTGTTGTCAAACACTTAGATTCTATGATTTCCTGCATTTAATGCATGATAGAATACCAGCCATTCAAGTTGTACTATAGTGTAAGAGTCCCTGATGCTCTCATCACGTTTTACTGCTTTAAGTTGCATTTCCAACTTTTATGCTCCGAAAAGACGTTTCAGCCTCAACAGAGTCCAAAAGTGCATTTTGTTGTCAAACACTTAGATTGTATGATTTCCTGCATTTAATGCATGATAGAATACCAGACATTCAAGTTGTACTATAGTGTAAGAGTCCCTGATGCTCTCATCACGTTTTACTGCTTTAAGTTACATTTCCAACTTGTATGCTCCGAAAAGACATTTCAGCCTCAACAGAGTCCAAAAGTGCATTTTGTTGTCAAACACTTAGATTCTATGATTTCCTGCATTTAATGCATGATGCACGAATACCAGCCATTCAAGTTGTACTATAGTGTAAGAGTCCCTGATGCTCTCATCACGTTTTACTGCTTTAAGTTACATTTCCAACTTGTATGCTCCGAAAAGACATTTCAGCCTCAACAGAGTCCAAAAGTGCATTTTGTTGTCAAACACTTAGATTGTATGATTTCCTGCATTTATTGCATGATAGAATACCAGCCATTCAAGTTGTACTATAGTGTAAGAGTCCCTGATGCTCTCATCACGTTTTACTGCTTTAAGTTGCATTTCCAACTTTTATGCTCCGAAAAGACGTTTCAGCCTCAACAGAGTCCAAAAGTGCATTTTGTTGTCAAACACTTAGATTGTATGATTTCCTGCATTTAATGCATGATAGAATACCAGACATTCAAGTTGTACTATAGTGTAAGAGTCCCTGATGCTCTCATCACGTTTTACTGCTTTAAGTTGCATTTTCAACTTTTATGCTCCGAAAAGACGTTTCAGCCTTAACAGAGTCAAAAGTGCATTTTGTTGTCAAACACTTAGGTTCTATGATTTCCTGCATTTAATGCATGATAGAATACCAGACATTCAAGTTGTACTATAGTGTAAGAGTCCCTGATGCTCTCATCACGTTTTACTGCTTTAAGTTGCATTTCCAACTTTTATGCTCCGAAAAGACGTTTCAGCCTCAACAGAGTCCAAAAGTGCATTTTGTTGTTAAACACTTAGATTCTATGATTTCCTGCATTTAATGCATGATAGAATACCAGCCATTCAAGTTGTACTATAGTGTAAGAGTCCCTGATGCTCTCATCACGTTTTACTGCTTTAAGTTACATTTCCAACTTGTATGCTCCGAAAAGACATTTCAGCCTCAACAGAGTCCAAAAGTGCATTTTGTTGTCAAACACTTAGATTGTATGATTTCCTGCATTTATTGCATGATAGAATACCAGCCATTCAAGTTGTACTATAGTGTAAGAGTCCCTGATGCTCTCATCACGTTTTGCTGCTTTAAGTTGCATTTCCAACTTTTATGCTCCGAAAAGACGTTTCAGCCTCAACAGAGTCCAAAAGTGCATTTTGTTGTCAAACACTTAGATTGTATGATTTCCTGCATTTAATGCATGATAGAATACCAGACATTCAAGTTGTACTATAGTGTAAGAGTCCCTGATGCTCTCATCACGTTTTACTGCTTTAAGTTGCATTTTCAACTTTTATGCTCCGAAAAGACGTTTCAGCCTTAACAGAGTCAAAAGTGCATTTTGTTGTCAAACACTTAGGTTCTATGATTTCCTGCATTTAATGCATGATATAATACCAGACATTCAAGTTGTACTATAGTGTAAGAGTCCCTGATGCTCTCATCACGTTTTACTGCTTTAAGTTACATTTCCGACTTTTATGCTCCGAAAAGAAGTTTCAGCCTCAACAGAGTCCAAAAGTGCATTTTGTTGTCAAACACTTAGATTCTATGATTTCCTACATTTAATCCATGATATAATACCAGACATTCAAGTTGTACTATAGTGTAAGAGTCCCTGATGCTCTCATCACGTTTTACTGCTTTAAGTTGCATTTCCAACTTTTATGCTCCGAAAAGACGTTTCAGCCTCAACAGAGTCCAAAAGTGCATTTTGTTGTCAAACACTTAGATTCTATGATTTCCTGCATTTAATGCATGATAGAATACCAGACATTCAAGTTGTACTATAGTGTAAGAGTCCCTGATAATCTCATCACGTTTTACTGCTTTAAGTTACATTTCCAACTTGGATGCTCCGAAAAGACGTTTCAGCCTCAACAGAGTACAAAATTACATTTTGTTGTCTAACACTTAGATTCTATGATTTCCTGCATTTAATTCATCATAGAATACCAGACATTCAAGTTGTACTATAGTGTAAGAGTCCCTGATGCTCTCATCACGTTTTACTGCTTTAAGTTGCATTTTCAACTTTTATGCTCCGAAAAGACGTTTCAGCCTTAACAGAGTCCAAAAGTGCATTTTGTTGTCAAACACTTAGGTTCTATGATTTCCTGCATTTAATGCATCATAGAATACCAGCCATTCAAGTTGTACTATAGTGTAAGAGTCCCTGATGCTCTCATCACGTTTTACTGCTTTAAGTTGCATTTTCAACTTTTATGCTCCGAAAAGACGTTTCAGCCTCAACAGAGTACAAAAGTGCATTTTGTTGTCAAACACTTAGATTCTATGATTTACTGCATTTAATGCATCATAGAATACCAGCCATTCATGTTTCATTGTAATATAAGAGTACCTGATGCTCTCATCACGTTTTACTGCTTTAAGTTGCATTTTCAACTTTTATGCTCCGAAAAGACGTTTCAGCCTTAACAGAGTCCAAAAGTGCATTTTGTTGTCAAACACTTAGATTCTATGATTTCCTGCATTTAATTCATCATAGAATACCAGACATTCAAGTTGTACTATAGTGTAAGAGTACCTGATGCTCTCATCCACGTTTTACTGCTTTAAGTTGCATTTCCAACTTTTATGCTCCGAAAAGACGTTTCAGCCTCAACAGAGTCCAAAAGTGCATTTTGTTGTCAAACACTTAGATTGTATGATTTCCTGCATTTAATGCATGATAGAATACCAGACATTCAAGTTGTACTATAGTGTAAGAGTCCCTGATGCTCTCATCACGTTTTACTGCTTTAAGTTGCATTTTCAACTTTTATGCTCCGAAAAGACGTTTCAGCCTTAACAGAGTCCAAAAGTGCATTTTGTTGTCAAACACTTAGATTCTATGATTTCCTGCATTTAATGCATGATAGAATACCAGACATTCAAGTTGTACTATAGTGTAAGAGTCCCTGATGCTCTCATCACGTTTTACTGCTTTAAGTTACATTTCCAACTTGTATGCTCCGAAAAGACATTTCAGCCTCAACAGAGTCCAAAAGTGCATTTTGTTGTCAAACACTTAGATTCTATGATTTCCTGCATTTAATGCATCATAGAATACCAACCATTCATGTTTCATTGTAATATAAGAGTACCTGATGCTCTCATCACGTTTTACTGCTTTAAGTTGCATTTTTAACTTTTATGCTCCGAAAAGACGTTTCAGCCTTAACAGAGTCCAAAAGTGCATTTTGTTGTCAAACACTTAGGTTCTATGATTTCCTGCATTTAATGCATGATAGAATACCAGCCATTCAAGTTGTACTATAGTGTAAGAGTCCCTGATGCTCTCATCACGTTTTACTGCTTTAAGTTGCATTTTCAACTTTTATGCTCCGAAAAGACGTTTCAGCCTTAACAGAGTCCAAAAGTGCATTTTGTTGTCAAACACTTAGATTGTATGATTTCCTGCATTTAATGCATGATAGAATACCAGACATTCAAGTTGTACTATAGTGTAAGAGTCCCTGATGCTCTCATCACGTTTTACTGCTTTAAGTTACATTTCCAACTTGTATGCTCCGAAAAGACATTTCAGCCTCAACAGAGTCCAAAAGTGCATTTTGTTGTCAAACACTTAGATTCTATGATTTCCTGCATTTAATGCATCATAGAATAGCAACCATTCATGTTTCATTGTAATATAAGAGTACCTGATGCTCTCATCACGTTTTACTGCTTTAAGTTGCATTTCCAACTTTTATGCTCCGAAAAGACGTTTCAGCCTCAACAGAGTCCAAAAGTGCATTTTGTTGTCAAACACTTAGATTCTATGATTTCCTGCATTTAATGCATGATAGAATACCAGCCATTCAAGTTGTACTATAGTGTAAGAGTCCCTGATGCTCTCATCACGTTTTACTTCTTTAAGTTACATTTCCAACTTGTATGCTCCGAAAAGACATTTCAGCCTCAACAGAGTCCAAAAGTGCATTTTGTTGTCAAACACTTAGATTCTATGATTTCCTGCATTTAATGCATCATAGAATAGCAACCATTCATGTTTCATTGTAATATAAGAGTACCTGATGCTCTCATCACGTTTTACTGCTTTAAGTTGCATTTCCAACTTTTATGCTCCGAAAAGACGTTTCAGCCTCAACAGAGTCCAAAAGTGCATTTTGTTGTCAAACACTTAGATTGTATGATTTCCTGCATTTAATGCATGATAGAATACCAGCCATTCAAGTTGTACTATAGTGTAAGAGTCCCTGATGCTCTCATCACGTTTTACTGCTTTAAGTTGCATTTCCAACTTTTATGCTCCGAAAAGACGTTTCAGCCTCAACAGAGTCCAAAAGTGCATTTTGTTGTTAAACACTTAGATTCTATGATTTCCTGCATTTAATGCATGATAGAATACCAGCCATTCAAGTTGTACTATAGTGTAAGAGTCCCTGATGCTCTCATCACGTTTTACTGCTTTAAGTTACATTTCCAACTTGTATGCTCCGAAAAGACATTTCAGCCTCAACAGAGTCCAAAAGTGCATTTTGTTGTCAAACACTTAGATTGTATGATTTCCTGCATTTATTGCATGATAGAATACCAGCCATTCAAGTTGTACTATAGTGTAAGAGTCCCTGATGCTCTCATCACGTTTTACTGCTTTAAGTTGCATTTCCAACTTTTATGCTCCGAAAAGACGTTTCAGCCTCAACAGAGTCCAAAAGTGCATTTTGTTGTCAAACACTTAGATTGTATGATTTCCTGCATTTAATGCATGATAGAATACCAGACATTCAAGTTGTACTATAGTGTAAGAGTCCCTGATGCTCTCATCACGTTTTACTGCTTTAAGTTGCATTTTCAACTTTTATGCTCCGAAAAGACGTTTCAGCCTTAACAGAGTCAAAAGTGCATTTTGTTGTCAAACACTTAGGTTCTATGATTTCCTGCATTTAATGCATGATATAATACCAGACATTCAAGTTGTACTATAGTGTAAGAGTCCCTGATGCTCTCATCACGTTTTACTGCTTTAAGTTGCATTTCCAACGTTTATGCTCCGAAAAGACGTTTCAGCCTTAACAGAGTCCAAAAGTGCATTTTGTTGTCAAACACTTAGATTCTATGATTTCCTGCATTTAATTCATCATAGAATACCAGACATTCAAGTTGTACTATAGTGTAAGAGTACCTGATGCTCTCATCACGTTTTACTGCTTTAAGTTACATTTCCGACTTTTATGCTCCGAAAAGAAGTTTCAGCCTCAACAGAGTCCAAAAGTGCATTTTGTTGTCAAACACTTAGATTCTATGATTTCCTGCATTTAATGCATGATATAATACCAGACATTCAAGTTGTACTATAGTGTAAGAGTCCCTGATAATCTCATCACGTTTTACTGCTTTAAGTTACATTTCCAACTTGGATGCTCCGAAAAGACGTTTCAGCCTCAACAGAGTACAAAATTACATTTTGTTGTCTAACACTTAGATTCTATGATTTCCTGCATTTAGTTCATCATAGAATACCAGACATTCAAGTTGTACTATAGTGTAAGAGTCCCTGATGCTCTCATCACGTTTTACTGCTTTAAGTTGCATTTTCAACTTTTATGCTCCGAAAAGACGTTTCAGCCTTAACAGAGTCCAAAAGTGCATTTTGTTGTCAAACACTTAGGTTCTATGATTTCCTGCATTTAATGCATGATAGAATACCAGCCATTCAAGTTGTACTATAGTGTAAGAGTCCCTGATGCTCTCATCACGTTTTACTGCTTTAAGTTGCATTTTCAACTTTTATGCTCCGAAAAGACGTTTCAGCCTCAACAGAGTACAAAAGTGCATTTTGTTGTCAAACACTTAGATTCTATGATTTACTGCATTTAATGCATCATAGAATACCAACCATTCATGTTTCATTGTAATATAAGAGTACCTGATGCTCTCATCACGTTTTACTGCTTTAAGTTGCATTTCCAACTTTTATGCTCCGAAAAGACGTTTCAGCCTTAACAGAGTCCAAAAGTGCATTTTGTTGTCAAACACTTAGATTCTATGATTTCCTGCATTTAATTCATCATAGAATACCAGACATTCAAGTTGTACTATAGTGTAAGAGTACCTGATGCTCTCATCACGTTTTACTGCTTTAAGTTGCATTTCCAACTTTTATGCTCCGAAAAGACGTTTCAGCCTTAACAGAGTCCAAAAGTGCATTTTGTTGTCAAACACTTAGATTGTATGATTTCCTGCATTTAATGCATGATAGAATACCAGACATTCAAGTTGTACTATAGTGTAAGAGTCCCTGATGCTCTCATCACGTTTTACTGCTTTAAGTTGCATTTCCAACTTTTATGCTCCGAAAAGACGTTTCAGCCTTAACAGAGTCCAAAAGTGCATTTTGTTGTCAAACACTTAGATTCTATGATTTCCTGCATTTAATGCATCATAGAATAGCAACCATTCATGTTTCATTGTAATATAAGAGTACCTGATGCTCCTTCATCACGTTTTACTGCTTTAAGTTGCATTTTTAACTTTTATGCTCCGAAAAGACGTTTCAGCCTTAACAGAGTCCAAAAGTGCATTTTGTTGTCAAACACTTAGGTTCTATGATTTCCTGCATTTAATGCATGATAGAATACCAGCCATTCAAGTTGTACTATAGTGTAAGAGTCCCTGATGCTCTCATCACGTTTTACTGCTTTAAGTTGCATTTTCAACTTTTATGCTCCGAAAAGACGTTTCAGCCTTAACAGAGTCCAAAAGTGCATTTTGTTGTCAAACACTTAGATTGTATGATTTCCTGCATTTAATGCATGATAGAATACCAGACATTCAAGTTGTACTATAGTGTAAGAGTCCCTGATGCTCTCATCACGTTTTACTGCTTTAAGTTACATTTCCAACTTGTATGCTCCGAAAAGACATTTCAGCCTCAACAGAGTCCAAAAGTGCATTTTGTTGTCAAACACTTAGATTCTATGATTTCCTGCATTTAATGCATCATAGAATAGCAACCATTCATGTTTCATTGTAATATAAGAGTACCTGATGCTCTCATCACGTTTTACTGCTTTAAGTTGCATTTTTAACTTTTATGCTCCGAAAAGACGTTTCAGCCTTAACAGAGTCCAAAAGTGCATTTTGTTGTCAAACACTTAGGTTCTATGATTTCCTACATTTAATGCATGATAGAATACCAGCCATTCAAGTTGTACTATAGTGTAAGAGTCCCTGATGCTCTCATCACGTTTTACTGCTTTAAGTTGCATTTCCAACTTTTATGCTCCGAAAAGACGTTTCAGCCTCAACAGAGTCCAAAAGTGCATTTTGTTGTTAAACACTTAGATTCTATGATTTCCTGCATTTAATGCATGATAGAATACCAGCCATTCAAGTTGTACTATAGTGTAAGAGTCCCTGATGCTCTCATCACGTTTTACTGCTTTAAGTTACATTTCCAACTTGTATGCTCCGAAAAGACATTTCAGCCTCAACAGAGTCCAAAAGTGCATTTTGTTGTCAAACACTTAGATTGTATGATTTCCTGCATTTAATGCATGATAGAATACCATACATTCAAGTTGTACTATAGTGTAAGAGTCCCTGATGCTCTCATCACGTTTTACTGCTTTAAGTTGCATTTTCAACTTTTATGCTCCGAAAAGAAGTTTCAGCCTCAACAGAGTCCAAAAGTGCATTTTGTTGTCAAACACTTAGGTTCTATGATTTCCTGCATTTAATGCATCATAGAATACCAGCCATTCATGTTTCATTGTAATATAAGAGTACCTGATGCTCTCATCACGTTTTACTGCTTTAAGTTGCATTTCCAACTTTTATGCTCCGAAAAGAAGTTTCAGCCTCAACAGAGTCCAAAAGTGCATTTTGTTGTCAAACACTTAGGTTCTATGATTTCCTGCATTTAATGCATCATAGAATACCAGCCATTCATGTTTCATTGTAATATAAGAGTACCTGATGCTCTCATCACGTTTTACTGCTTTAAGTTGCATTTCCAACTTTTATGCTCCGAAAAGACGTTTCAGCCTCAACAGAGTCCAAAAGTGCATTTTGTTGTCAAACACTTAGATTCTATGATTTCCTGCATTTAATGCATGATATAATACCAGACATTCAAGTTGTACTATAGTGTAAGAGTCCCTGATAATCTCATCACGTTTTACTGCTTTAAGTTGCATTTCCAACTTTTATGCTCCGAAAAGACGTTTCAGCCTTAACAGAGTCCAAAAGTGCATTTTGTTGTCAAACACTTAGATTCTATGATTTCCTGCATTTAATTCATCATAGAATACCAGACATTCAAGTTGTACTATAGTGTAAGAGTACCTGATGCTCTCATCACGTTTTACTGCTTTAAGTTGCATTTCCAACTTTTATGCTCCGAAAAGACGTTTCAGCCTCAACAGAGTCCAAAAGTGCATTTTGTTGTCAAACACTTAGATTGTATGATTTCCTGCATTTAATGCATGATAGAATACCAGACATTCAAGTTGTACTATAGTGTAAGAGTCCCTGATGCTCTCATCACGTTTTACTGCTTTAAGTTGCATTTTCAACTTTTATGCTCCGAAAAGACGTTTCAGCCTCAACAGAGTCCAAAAGTGCATTTTGTTGTTAAACACTTAGATTCTATGATTTCCTGCATTTAATGCATGATAGAATACCAGCCATTCAAGTTGTACTATAGTGTAAGAGTCCCTGATGCTCTCATCACGTTTTACTGCTTTAAGTTACATTTCCAACTTGTATGCTCCGAAAAGACATTTCAGCCTCAACAGAGTCCAAAAGTGCATTTTGTTGTCAAACACTTAGATTGTATGATTTCCTGCATTTATTGCATGATAGAATACCAGCCATTCAAGTTGTACTATAGTGTAAGAGTCCCTGATGCTCTCATCACGTTTTACTGCTTTAAGTTGCATTTCCAACTTTTATGCTCCGAAAAGACGTTTCAGCCTCAACAGAGTCCAAAAGTGCATTTTGTTGTCAAACACTTAGATTGTATGATTTCCTGCATTTAATGCATGATAGAATACCAGACATTCAAGTTGTACTATAGTGTAAGAGTCCCTGATGCTCTCATCACGTTTTACTGCTTTAAGTTGCATTTTCAACTTTTATGCTCCGAAAAGACGTTTCAGCCTTAACAGAGTCAAAAGTGCATTTTGTTGTCAAACACTTAGGTTCTATGATTTCCTGCATTTAATGCATGATATAATACCAGACATTCAAGTTGTACTATAGTGTAAGAGTCCCTGATGCTCTCATCACGTTTTACTGCTTTAAGTTACATTTCCGACTTTTATGCTCCGAAAAGAAGTTTCAGCCTCAACAGAGTCCAAAAGTGCATTTTGTTGTCAAACACTTAGATTCTATGATTTCCTACATTTAATCCATGATATAATACCAGACATTCAAGTTGTACTATAGTGTAAGAGTCCCTGATGCTCTCATCACGTTTTACTGCTTTAAGTTGCATTTTTAACTTTTATGCTCCGAAAAGACGTTTCAGCCTTAACAGAGTCCAAAAGTGCATTTTGTTGTCAAACACTTAGGTTCTATGATTTCCTGCATTTAATGCATGATAGAATACCAGACATTCAAGTTGTACTATAGTGTAAGAGTCCCTGATGCTCTCATCACGTTTTACTGCTTTAAGTTGCATTTTCAACTTTTATGCTCCGAAAAGACGTTTCAGCCTTAACAGAGTCCAAAAGTGCATTTTGTTGTCAAACACTTAGATTGTATGATTTCCTGCATTTAATCCATGATATAATACCAGACATTCAAGTTGTACTATAGTGTAAGAGTCCCTGATGCTCTCATCACGTTTTACTGCTTTAATTTACATTTCCAACTTGTATGCTCCGAAAAGACATTTCAGCCTCAACAGAGTCCAAAAGTGCATTTTGTTGTCAAACACTTAGATTCTATGATTTCCTGCATTTAATGCATCATAGAATAGCAACCATTCATGTTTCATTGTAATATAAGAGTACCTGATGCTCTCATCACGTTTTACTGCTTTAAGTTGCATTTCCAACTTTTATGCTCCGAAAAGACGTTTCAGCCTCAACAGAGTCCAAAAGTGCATTTTGTTGTCAAACACTTAGATTCTATGATTTCCTGCATTTAATGCATGATAGAATACCAGCCATTCAAGTTGTACTATAGTGTAAGAGTCCCTGATGCTCTCATCACGTTTTACTGCTTTAAGTTGCATTTCCAACTTTTATGCTCCGAAAAGACGTTTCAGCCTCAACAGAGTCCAAAAGTGCATTTTGTTGTCAAACACTTAGATTGTATGATTTCCTGCATTTAATGCATGATAGAATACCAGACATTCAAGTTGTACTATAGTGTAAGAGTCCCTGATGCTCTCATCACGTTTTACTTCTTTAAGTTACATTTCCAACTTGTATGCTCCGAAAAGACATTTCAGCCTCAACAGAGTCCAAAAGTGCATTTTGTTGTCAAACACTTAGATTCTATGATTTCCTGCATTTAATGCATGACAGAATACCAGCCATTCAAGTTGTACTATAGTGTAAGAGTCCCTGATGCTCTCATCACGTTTTACTGCTTTAAGTTACATTTCCAACTTGTATGCTCCGAAAAGACGTTTCAGCCTCAACAGAGTCCAAAAGTGCATTTTGTTGTCAAACACTTAGATTGTATGATTTCCTGCATTTATTGCATGATAGAATACCAGCCATTCAAGTTGTACTATAGTGTAAGAGTCCCTGATGCTCTCATCACGTTTTACTGCTTTAAGTTGCATTTCCAACTTGTATGCTCCGAAAAGACGTTTCAGCCTCAACAGAGTCCAAAAGTGCATTTTGTTGTCAAACACTTAGATTGTATGATTTCCTGCATTTAATGCATGATAGAATACCAGACATTCAAGTTGTACTATAGTGTAAGAGTCCCTGATGCTCTCATCACGTTTTACTGCTTTAAGTTGCATTTTCAACTTTTATGCTCCGAAAAGACGTTTCAGCCTTAACAGAGTCAAAAGTGCATTTTGTTGTCAAACACTTAGGTTCTATGATTTCCTGCATTTAATGCATGATAGAATACCAGACATTCAAGTTGTACTATAGTGTAAGAGTCCCTGATGCTCTCATCACGTTTTACTGCTTTAAGTTGCATTTCCAACTTTTATGCTCCGAAAAGACGTTTCAGCCTCAACAGAGTCCAAAAGTGCATTTTGTTGTTAAACACTTAGATTCTATGATTTCCTGCATTTAATGCATGATAGAATACCAGCCATTCAAGTTGTACTATAGTGTAAGAGTCCCTGATGCTCTCATCACGTTTTACTGCTTTAAGTTACATTTCCAACTTGTATGCTCCGAAAAGACATTTCAGCCTCAACAGAGTCCAAAAGTGCATTTTGTTGTCAAACACTTAGATTGTATGATTTCCTGCATTTATTGCATGATAGAATACCAGCCATTCAAGTTGTACTATAGTGTAAGAGTCCCTGATGCTCTCATCACGTTTTACTGCTTTAAGTTGCATTTCCAACTTTTATGCTCCGAAAAGACGTTTCAGCCTCAACAGAGTCCAAAAGTGCATTTTGTTGTCAAACACTTAGATTGTATGATTTCCTGCATTTAATGCATGATAGAATACCAGACATTCAAGTTGTACTATAGTGTAAGAGTCCCTGATGCTCTCATCACGTTTTACTGCTTTAAGTTGCATTTTCAACTTTTATGCTCCGAAAAGACGTTTCAGCCTTAACAGAGTCAAAAGTGCATTTTGTTGTCAAACACTTAGGTTCTATGATTTCCTGCATTTAATGCATGATATAATACCAGACATTCAAGTTGTACTATAGTGTAAGAGTCCCTGATGCTCTCATCACGTTTTACTGCTTTAAGTTACATTTCCGACTTTTATGCTCCGAAAAGAAGTTTCAGCCTCAACAGAGTCCAAAAGTGCATTTTGTTGTCAAACACTTAGATTCTATGATTTCCTACATTTAATCCATGATATAATACCAGACATTCAAGTTGTACTATAGTGTAAGAGTCCCTGATGCTCTCATCACGTTTTACTGCTTTAAGTTGCATTTCCAACTTTTATGCTCCGAAAAGACGTTTCAGCCTCAACAGAGTCCAAAAGTGCATTTTGTTGTCAAACACTTAGATTCTATGATTTCCTGCATTTAATGCATGATATAATACCAGACATTCAAGTTGTACTATAGTGTAAGAGTCCCTGATAATCTCATCACGTTTTACTGCTTTAAGTTACATTTCCAACTTGGATGCTCCGAAAAGACGTTTCAGCCTCAACAGAGTACAAAATTACATTTTGTTGTCTAACACTTAGATTCTATGATTTCCTGCATTTAATTCATCATAGAATACCAGACATTCAAGTTGTACTATAGTGTAAGAGTCCCTGATGCTCTCATCACGTTTTACTGCTTTAAGTTGCATTTTCAACTTTTATGCTCCGAAAAGACGTTTCAGCCTTAACAGAGTCCAAAAGTGCATTTTGTTGTCAAACACTTAGGTTCTATGATTTCCTGCATTTAATGCATGATAGAATACCAGCCATTCAAGTTGTACTATAGTGTAAGAGTCCCTGATGCTCTCATCACGTTTTACTGCTTTAAGTTGCATTTTCAACTTTTATGCTCCGAAAAGACGTTTCAGCCTCAACAGAGTCCAAAAGTGCATTTTGTTGTCAAACACTTAGATTCTATGATTTACTGCATTTAATGCATCATAGAATACCAACCATTCATGTTTCATTGTAATATAAGAGTACCTGATGCTCTCATCACGTTTTACTGCTTTAAGTTGCATTTCCAACTTTTATGCTCCGAAAAGACGTTTCAGCCTTAACAGAGTCCAAAAGTGCATTTTGTTGTCAAACACTTAGATTCTATGATTTCCTGCATTTAATTCATCATAGAATACCAGACATTCAAGTTGTACTATAGTGTAAGAGTACCTGATGCTCTCATCACGTTTTACTGCTTTAAGTTGCATTTCCAACTTTTATGCTCCGAAAAGACGTTTCAGCCTCAACAGAGTCCAAAAGTGCATTTTGTTGTCAAACACTTAGATTGTATGATTTCCTGCATTTAATGCATGATAGAATACCAGACATTCAAGTTGTACTATAGTGTAAGAGTCCCTGATGCTCTCATCACGTTTTACTGCTTTAAGTTGCATTTTCAACTTTTATGCTCCGAAAAGACGTTTCAGCCTTAACAGAGTCCAAAAGTGCATTTTGTTGTCAAACACTTAGATTCTATGATTTCCTGCATTTAATGCATGATAGAATACCAGACATTCAAGTTGTACTATAGTGTAAGAGTCCCTGATGCTCTCATCACGTTTTACTGCTTTAAGTTACATTTCCAACTTGTATGCTCCGAAAAGACATTTCAGCCTCAACAGAGTCCAAAAGTGCATTTTGTTGTCAAACACTTAGATTCTATGATTTCCTGCATTTAATGCATCATAGAATACCAACCATTCATGTTTCATTGTAATATAAGAGTACCTGATGCTCTCATCACGTTTTACTGCTTTAAGTTGCATTTTTAACTTTTATGCTCCGAAAAGACGTTTCAGCCTTAACAGAGTCCAAAAGTGCATTTTGTTGTCAAACACTTAGGTTCTATGATTTCCTGCATTTAATGCATGATAGAATACCAGCCATTCAAGTTGTACTATAGTGTAAGAGTCCCTGATGCTCTCATCACGTTTTACTGCTTTAAGTTGCATTTTCAACTTTTATGCTCCGAAAAGACGTTTCAGCCTTAACAGAGTCCAAAAGTGCATTTTGTTGTCAAACACTTAGATTGTATGATTTCCTGCATTTAATGCATGATAGAATACCAGACATTCAAGTTGTACTATAGTGTAAGAGTCCCTGATGCTCTCATCACGTTTTACTGCTTTAAGTTACATTTCCAACTTGTATGCTCCGAAAAGACATTTCAGCCTCAACAGAGTCCAAAAGTGCATTTTGTTGTCAAACACTTAGATTCTATGATTTCCTGCATTTAATGCATCATAGAATAGCAACCATTCATGTTTCATTGTAATATAAGAGTACCTGATGCTCTCATCACGTTTTACTGCTTTAAGTTGCATTTCCAACTTTTATGCTCCGAAAAGACGTTTCAGCCTCAACAGAGTCCAAAAGTGCATTTTGTTGTCAAACACTTAGATTCTATGATTTCCTGCATTTAATGCATGATAGAATACCAGCCATTCAAGTTGTACTATAGTGTAAGAGTCCCTGATGCTCTCATCACGTTTTACTTCTTTAAGTTACATTTCCAACTTGTATGCTCCGAAAAGACATTTCAGCCTCAACAGAGTCCAAAAGTGCATTTTGTTGTCAAACACTTAGATTCTATGATTTCCTGCATTTAATGCATCATAGAATAGCAACCATTCATGTTTCATTGTAATATAAGAGTACCTGATGCTCTCATCACGTTTTACTGCTTTAAGTTGCATTTCCAACTTTTATGCTCCGAAAAGACGTTTCAGCCTCAACAGAGTCCAAAAGTGCATTTTGTTGTCAAACACTTAGATTGTATGATTTCCTGCATTTAATGCATGATAGAATACCAGCCATTCAAGTTGTACTATAGTGTAAGAGTCCCTGATGCTCTCATCACGTTTTACTGCTTTAAGTTGCATTTCCAACTTTTATGCTCCGAAAAGACGTTTCAGCCTCAACAGAGTCCAAAAGTGCATTTTGTTGTTAAACACTTAGATTCTATGATTTCCTGCATTTAATGCATGATAGAATACCAGCCATTCAAGTTGTACTATAGTGTAAGAGTCCCTGATGCTCTCATCACGTTTTACTGCTTTAAGTTACATTTCCAACTTGTATGCTCCGAAAAGACATTTCAGCCTCAACAGAGTCCAAAAGTGCATTTTGTTGTCAAACACTTAGATTGTATGATTTCCTGCATTTATTGCATGATAGAATACCAGCCATTCAAGTTGTACTATAGTGTAAGAGTCCCTGATGCTCTCATCACGTTTTACTGCTTTAAGTTGCATTTCCAACTTTTATGCTCCGAAAAGACGTTTCAGCCTCAACAGAGTCCAAAAGTGCATTTTGTTGTCAAACACTTAGATTGTATGATTTCCTGCATTTAATGCATGATAGAATACCAGACATTCAAGTTGTACTATAGTGTAAGAGTCCCTGATGCTCTCATCACGTTTTACTGCTTTAAGTTGCATTTTCAACTTTTATGCTCCGAAAAGACGTTTCAGCCTTAACAGAGTCAAAAGTGCATTTTGTTGTCAAACACTTAGGTTCTATGATTTCCTGCATTTAATGCATGATATAATACCAGACATTCAAGTTGTACTATAGTGTAAGAGTCCCTGATGCTCTCATCACGTTTTACTGCTTTAAGTTGCATTTCCAACGTTTATGCTCCGAAAAGACGTTTCAGCCTTAACAGAGTCCAAAAGTGCATTTTGTTGTCAAACACTTAGATTCTATGATTTCCTGCATTTAATTCATCATAGAATACCAGACATTCAAGTTGTACTATAGTGTAAGAGTACCTGATGCTCTCATCACGTTTTACTGCTTTAAGTTACATTTCCGACTTTTATGCTCCGAAAAGAAGTTTCAGCCTCAACAGAGTCCAAAAGTGCATTTTGTTGTCAAACACTTAGATTCTATGATTTCCTGCATTTAATGCATGATATAATACCAGACATTCAAGTTGTACTATAGTGTAAGAGTCCCTGATAATCTCATCACGTTTTACTGCTTTAAGTTACATTTCCAACTTGGATGCTCCGAAAAGACGTTTCAGCCTCAACAGAGTACAAAATTACATTTTGTTGTCTAACACTTAGATTCTATGATTTCCTGCATTTAGTTCATCATAGAATACCAGACATTCAAGTTGTACTATAGTGTAAGAGTCCCTGATGCTCTCATCACGTTTTACTGCTTTAAGTTGCATTTTCAACTTTTATGCTCCGAAAAGACGTTTCAGCCTTAACAGAGTCCAAAAGTGCATTTTGTTGTCAAACACTTAGGTTCTATGATTTCCTGCATTTAATGCATGATAGAATACCAGCCATTCAAGTTGTACTATAGTGTAAGAGTCCCTGATGCTCTCATCACGTTTTACTGCTTTAAGTTGCATTTTCAACTTTTATGCTCCGAAAAGACGTTTCAGCCTCAACAGAGTACAAAAGTGCATTTTGTTGTCAAACACTTAGATTCTATGATTTACTGCATTTAATGCATCATAGAATACCAACCATTCATGTTTCATTGTAATATAAGAGTACCTGATGCTCTCATCACGTTTTACTGCTTTAAGTTGCATTTCC
The DNA here is from genome assembly GCF_910589615.1 of Taurulus bubalis. Lineage (NCBI taxonomy): Eukaryota > Metazoa > Chordata > Actinopteri > Perciformes > Cottidae > Taurulus > Taurulus bubalis. The sequence continues at coordinate 3,576,987 of NC_136595.1, forward strand.
AACTTTTATGCTCCGAAAAGACGTTTCAGCCTTAACAGAGTCCAAAAGTGCATTTTGTTGTCAAACACTTAGATTCTATGATTTCCTGCATTTAATTCATCATAGAATACCAGACATTCAAGTTGTACTATAGTGTAAGAGTACCTGATGCTCTCATCACGTTTTACTGCTTTAAGTTGCATTTCCAACTTTTATGCTCCGAAAAGACGTTTCAGCCTCAACAGAGTCCAAAAGTGCATTTTGTTGTCAAACACTTAGATTGTATGATTTCCTGCATTTAATGCATGATAGAATACCAGACATTCAAGTTGTACTATAGTGTAAGAGTCCCTGATGCTCTCATCACGTTTTACTGCTTTAAGTTGCATTTTCAACTTTTATGCTCCGAAAAGACGTTTCAGCCTTAACAGAGTCCAAAAGTGCATTTTGTTGTCAAACACTTAGATTCTATGATTTCCTGCATTTAATGCATCATAGAATAGCAACCATTCATGTTTCATTGTAATATAAGAGTACCTGATGCTCTCATCACGTTTTACTGCTTTAAGTTGCATTTTTAACTTTTATGCTCCGAAAAGACGTTTCAGCCTTAACAGAGTCCAAAAGTGCATTTTGTTGTCAAACACTTAGGTTCTATGATTTCCTGCATTTAATGCATGATAGAATACCAGCCATTCAAGTTGTACTATAGTGTAAGAGTCCCTGATGCTCTCATCACGTTTTACTGCTTTAAGTTGCATTTTCAACTTTTATGCTCCGAAAAGACGTTTCAGCCTTAACAGAGTCCAAAAGTGCATTTTGTTGTCAAACACTTAGATTGTATGATTTCCTGCATTTAATGCATGATAGAATACCAGACATTCAAGTTGTACTATAGTGTAAGAGTCCCTGATGCTCTCATCACGTTTTACTGCTTTAAGTTACATTTCCAACTTGTATGCTCCGAAAAGACATTTCAGCCTCAACAGAGTCCAAAAGTGCATTTTGTTGTCAAACACTTAGATTCTATGATTTCCTGCATTTAATGCATCATAGAATAGCAACCATTCATGTTTCATTGTAATATAAGAGTACCTGATGCTCTCATCACGTTTTACTGCTTTAAGTTGCATTTTTAACTTTTATGCTCCGAAAAGACGTTTCAGCCTTAACAGAGTCCAAAAGTGCATTTTGTTGTCAAACACTTAGGTTCTATGATTTCCTACATTTAATGCATGATAGAATACCAGCCATTCAAGTTGTACTATAGTGTAAGAGTACCTGATGCTCTCATCACGTTTTACTGCTTTAAGTTGCATTTCCAACTTTTATGCTCCGAAAAGACGTTTCAGCCTCAACAGAGTCCAAAAGTGCATTTTGTTGTTAAACACTTAGATTCTATGATTTCCTGCATTTAATGCATGATAGAATACCAGCCATTCAAGTTGTACTATAGTGTAAGAGTCCCTGATGCTCTCATCACGTTTTACTGCTTTAAGTTACATTTCCAACTTGTATGCTCCGAAAAGACATTTCAGCCTCAACAGAGTCCAAAAGTGCATTTTGTTGTCAAACACTTAGATTGTATGATTTCCTGCAATAAATGCAGGATAGAATACCATACATTCAAGTTGTACTATAGTGTAAGAGTCCCTGATGCTCTCATCACGTTTTACTGCTTTAAGTTGCATTTTCAACTTTTATGCTCCGAAAAGAAGTTTCAGCCTCAACAGAGTCCAAAAGTGCATTTTGTTGTCAAACACTTAGGTTCTATGATTTCCTGCATTTAATGCATCATAGAATACCAGCCATTCATGTTTCATTGTAATATAAGAGTACCTGATGCTCTCATCACGTTTTACTGCTTTAAGTTGCATTTCCAACTTTTATGCTCCGAAAAGAAGTTTCAGCCTCAACAGAGTCCAAAAGTGCATTTTGTTGTCAAACACTTAGGTTCTATGATTTCCTGCATTTAATGCATCATAGAATACCAGCCATTCATGTTTCATTGTAATATAAGAGTACCTGATGCTCTCATCACGTTTTACTGCTTTAAGTTGCATTTCCAACTTTTATGCTCCGAAAAGACGTTTCAGCCTCAACAGAGTCCAAAAGTGCATTTTGTTGTCAAACACTTAGATTCTATGATTTCCTGCATTTAATGCATGATATAATACCAGACATTCAAGTTGTACTATAGTGTAAGAGTCCCTGATAATCTCATCACGTTTTACTGCTTTAAGTTACATTTCCAACTTGGATGCTCCGAAAAGACGTTTCAGCCTCAACAGAGTACAAAATTACATTTTGTTGTCTAACACTTAGATTCTATGATTTCCTGCATTTAATTCATCATAGAATACCAGACATTCAAGTTGTTCTATAGTGTAAGAGTCCCTGATGCTCTCATCACGTTTTACTGCTTTAAGTTGCATTTTCAACTTTTATGCTCCGAAAAGACGTTTCAGCCTTAACAGAGTCCAAAAGTGCATTTTGTTGTCAAACACTTAGGTTCTATGATTTCCTGCATTTAATGCATGATAGAATACCAGCCATTCAAGTTGTACTATAGTGTAAGAGTCCCTGATGCTCTCATCACGTTTTACTGCTTTAAGTTGCATTTTCAACTTTTATGCTCCGAAAAGACGTTTCAGCCTCAACAGAGTACAAAAGTGCATTTTGTTGTCAAACACTTAGATTCTATGATTTACTGCATTTAATGCATCATAGAATACCAACCATTCATGTTTCATTGTAATATAAGAGTACCTGATGCTCTCATCACGTTTTACTGCTTTAAGTTGCATTTCCAACTTTTATGCTCCGAAAAGACGTTTCAGCCTTAACAGAGTCCAAAAGTGCATTTTGTTGTCAAACACTTAGATTCTATGATTTCCTGCATTTAATTCATCATAGAATACCAGACATTCAAGTTGTACTATAGTGTAAGAGTACCTGATGCTCTCATCACGTTTTACTGCTTTAAGTTGCATTTCCAACTTTTATGCTCCGAAAAGACGTTTCAGCCTCAACAGAGTCCAAAAGTGCATTTTGTTGTCAAACACTTAGATTGTATGATTTCCTGCATTTAATGCATGATAGAATACCAGACATTCAAGTTGTACTATAGTGTAAGAGTCCCTGATGCTCTCATCACGTTTTACTGCTTTAAGTTGCATTTTCAACTTTTATGCTCCGAAAAGACGTTTCAGCCTTAACAGAGTCCAAAAGTGCATTTTGTTGTCAAACACTTAGATTGTATGATTTCCTGCATTTAATGCATGATAGAATACCAGACATTCAAGTTGTACTATAGTGTAAGAGTCCCTGATGCTCTCATCACGTTTTACTGCTTTAAGTTACATTTCCAACTTGTATGCTCCGAAAAGACATTTCAGCCTCAACAGAGTCCAAAAGTGCATTTTGTTGTCAAACACTTAGATTCTATGATTTCCTGCATTTAATGCATCATAGAATAGCAACCATTCATGTTTCATTGTAATATAAGAGTACCTGATGCTCTCATCACGTTTTACTGCTTTAAGTTGCATTTTTAACTTTTATGCTCCGAAAAGACGTTTCAGCCTTAACAGAGTCCAAAAGTGCATTTTGTTGTCAAACACTTAGGTTCTATGATTTCCTGCATTTAATGCATGATAGAATACCAGCCATTCAAGTTGTACTATAGTGTAAGAGTCCCTGATGCTCTCATCACGTTTTACTGCTTTAAGTTACATTTCCAACTTGTATGCTCCGAAAAGACATTTCAGCCTCAACAGAGTCCAAAAGTGCATTTTGTTGTCAAACACTTAGATTCTATGATTTCCTGCATTTAATGCATCATAGAATAGCAACCATTCATGTTTCATTGTAATATAAGAGTACCTGATGCTCTCATCACGTTTTACTGCTTTAAGTTGCATTTCCAACTTTTATGCTCCGAAAAGACGTTTCAGCCTCAACAGAGTCCAAAAGTGCATTTTGTTGTCAAACACTTAGATTCTATGATTTCCTGCATTTAATGCATGATAGAATACCAGCCATTCAAGTTGTACTATAGTGTAAGAGTCCCTGATGCTCTCATCACGTTTTACTGCTTTAAGTTGCATTTCCAACTTTTATGCTCCGAAAAGACGTTTCAGCCTCAACAGAGTCCAAAAGTGCATTTTGTTGTCAAACACTTAGATTGTATGATTTCCTGCATTTAATGCATGATAGAATACCAGACATTCAAGTTGTACTATAGTGTAAGAGTCCCTGATGCTCTCATCACGTTTTACTTCTTTAAGTTACATTTCCAACTTGTATGCTCCGAAAAGACATTTCAGCCTCAACAGAGTCCAAAAGTGCATTTTGTTGTCAAACACTTAGATTCTATGATTTCCTGCATTTAATGCATCATAGAATAGCAACCATTCATGTTTCATTGTAATATAAGAGTACCTGATGCTCTCATCACGTTTTACTGCTTTAAGTTGCATTTCCAACTTTTATGCTCCGAAAAGACGTTTCAGCCTCAACAGAGTCCAAAAGTGCATTTTGTTGTCAAACACTTAGATTCTATGATTTCCTGCATTTAATGCATGATAGAATACCAGACATTCAAGTTGTACTATAGTGTAAGAGTCCCTGATGCTCTCATCACGTTTTACTGCTTTAAGTTGCATTTCCAACTTTTATGCTCCGAAAAGACGTTTCAGCCTCAACAGAGTCCAAAAGTGCATTTTGTTGTTAAACACTTAGATTCTATGATTTCCTGCATTTAATGCATGATAGAATACCAGCCATTCAAGTTGTACTATAGTGTAAGAGTCCCTGATGCTCTCATCACGTTTTACTGCTTTAAGTTACATTTCCAACTTGTATGCTCCGAAAAGACATTTCAGCCTCAACAGAGTCCAAAAGTGCATTTTGTTGTCAAACACTTAGATTGTATGATTTCCTGCATTTATTGCATGATAGAATACCAGCCATTCAAGTTGTACTATAGTGTAAGAGTCCCTGATGCTCTCATCACGTTTTACTGCTTTAAGTTGCATTTCCAACTTTTATGCTCCGAAAAGACGTTTCAGCCTCAACAGAGTCCAAAAGTGCATTTTGTTGTCAAACACTTAGATTGTATGATTTCCTGCATTTAATGCATGATAGAATACCAGACATTCAAGTTGTACTATAGTGTAAGAGTCCCTGATGCTCTCATCACGTTTTACTGCTTTAAGTTGCATTTTCAACTTTTATGCTCCGAAAAGACGTTTCAGCCTTAACAGAGTCAAAAGTGCATTTTGTTGTCAAACACTTAGGTTCTATGATTTCCTGCATTTAATGCATGATATAATACCAGACATTCAAGTTGTACTATAGTGTAAGAGTCCCTGATGCTCTCATCACGTTTTACTGCTTTAAGTTGCATTTCCAACGTTTATGCTCCGAAAAGACGTTTCAGCCTTAACAGAGTCCAAAAGTGCATTTTGTTGTCAAACACTTAGATTCTATGATTTCCTGCATTTAATTCATCATAGAATACCAGACATTCAAGTTGTACTATAGTGTAAGAGTACCTGATGCTCTCATCACGTTTTACTGCTTTAAGTTACATTTCCGACTTTTATGCTCCGAAAAGAAGTTTCAGCCTCAACAGAGTCCAAAAGTGCATTTTGTTGTCAAACACTTAGATTCTATGATTTCCTACATTTAATCCATGATATAATACCAGACATTCAAGTTGTACTATAGTGTAAGAGTCCCTGATGCTCTCATCACGTTTTACTGCTTTAAGTTGCATTTCCAACTTTTATGCTCCGAAAAGACGTTTCAGCCTCAACAGAGTCCAAAAGTGCATTTTGTTGTCAAACACTTAGATTCTATGATTTCCTGCATTTAATGCATGATATAATACCAGACATTCAAGTTGTACTATAGTGTAAGAGTCCCTGATAATCTCATCACGTTTTACTGCTTTAAGTTACATTTCCAACTTGGATGCTCCGAAAAGACGTTTCAGCCTCAACAGAGTACAAAATTACATTTTGTTGTCTAACACTTAGATTCTATGATTTCCTGCATTTAATTCATCATAGAATACCAGACATTCAAGTTGTACTATAGTGTAAGAGTCCCTGATGCTCTCATCACGTTTTACTGCTTTAAGTTGCATTTTCAACTTTTATGCTCCGAAAAGACGTTTCAGCCTTAACAGAGTCCAAAAGTGCATTTTGTTGTCAAACACTTAGGTTCTATGATTTCCTGCATTTAATGCATGATAGAATACCAGCCATTCAAGTTGTACTATAGTGTAAGAGTCCCTGATGCTCTCATCACGTTTTACTGCTTTAAGTTGCATTTTCAACTTTTATGCTCCGAAAAGACGTTTCAGCCTCAACAGAGTACAAAAGTGCATTTTGTTGTCAAACACTTAGATTCTATGATTTACTGCATTTAATGCATCATAGAATACCAACCATTCATGTTTCATTGTAATATAAGAGTACCTGATGCTCTCATCACGTTTTACTGCTTTAAGTTGCATTTCCAACTTTTATGCTCCGAAAAGACGTTTCAGCCTTAACAGAGTCCAAAAGTGCATTTTGTTGTCAAACACTTAGATTCTATGATTTCCTGCATTTAATTCATCATAGAATACCAGACATTCAAGTTGTACTATAGTGTAAGAGTACCTGATGCTCTCATCACGTTTTACTGCTTTAAGTTGCATTTCCAACTTTTATGCTCCGAAAAGACGTTTCAGCCTCAACAGAGTCCAAAAGTGCATTTTGTTGTCAAACACTTAGATTGTATGATTTCCTGCATTTAATGCATGATAGAATACCAGACATTCAAGTTGTACTATAGTGTAAGAGTCCCTGATGCTCTCATCACGTTTTACTGCTTTAAGTTGCATTTTCAACTTTTATGCTCCGAAAAGACGTTTCAGCCTTAACAGAGTCAAAAGTGCATTTTGTTGTCAAACACTTAGGTTCTATGATTTCCTGCATTTAATGCATGATATAATACCAGACATTCAAGTTGTACTATAGTGTAAGAGTCCCTGATGCTCTCATCACGTTTTACTGCTTTAAGTTGCATTTTCAACTTTTATGCTCCGAAAAGACGTTTCAGCCTTAACAGAGTCCAAAAGTGCATTTTGTTGTCAAACACTTAGATTCTATGATTTCCTGCATTTAATGCATCATAGAATAGCAACCATTCATGTTTCATTGTAATATAAGAGTACCTGATGCTCTCATCACGTTTTACTGCTTTAAGTTGCATTTTTAACTTTTATGCTCCGAAAAGACGTTTCAGCCTTAACAGAGTCCAAAAGTGCATTTTGTTGTCAAACACTTAGGTTCTATGATTTCCTGCATTTAATGCATGATAGAATACCAGCCATTCAAGTTGTACTATAGTGTAAGAGTCCCTGATGCTCTCATCACGTTTTACTGCTTTAAGTTGCATTTTCAACTTTTATGCTCCGAAAAGACGTTTCAGCCTTAACAGAGTCCAAAAGTGCATTTTGTTGTCAAACACTTAGATTGTATGATTTCCTGCATTTAATGCATGATAGAATACCAGACATTCAAGTTGTACTATAGTGTAAGAGTCCCTGATGCTCTCATCACGTTTTACTGCTTTAAGTTACATTTCCAACTTGTATGCTCCGAAAAGACATTTCAGCCTCAACAGAGTCCAAAAGTGCATTTTGTTGTCAAACACTTAGATTCTATGATTTCCTGCATTTAATGCATCATAGAATAGCAACCATTCATGTTTCATTGTAATATAAGAGTACCTGATGCTCTCATCACGTTTTACTGCTTTAAGTTGCATTTTTAACTTTTATGCTCCGAAAAGACGTTTCAGCCTTAACAGAGTCCAAAAGTGCATTTTGTTGTCAAACACTTAGGTTCTATGATTTCCTACATTTAATGCATGATAGAATACCAGCCATTCAAGTTGTACTATAGTGTAAGAGTCCCTGATGCTCTCATCACGTTTTACTGCTTTAAGTTGCATTTCCAACTTTTATGCTCCGAAAAGACGTTTCAGCCTCAACAGAGTCCAAAAGTGCATTTTGTTGTTAAACACTTAGATTCTATGATTTCCTGCATTTAATGCATGATAGAATACCAGCCATTCAAGTTGTACTATAGTGTAAGAGTCCCTGATGCTCTCATCACGTTTTACTGCTTTAAGTTACATTTCCAACTTGTATGCTCCGAAAAGACATTTTAGCCTCAACAGAGTCCAAAAGTGCATTTTTTTGTCAAACACTTAGATTGTATGATTTCCTGCATTTATTGCATGATAGAATACCAGCCATTCAAGTTGTACTATAGTGTAAGAGTCCCTGATGCTCTCATCACGTTTTACTGCTTTAAGTTGCATTTCCAACTTTTATGCTCCGAAAAGACGTTTCAGCCTCAACAGAGTCCAAAAGTGCATTTTGTTGTCAAACACTTAGATTGTATGATTTCCTGCATTTAATGCATGATAGAATACCATACATTCAAGTTGTACTATAGTGTAAGAGTCCCTGATGCTCTCATCACGTTTTACTGCTTTAAGTTGCATTTTCAACTTTTATGCTCCGAAAAGAAGTTTCAGCCTCAACAGAGTCCAAAAGTGCATTTTGTTGTCAAACACTTAGGTTCTATGATTTCCTGCATTTAATGCATCATAGAATACCAGCCATTCATGTTTCATTGTAATATAAGAGTACCTGATGCTCTCATCACGTTTTACTGCTTTAAGTTGCATTTCCAACTTTTATGCTCCGAAAAGAAGTTTCAGCCTCAACAGAGTCCAAAAGTGCATTTTGTTGTCAAACACTTAGGTTCTATGATTTCCTGCATTTAATGCATGATAGAATACCAGCCATTCAAGTTGTACTATAGTGTAAGAGTCCCTGATGCTCTCATCACGTTTTACTGCTTTAAGTTGCATTTTCAACTTTTATGCTCCGAAAAGACGTTTCAGCCTTAACAGAGTCCAAAAGTGCATTTTGTTGTCAAACACTTAGATTCTATGATTTCCTGCATTTAATCCATGATATAGTACCAGACATTCAAGTTGTACTATAGTGTAAGAGTCCCTGATGCTCTCATCACGTTTTACTGCTTTAAGTTGCATTTTTAACTTTTATGCTCCGAAAAGACGTTTCAGCCTTAACAGAGTCCAAAAGTGCATTTTGTTGTCAAACACTTAGGTTCTATGATTTCCTGCATTTAATGCATGATAGAATACCAGACATTCAAGTTGTACTATAGTGTAAGAGTCCCTGATGCTCTCATCACGTTTTACTGCTTTAAGTTACATTTTCAACTTGTATGCTCCGAAAAGACATTTCAGCCTCAACAGAGTCCAAAAGTGCATTTTGTTGTCAAACACTTAGATTCTATGATTTCCTGCATTTAATGCATCATAGAATAGCAACCATTCATGTTTCATTGTAATATAAGAGTACCTGATGCTCTCATCACGTTTTACTGCTTTAAGTTGCATTTCCAACTTTTATGCTCCGAAAAGACGTTTCAGCCTCAACAGAGTCCAAAAGTGCATTTTGTTGTCAAACACTTAGATTCTATGATTTCCTGCATTTAATGCATGATAGAATACCAGACATTCAAGTTGTACTATAGTGTAAGAGTCCCTGATGCTCTCATCACGTTTTACTGCTTTAAGTTGCATTTCCAACTTTTATGCTCCGAAAAGACGTTTCAGCCTCAACAGAGTCCAAAAGTGCATTTTGTTGTCAAACACTTAGATTCTATGATTTCCTACATTTAATCCATGATATAATACCAGACATTCAAGTTGTACTATAGTGTAAGAGTCCCTGATGCTCTCATCACGTTTTACTGCTTTAAGTTGCATTTCCAACTTTTATGCTCCGAAAAGACGTTTCAGCCTCAACAGAGTCCAAAAGTGCATTTTGTTGTCAAACACTTAGGTTCTATGATTTCCTGCATTTAATGCATCATAGAATACCAGCCATTCATGTTTCATTGTAATATAAGAGTACCTGATGCTCTCATCACGTTTTACTGCTTTAAGTTGCATTTCCAACTTTTATGCTCCGAAAAGACGTTTCAGCCTCAACAGAGTCCAAAAGTGCATTTTGTTGTCAAACACTTAGATTCTATGATTTCCTGCATTTAATGCATGACAGAATACCAGCCATTCAAGTTGTACTATAGTGTAAGAGTCCCTGATAATCTCATCACGTTTTACTGCTTTAAGATACATTTCCAACTCGTATGCTCCGAAAAGACGTTTCAGCCTCAACAGAGTACAAAATTACATTTTGTTGTCAAACACTTAGATTCTATGATTTCCTGCATTTAATCCATGATATAATACCAGACATTCAAGTTGTACTATAGTGTAAGAGTCCCTGATGCTCTCATCACGTTTTACTGCTTTAAGTTGCATTTTTAACTTTTATGCCCTGAAAAGACGTTTCAGCCTTAACAGAGTCCAAAAGTGCATTTTGTTGTCAAACACTTAGGTTCTATGATTTCCTGCATTTAATGCATGATAGAATACCAGCCATTCAAGTTGTACTATAGTGTAAGAGTCCCTGATGCTCTCATCACGTTTTACTGCTTTAAGTTACATTTCCAACTTGTATGCTCCGAAAAGACATTTCAGCCTCAACAGAGTCCAAAAGTGCATTTTGTTGTCAAACACTTAGATTCTATGATTTCCTGCATTTAATGCATCATAGAATAGCAACCATTCATGTTTCATTGTAATATAAGAGTACCTGATGCTCTCATCACGTTTTACTGCTTTAAGTTGCATTTCCAACTTTTATGCTCCGAAAAGACGTTTCAGCCTCAACAGAGTCCAAAAGTGCATTTTGTTGTCAAACACTTAGATTCTATGATTTCCTGCATTTAATGCATGATAGAATACCAGCCATTCAAGTTGTACTATAGTGTAAGAGTCCCTGATGCTCTCATCACGTTTTACTGCTTTAAGTTGCATTTTCAACTTTTATGCTCCGAAAAGACGTTTCAGCCTTAACAGAGTCCAAAAGTGCATTTTGTTGTCAAACACTTAGATTGTATGATTTCCTGCATTTAATGCATGATAGAATACCAGCCATTCAAGTTGTACTATAGTGTAAGAGTCCCTGATGCTCTCATCACGTTTTACTGCTTTAAGTTACATTTCCAACTTGTATGCTCCGAAAAGACATTTCAGCCTCAACAGAGTCCAAAAGTGCATTTTGTTGTCAAACACTTAGATTGTATGATTTCCTGCATTTATTGCATGATAGAATACCAGCCATTCAAGTTGTACTATAGTGTAAGAGTCCCTGATGCTCTCATCACGTTTTACTGCTTTAAGTTGCATTTTCAACTTTTATGCTCCGAAAAGAAGTTTCAGCCTCAACAGAGTCCAAAAGTGCATTTTGTTGTCAAACACTTAGGTTCTATGATTTCCTGCATTTAATGCATCATAGAATACCAGCCATTCATGTTTCATTGTAATATAAGAGTACCTGATGCTCTCATCACGTTTTACTGCTTTAAGTTGCATTTCCAACTTTTATGCTCCGAAAAGAAGTTTCAGCCTCAACAGAGTCCAAAAGTGCATTTTGTTGTCAAACACTTAGGTTCTATGATTTCCTGCATTTAATGCATGATAGAATACCAGCCATTCAAGTTGTACTATAGTGTAAGAGTCCCTGATGCTCTCATCACGTTTTACTGCTTTAAGTTGCATTTTCAACTTTTATGCTCCGAAAAGACGTTTCAGCCTTAACAGAGTCCAAAAGTGCATTTTGTTGTCAAACACTTAGATTCTATGATTTCCTGCATTTAATCCATGATATAGTACCAGACATTCAAGTTGTACTATAGTGTAAGAGTCCCTGATGCTCTCATCACGTTTTACTGCTTTAAGTTGCATTTTCAACTTTTATGCTCCGAAAAGACGTTTCAGCCTTAACAGAGTCCAAAAGTGCATTTTGTTGTCAAACACTTAGATTCTATGATTTCCTGCATTTAATCCATGATATAGTACCAGACATTCAAGTTGTACTATAGTGTAAGAGTCCCTGATGCTCTCATCACGTTTTACTGCTTTAAGTTGCATTTTTAACTTTTATGCTCCGAAAAGACGTTTCAGCCTTAACAGAGTCCAAAAGTGCATTTTGTTGTCAAACACTTAGGTTCTATGATTTCCTGCATTTAATGCATGATAGAATACCAGACATTCAAGTTGTACTATAGTGTAAGAGTCCCTGATGCTCTCATCACGTTTTACTGCTTTAAGTTACATTTTCAACTTGTATGCTCCGAAAAGACATTTCAGCCTCAACAGAGTCCAAAAGTGCATTTTGTTGTCAAACACTTAGATTCTATGATTTCCTGCATTTAATGCATCATAGAATAGCAACCATTCATGTTTCATTGTAATATAAGAGTACCTGATGCTCTCATCACGTTTTACAGCTTTAAGTTGCATTTCCAACTTTTATGCTCCGAAAAGACGTTTCAGCCTCAACAGAGTCCAAAAGTGCATTTTGTTGTCAAACACTTAGATTCTATGATTTCCTGCATTTAATGCATGATAGAATACCAGACATTCAAGTTGTACTATAGTGTAAGAGTCCCTGATGCTCTCATCACGTTTTACTGCTTTAAGTTGCATTTCCAACTTTTATGCTCCGAAAAGACGTTTCAGCCTCAACAGAGTCCAAAAGTGCATTTTGTTGTTAAACACTTAGATTCTATGATTTCCTGCATTTAATGCATGATAGAATACCAGCCATTCAAGTTGTACTATAGTGTAAGAGTCCCTGATGCTCTCATCACGTTTTACTGCTTTAAGTTACATTTCCAACTTGTATGCTCCGAAAAGACATTTCAGCCTCAACAGAGTCCAAAAGTGCATTTTGTTGTCAAACACTTAGATTGTATGATTTCCTGCATTTATTGCATGATAGAATACCAGCCATTCAAGTTGTACTATAGTGTAAGAGTCCCTGATGCTCTCATCACGTTTTACTGCTTTAAGTTGCATTTCCAACTTTTATGCTCCGAAAAGACGTTTCAGCCTCAACAGAGTCAAACGTGCATTTTGTTGTCAAACACTTAGGTTCTATGATTTCCTGCATTTAATGCATGATATAATACCAGACATTCAAGTTGTACTATAGTGTAAGAGTCCCTGATGCTCTCATCACGTTTTACTGCTTTAAGTTGCATTTCCAACTTTTATGCTCCGAAAAGACGTTTCAGCCTCAACAGAGTCCAAAAGTGCATTTTGTTGTCAAACACTTAGGTTCTATGATTTCCTGCATTTAATGCATCATAGAATACCAGCCATTCATGTTTCATTGTAATATAAGAGTACCTGATGCTCTCATCACGTTTTACTGCTTTAAGTTGCATTTCCAACTTTTATGCTCCGAAAAGACGTTTCAGCCTCAACAGAGTCCAAAAGTGCATTTTGTTGTCAAACACTTAGATTCTATGATTTCCTGCATTTAATGCATGACAGAATACCAGCCATTCAAGTTGTACTATAGTGTAAGAGTCCCTGATAATCTCATCACGTTTTACTGCTTTAAGATACATTTCCAACTGGTATGCTCCGAAAAGACGTTTCAGCCTCAACAGAGTACAAAATTACATTTTGTTGTCTAACACTTAGATTCTATGATTTCCTGCATTTAATTCATCATAGAATACCAGACATTCAAGTTGTACTATAGTGTAAGAGTCCCTGATGCTCTCATCACGTTTTACTGCTTTAAGTTGCATTTTCAACTTTTATGCTCCGAAAAGACGTTTCAGCCTTAACAGAGTCCAAAAGTGCATTTTGTTGTCAAACACTTAGATTGTATGATTTCCTGCATTTAATGCATGATAGAATACCAGCCATTCAAGTTGTACTATAGTGTAAGAGTCCCTGATGCTCTCATCACGTTTTACTGCTTTAAGTTACATTTCCAACTTGTATGCTCCGAAAAGACATTTCAGCCTCAACAGAGTCCAAAAGTGCATTTTGTTGTCAAACACTTAGATTGTATGATTTCCTGCATTTATTGCATGATAGAATACAAGCCATTCAAGTTGTACTATAGTGTAAGAGTCCCTGATGCTCTCATCACGTTTTACTGCTTTAAGTTGCATTTCCAACTTTTATGCTCCGAAAAGACGTTTCAGCCTCAACAGAGTCCAAAAGTGCATTTTGTTGTCAAACACTTAGATTGTATGATTTCCTGCATTTAATGCATGATAGAATACCAGACATTCAAGTTGTACTATAGTGTAAGAGTCCCTGATGCTCTCATCACGTTTTACTTCTTTAAGTTACATTTCCAACTTGTATGCTCCGAAAAGACATTTCAGCCTCAACAGAGTCCAAAAGTGCATTTTGTTGTCAAACACTTAGATTCTATGATTTCCTGCATTTAATGCATCATAGAATAGCAACCATTCATGTTTCATTGTAATATAAGAGTACCTGATGCTCTCATCACGTTTTACTGCTTTAAGTTGCATTTCCAACTTTTATGCTCCGAAAAGACGTTTCAGCCTCAACAGAGTCCAAAAGTGCATTTTGTTGTCAAACACTTAGATTCTATGATTTCCTGCATTTAATGCATGATAGAATACCAGACATTCAAGTTGTACTATAGTGTAAGAGTCCCTGATGCTCTCATCACGTTTTACTGCTTTAAGTTGCATTTCCAACTTTTATGCTCCGAAAAGACGTTTCAGCCTCAACAGAGTCCAAAAGTGCATTTTGTTGTTAAACACTTAGATTCTATGATTTCCTGCATTTAATGCATGATAGAATACCAGCCATTCAAGTTGTACTATAGTGTAAGAGTCCCTGATGCTCTCATCACGTTTTACTGCTTTAAGTTACATTTCCAACTTGTATGCTCCGAAAAGACATTTCAGCCTCAACAGAGTCCAAAAGTGCATTTTGTTGTCAAACACTTAGATTGTATGATTTCCTGCATTTATTGCATGATAGAATACCAGCCATTCAAGTTGTACTATAGTGTAAGAGTCCCTGATGCTCTCATCACGTTTTACTGCTTTAAGTTGCATTTCCAACTTTTATGCTCCGAAAAGACGTTTCAGCCTCAACAGAGTCCAAAAGTGCATTTTGTTGTCAAACACTTAGATTGTATGATTTCCTGCATTTAATGCATGATAGAATACCAGACATTCAAGTTGTACTATAGTGTAAGAGTCCCTGATGCTCTCATCACGTTTTACTGCTTTAAGTTGCATTTTCAACTTTTATGCTCCGAAAAGACGTTTCAGCCTTAACAGAGTCAAAAGTGCATTTTGTTGTCAAACACTTAGGTTCTATGATTTCCTGCATTTAATGCATGATATAATACCAGACATTCAAGTTGTACTATAGTGTAAGAGTCCCTGATGCTCTCATCACGTTTTACTGCTTTAAGTTGCATTTCCAACGTTTATGCTCCGAAAAGACGTTTCAGCCTTAACAGAGTCCAAAAGTGCATTTTGTTGTCAAACACTTAGATTCTATGATTTCCTGCATTTAATTCATCATAGAATACCAGACATTCAAGTTGTACTATAGTGTAAGAGTACCTGATGCTCTCATCACGTTTTACTGCTTTAAGTTACATTTCCGACTTTTATGCTCCGAAAAGAAGTTTCAGCCTCAACAGAGTCCAAAAGTGCATTTTGTTGTCAAACACTTAGATTCTATGATTTCCTACATTTAATCCATGATATAATACCAGACATTCAAGTTGTACTATAGTGTAAGAGTCCCTGATGCTCTCATCACGTTTTACTGCTTTAAGTTGCATTTCCAACTTTTATGCTCCGAAAAGACGTTTCAGCCTCAACAGAGTCCAAAAGTGCATTTTGTTGTCAAACACTTAGGTTCTATGATTTCCTGCATTTAATGCATCATAGAATACCAGCCATTCATGTTTCATTGTAATATAAGAGTACCTGATGCTCTCATCACGTTTTACTGCTTTAAGTTGCATTTCCAACTTTTATGCTCCGAAAAGACGTTTCAGCCTCAACAGAGTCCAAAAGTGCATTTTGTTGTCAAACACTTAGATTCTATGATTTCCTGCATTTAATGCATGATATAATACCAGACATTCAAGTTGTACTATAGTGTAAGAGTCCCTGATAATCTCATCACGTTTTACTGCTTTAAGTTACATTTCCAACTTGTATGCTCCGAAAAGACGTTTCAGCCTCAACAGAGTACAAAATTACATTTTGTTGTCTAACACTTAGATTCTATGATTTCCTGCATTTAATTCATCATAGAATACCAGACATTCAAGTTGTACTATAGTGTAAGAGTCCCTGATGCTCTCATCACGTTTTACTGCTTTAAGTTGCATTTTCAACTTTTATGCTCCGAAAAGACGTTTCAGCCTCAACAGAGTACAAAAGTGCATTTTGTTGTCAAACACTTAGATTCTATGATTTACTGCATTTAATGCATCATAGAATACCAACCATTCATGTTTCATTGTAATATAAGAGTACCTGATGCTCTCATCACGTTTTACTGCTTTAAGTTGCATTTCCAACTTGTATGCTCCGAAAAGACGTTTCAGCCTCAACAGAGTCCAAAAGTGCATTTTGTTGTCAAACACTTAGATTCTTCGATTTCCTGCATTTAATGCATGACAGAATACCAGCCATTCAAGTTGTACTATAGTGTAAGAGTCCCTGATAATCTCATCACGTTTTACTGCTTTAAGTTACATTTCCAACTTGTATGCTCCGAAAAGACGTTTCAGCCTCAACAGAGTACAAAATTACATTTTGTTGTCAAACACTTAGATTGTATGATTTCCTGCATTTATTGCATGATAGAATACCAGCCATTCAAGTTGTACTATAGTGTAAGAGTACCTGGTGCTCTCATCACGTTTTACTGCTTTAAGTTGCATTTCCAACTTTTATGCCCCGAAAAGACGTTTTAGCCTCAACAGAGTCCAAAAGTGCATTTTGTTGTCAAACACTTAGATTGTATGATTTCCTGCATTTATTGCATGATAGAATACCAGCCATTCAAGTTGTACTATAGTGTAAGAGTCCCTGATGCTCTCATCACGTTTTACTGCTTTAAGTTGCATTTTCAACTTTTATGCTCCGAAAAGACGTTTCAGCCTTAACAGAGTCCAAAAGTGCATTTCGTTGTCAAACACTTAGATTCTATGATTTCCTGCATTTAATGCATGATAGAATACCAGCCATTCAAGTTGTACTATAGTGTAAGAGTCCCTGATGCTCTCATCACGTTTTACTGCTTTAAGTTACATTTCCAACTTGTATGCTCCGAAAAGACATTTCAGCCTCAACAGAGTCCAAAAGTGCATTTTGTTGTCAAACACTTAGATTCTATGATTTCCTGCATTTATTGCATGATAGAATACCAGCCATTCAAGTTGTACTATAGTGTAAGAGTCCCTGATGCTCTCATCACGTTTTACTGCTTTAAGTTGCATTTCCAACTTTTATGCTCCGAAAAGACGTTTCAGCCTTAACAGAGTCCAAAAGTGCATTTTGTTGTCAAACACTTAGGTTCTATGATTTCCTGCATTTAATGCATCATAGAATACCAGCCATTCATGTTTCATTGTAATATAAGAGTACCTGATGCTCTCATCACGTTTTACTGCTTTAAGTTGCATTTCCAACTTTTATGCTCCGAAAAGACGTTTCAGCCTCAACAGAGTCCAAAAGTGCATTTTGTTGTCAAACACTTAGATTCTATGATTTCCTGCATTTAATGCATGATATAATACCAGACATTCAAGTTGTACTATAGTGTAAGAGTCCCTGATGCTCTCATCACGTTTTACTGCTTTAAGTTGCATTTTCAACTTTTATGCTCCGAAAAGACGTTTCAGCCTTAACAGAGTCCAAAAGTGCATTTTGTTGTCAAACACTTAGGTTCTATGATTTCCTGCATTTAATGCATCATAGAATACCAGCCATTCATGTTTCATTGTAATATAAGAGTACCTGATGCTCTCATCACGTTTTACTGCTTTAAGTTGCATTTCCAACTTTTATGCTCCGAAAAGACGTTTCAGCCTCAACAGAGTCCAAAAGTGCATTTTGTTGTCAAACACTTAGATTCTATGATTTCCTGCATTTAATGCATGATAGAATACCAGCCATTCAAGTTGTACTATAGTGTAAGAGTCCCTGATGCTCTCATCACGTTTTACTGCTTTAAGTTACATTTCCAACTTGTATGCTCCGAAAAGATGTTTCAGCCTCAACAGAGTCCAAAAGTGCATTTTGTTGTCAAACACTTAGATTCTATGATTTCCTGCATTTAATGCATGACAGAATACCAGCCATTCAAGTTGTACTATAGTGTAAGAGTCCCTGATAATCTCATCACGTTTTACTGCTTTAAGTTACATTTCCAACTCGTATGCTCCGAAAAGACGTTTCAGCCTCAACAGAGTACAAAATTACATTTTGTTGTCAAACACTTAGATTCTATGATTTCCTGCATTTAATTCATCATAGAATACCAGCAATTCAAGTTGTACTATAGTGTAAGAGTCCCTGATGCTCTCATCACGTTTTACTGCTTTAAGTTGCATTTTCAACTTTTATGCTCCGAAAAGACGTTTCAGCCTTAACAGAGTCAAAAGTGCATTTTGTTGTCAAACACTTAGGTTCTATGATTTCCTGCATTTAATGCATGATATAATACCAGACATTCAAGTTGTACTATAGTGTAAGAGTCCCTGATGCTCTCATCACGTTTTACTGCTTTAAGTTGCATTTCCAACTTTTATGCTCCGAAAAGACGTTTCAGCCTCAACAGAGTCCAAAAGTGCATTTTGTTGTCAAACACTTAGATTCTATGATTTACTGCATTTAATGCATCATAGAATACCAGCCATTTATGTTTCATTGTAATATAAGAGTACCTGGTGCTCTCATCACGTTTTACTGCTTTGAGTTACATTTCCAACTTTTATGCTCCGAAAAGACGTTTCAGCCTCAACAGAGTCCAAAAGTGCATTTTGTTGTCAAACACTTAGATTCTATGATTTCCTGCATTTATTGCATGATAGAATACCAGCCATTCAAGTTGTACTATAGTGTAAGAGTCCCTGATGCTCTCATCACGTTTTACTGCTTTAAGTTGCATTTCCAACTTTTATGCTCCGAAAAGACGTTTCAGCCTTAACAGAGTCCAAAAGTGCATTTTGTTGTCAAACACTTAGGTTCTATGATTTCCTGCATTTAATGCATGATAGAATACCAGCCATTCATGTTTCATTGTAATATAAGAGTACCTGATGCTCTCATCACGTTTTACTGCTTTAAGTTGCATTTCCAACTTTTATGCTCCGAAAAGACGTTTCAGCCTCAACAGAGTCCAAAAGTGCATTTTGTTGTCAAACACTTAGATTCTATGATTTCCTGCATTTAATGCATGATATAATACCAGACATTCAAGTTGTACTATAGTGTAAGAGTCCCTGATGCTCTCATCACGTTTTACTGCTTTAAGTTGCATTTTCAACTTTTATGCTCCGAAAAGACGTTTCAGCCTTAACAGAGTCCAAAAGTGCATTTTGTTGTCAAACACTTAGGTTCTATGATTTCCTGCATTTAATGCATCATAGAATACCAGCCATTCATGTTTCATTGTAATATAAGAGTACCTGATGCTCTCATCACGTTTTACTGCTTTAAGTTGCATTTCCAACTTTTATGCTCCGAAAAGACGTTTCAGCCTCAACAGAGTCCAAAAGTGCATTTTGTTGTCAAACACTTAGATTGTATGATTTCCTGCATTTAATGCATGATAGAATACCAGCCATTCAAGTTGTACTATAGTGTAAGAGTCCCTGATGCTCTCATCACGTTTTACTGCTTTAAGTTACATTTCCAACTTGTATGCTCCGAAAAGATGTTTCAGCCTCAACAGAGTCCAAAAGTGCATTTTGTTGTCAAACACTTAGATTCTATGATTTCCTGCATTTAATGCATGACAGAATACCAGCCATTCAAGTTGTACTATAGTGTAAGAGTCCCTGATAATCTCATCACGTTTTACTGCTTTAAGTTACATTTCCAACTCGTATGCTCCGAAAAGACGTTTCAGCCTCAACAGAGTACAAAATTACATTTTGTTGTCAAACACTTAGATTCTATGATTTCCTGCATTTAATTCATCATAGAATACCAGAAATTCAAGTTGTACTATAGTGTAAGAGTCCCTGATGCTCTCATCACGTTTTACTGCTTTAAGTTGCATTTTCAACTTTTATGCTCCGAAAAGACGTTTCAGCCTTAACAGAGTCAAAAGTGCATTTTGTTGTCAAACACTTAGGTTCTATGATTTCCTGCATTTAATGCATGATATAATACCAGACATTCAAGTTGTACTATAGTGTAAGAGTCCCTGATGCTCTCATCACGTTTTACTGCTTTAAGTTGCATTTCCAACTTTTATGCTCCGAAAAGACGTTTCAGCCTCAACAGAGTCCAAAAGTGCATTTTGTTGTCAAACACTTAGATTCCATGATTTACTGCATTTAATGCATCATAGAATACCAGCCATTTATGTTTCATTGTAATATAAGAGTACCTGGTGCTCTCATCACGTTTTACTGCTTTGAGTTACATTTCCAACTTTTATGCTCCGAAAAGACGTTTCAGCCTCAACAGAGTCCAAAAGTGCATTTTGTTGTCAAACACTTAGATTCTATGATTTCCTGCATTTAATGCATGATAGAATACCAGACATTCAAGTTGTACTATAGTGTAAGAGTCCCTGATGCTCTCATCACGTTTTACTGCTTTAAGTTGCATTTCCAACTTTTATGCTCCGAAAAGACGTTTCAGCCTCAACAGAGTCCAAAAGTGCATTTTGTTGTCAAACACTTAGATTCTATGATTTACTGCATTTAATGCATCATAGAATACCAGCCATTTATGTTTCATTGTAATATAAGAGTACCTGGTGCTCTCATCACGTTTTGCTGCTTTAAGTTGCATTTCCAACTTTTATGCTCCGAAAAGACGTTTTAGCCTCAACAGAGTCCAAAAGTGCATTTTGTTGTCAAACACTTAGATTGTATGATTTCCTGCATTTATTGCATGATAGAATACAAGCCATTCAAGTTGTACTATAGTGTAAGAGTCCCTGATGCTCTCATCACGTTTTACTGCTTTAAGTTGCATTTTCAACTTTTATGCTCCGAAAAGACGTTTCAGCCTCAACAGAGTACAAAAGTGCATTTTGTTGTCAAACACTTAGATTCTATGATTTACTGCATTTAATGCATCATAGAATACCAACCATTCATGTTTCATTGTAATATAAGAGTACCTGATGCTCTCATCACGTTTTACTGCTTTAAGTTGCATTTCCAACTTGTATGCTCCGAAAAGACGTTTCAGCCTCAACAGAGTCCAAAAGTGCATTTTGTTGTCAAACACTTAGATTCTTCGATTTCCTGCATTTAATGCATGACAGAATACCAGCCATTCAAGTTGTACTATAGTGTAAGAGTCCCTGATAATCTCATCACGTTTTACTGCTTTAAGTTACATTTCCAACTTGTATGCTCCGAAAAGACGTTTCAGCCTCAACAGAGTACAAAATTACATTTTGTTGTCAAACACTTAGATTCTATGATTTCCTGCATTTAATTCATCATAGAATACCAGACATTCAAGTTGTAATATAGTGTAAGAGTCCCTGATGCTCTCATCACGTTTTACTGCTTTAAGTTGCATTTTCAACTTTTATGCTCCGAAAAGACGTTTCAGCCTCAACAGAGTCCAAAAGTGCATTTTGTTGTCAAACACTTAGGTTCTATGATTTCCTGCATTTAATGCATGATAGAATACCAGCCATTCAAGTTGTACTATAGTGTAAGAGTCCCTGATGCTCTCATCACGTTTTACTGCTTTAAGTTGCATTTTCAACTTTTATGCTCCGAAAAGACGTTTCAGCCTTAACAGAGTCCAAAAGTGCATTTTGTTGTCAAACACTTAGATTCTATGATTTACTGCATTTAATGCATCATAGAATACCAGCCATTTATGTTTCATTGTAATATAAGAGTACCTGGTGCTCTCATCACGTTTTACTGCTTTAAGTTGCATTTCCAACTTTTATGCCCCGAAAAGACGTTTTAGCCTCAACAGAGTCCAAAAGTGCATTTTGTTGTCAAACACTTAGATTGTATGATTTCCTGCATTTATTGCATGATAGAATACCAGCCATTCAAGTTGTACTATAGTGTAAGAGTCCCTGATGCTCTCATCACGTTTTACTGCTTTAAGTTACATTTCCAACTTGTATGCTCCGAAAAGACATTTCAGCCTCAACAGAGTCCAAAAGTGCATTTTGTTGTCAAACACTTAGATTCTATGATTTCCTGCATTTATTGCATGATAGAATACCAGCCATTCAAGTTGTACTATAGTGTAAGAGTCCCTGATGCTCTCATCACGTTTTACTGCTTTAAGTTGCATTTCCAACTTTTATGCTCCGAAAAGACGTTTCAGCCTTAACAGAGTCCAAAAGTGCATTTTGTTGTCAAACACTTAGGTTCTATGATTTCCTGCATTTAATGCATCATAGAATACCAGCCATTCATGTTTCATTGTAATATAAGAGTACCTGATGCTCTCATCACGTTTTACTGCTTTAAGTTGCATTTCCAACTTTTATGCTCCGAAAAGACGTTTCAGCCTCAACAGAGTCCAAAAGTGCATTTTGTTGTCAAACACTTAGATTCTATGATTTCCTGCATTTAATGCATGATATAATACCAGACATTCAAGTTGTACTATAGTGTAAGAGTCCCTGATGCTCTCATCACGTTTTACTGCTTTAAGTTGCATTTTCAACTTTTATGCTCCGAAAAGACGTTTCAGCCTTAACAGAGTCCAAAAGTGCATTTTGTTGTCAAACACTTAGGTTCTATGATTTCCTGCATTTAATGCATCATAGAATACCAGCCATTCATGTTTCATTGTAATATAAGAGTACCTGATGCTCTCATCACGTTTTACTGCTTTAAGTTGCATTTCCAACTTTTATGCTCCGAAAAGACGTTTCAGCCTCAACAGAGTCCAAAAGTGCATTTTGTTGTCAAACACTTAGATTGTATGATTTCCTGCATTTAATGCATGATAGAATACCAGCCATTCAAGTTGTACTATAGTGTAAGAGTCCCTGATGCTCTCATCACGTTTTACTGCTTTAAGTTACATTTCCAACTTGTATGCTCCGAAAAGATGTTTCAGCCTCAACAGAGTCCAAAAGTGCATTTTGTTGTCAAACACTTAGATTCTATGATTTCCTGCATTTAATGCATGACAGAATACCAGCCATTCAAGTTGTACTATAGTGTAAGAGTCCCTGATAATCTCATCACGTTTTACTGCTTTAAGTTACATTTCCAACTCGTATGCTCCGAAAAGACGTTTCAGCCTCAACAGAGTACAAAATTACATTTTGTTGTCAAACACTTAGATTCTATGATTTCCTGCATTTAATTCATCATAGAAAACCAGAAATTCAAGTTGTACTATAGTGTAAGAGTCCCTGATGCTCTCATCACGTTTTACTGCTTTAAGTTGCATTTTCAACTTTTATGCTCCGAAAAGACGTTTCAGCCTTAACAGAGTCAAAAGTGCATTTTGTTGTCAAACACTTAGGTTCTATGATTTCCTGCATTTAATGCATGATATAATACCAGACATTCAAGTTGTACTATAGTGTAAGAGTCCCTGATGCTCTCATCACGTTTTACTGCTTTAAGTTGCATTTCCAACTTTTATGCTCCGAAAAGACGTTTCAGCCTCAACAGAGTCCAAAAGTGCATTTTGTTGTCAAACACTTAGATTCTATGATTTACTGCATTTAATGCATCATAGAATACCAGCCATTTATGTTTCATTGTAATATAAGAGTACCTGGTGCTCTCATCACGTTTTACTGCTTTGAGTTACATTTCCAACTTTTATGCTCCGAAAAGACGTTTCAGCCTCAACAGAGTCCAAAAGTGCATTTTGTTGTCAAACACTTAGATTCTATGATTTCCTGCATTTAATGCATGATAGAATACCAGACATTCAAGTTGTACTATAGTGTAAGAGTCCCTGATGCTCTCATCACGTTTTACTGCTTTAAGTTGCATTTCCAACTTTTATGCTCCGAAAAGACGTTTCAGCCTCAACAGAGTCCAAAAGTGCATTTTGTTGTCAAACACTTAGATTCTATGATTTACTGCATTTAATGCATCATAGAATACCAGCCATTTATGTTTCATTGTAATATAAGAGTACCTGGTGCTCTCATCACGTTTTACTGCTTTAAGTTGCATTTCCAACTTTTATGCTCCGAAAAGACGTTTTAGCCTCAACAGAGTCCAAAAGTGCATTTTGTTGTCAAACACTTAGATTGTATGATTTCCTGCATTTATTGCATGATAGAATACAAGCCATTCAAGTTGTACTATAGTGTAAGAGTCCCTGATGCTCTCATCACGTTTTACTGCTTTAAGTTGCATTTCCAACTTTTATGCTCCGAAAAGACGTTTCAGCCTCAACAGAGTCCAAAAGTGCATTTTGTTGTCAAACACTTAGATTGTATGATTTCCTGCATTTAATGCATGATAGAATACCAGACATTCAAGTTGTACTATAGTGTAAGAGTCCCTGATGCTCTCATCACGTTTTACTTCTTTAAGTTACATTTCCAACTTGTATGCTCCGAAAAGACATTTCAGCCTCAACAGAGTCCAAAAGTGCATTTTGTTGTCAAACACTTAGATTCTATGATTTACTGCATTTAATGCATCATAGAATACCAACCATTCATGTTTCATTGTAATATAAGAGTACCTGTTGCTCTCATCACGTTTTACTGCTTTAAGTTGCATTTCCAACTTTTATGCCCCGAAAAGACGTTTTAGCCTCAACAGAGTCCAAAAGTGCATTTTGTTGTCAAACACTTAGATTGTATGATTTCCTGCATTTATTGCATGATAGAATACCAGCCATTCAAGTTGTACTATAGTGTAAGAGTCTCTGATGCTCTCATCACGTTTTACTGCTTTAAGTTGCATTTTCAACTTTTATGCTCCGAAAAGACGTTTCAGCCTTAACAGAGTCCAAAAGTGCATTTCGTTGTCAAACACTTAGATTCTATGATTTCCTGCATTTAATGCATGATAGAATACCAGCCATTCAAGTTGTACTATAGTGTAAGAGTCCCTGATGCTCTCATCACGTTTTACTGCTTTAAGTTACATTTCCAACTTGTATGCTCCGAAAAGACGTTTCAGCCTTAACAGAGTCCAAAAGTGCATTTTGTTGTCAAACACTTAGGTTCTATGATTTCCTGCATTTAATGCATCATAGAATACCAGCCATTCATGTTTCATTGTAATATAAGAGTACCTGATGCTCTCATCACGTTTTACTGCTTTAAGTTGCATTTCCAACTTTTATGCTCCGAAAAGACGTTTCAGCCTCAACAGAGTCCAAAAGTGCATTTTGTTGTCAAACACTTAGATTCTATGATTTCCTGCATTTAATGCATGATATAATACCAGACATTCAAGTTGTACTATAGTGTAAGAGTCCCTGATGCTCTCATCACGTTTTACTGCTTTAAGTTGCATTTTCAACTTTTATGCTCCGAAAAGACGTTTCAGCCTTAACAGAGTCCAAAAGTGCATTTTGTTGTCAAACACTTAGGTTCTATGATTTCCTGCATTTAATGCATCATAGAATACCAGCCATTCATGTTTCATTGTAATATAAGAGTACCTGATGCTCTCATCACGTTTTACTGCTTTAAGTTGCATTTCCAACTTTTATGCTCCGAAAAGACGTTTCAGCCTCAACAGAGTCCAAAAGTGCATTTTGTTGTCAAACACTTAGATTGTATGATTTCCTGCATTTAATGCATGATAGAATACCAGCCATTCAAGTTGTACTATAGTGTAAGAGTCCCTGATGCTCTCATCACGTTTTACTGCTTTAAGTTACATTTCCAACTTGTATGCTCCGAAAAGACGTTTCAGCCTCAACAGAGTCCAAAAGTGCATTTTGTTGTCAAACACTTAGATTCTATGATTTCCTGCATTTAATGCATGACAGAATACCAGCCATTCAAGTTGTACTATAGTGTAAGAGTCCCTGATAATCTCATCACGTTTTACTGCTTTAAGTTACATTTCCAACTCGTATGCTCCGAAAAGACGTTTCAGCCTCAACAGAGTACAAAATTACATTTTGTTGTCAAACACTTAGATTCTATGATTTCCTGCATTTAATTCATCATAGAATACCAGAAATTCAAGTTGTACTATAGTGTAAGAGTCCCTGATGCTCTCATCACGTTTTACTGCTTTAAGTTGCATTTTCAACTTTTATGCTCCGAAAAGACGTTTCAGCCTTAACAGAGTCAAAAGTGCATTTTGTTGTCAAACACTTAGGTTCTATGATTTCCTGCATTTAATGCATGATATAATACCAGACATTCAAGTTGTACTATAGTGTAAGAGTCCCTGATGCTCTCATCACGTTTTACTGCTTTAAGTTGCATTTCCAACTTTTATGCTCCGAAAAGACGTTTCAGCCTCAACAGAGTCCAAAAGTGCATTTTCTTGTCAAACACTTAGATTCTATGATTTACTGCATTTAATGCATCATAGAATACCAGCCATTTATGTTTCATTGTAATATAAGAGTACCTGGTGCTCTCATCACGTTTTACTGCTTTGAGTTACATTTCCAACTTTTATGCTCCGAAAAGACGTTTCAGCCTCAACAGAGTCCAAAAGTGCATTTTGTTGTCAAACACTTAGATTCTATGATTTCCTGCATTTAATGCATGATAGAATACCAGACATTCAAGTTGTACTATAGTGTAAGAGTCCCTGATGCTCTCATCACGTTTTACTGCTTTAAGTTGCATTTCCAACTTTTATGCTCCGAAAAGACGTTTCAGCCTCAACAGAGTCCAAAAGTGCATTTTGTTGTCAAACACTTAGATTCTATGATTTACTGCATTTAATGCATCATAGAATACCAGCCATTTATGTTTCATTGTAATATAAGAGTACCTGGTGCTCTCATCACGTTTTACTGCTTTAAGTTGCATTTCCAACTTTTATGCTCCGAAAAGACGTTTTAGCCTCAACAGAGTCCAAAAGTGCATTTTGTTGTCAAACACTTAGATTGTATGATTTCCTGCATTTATTGCATGATAGAATACCAGCCATTCAAGTTGTACTATAGTGTAAGAGTCCCTGATGCTCTCATCACGTTTTACTGCTTTAAGTTGCATTTCCAACTTTTATGCTCCGAAAAGACGTTTCAGCCTTAACAGAGTCCAAAAGTGCATTTTGTTGTCAAACACTTAGGTTCTATGATTTCCTGCATTTAATGCATCATAGAATACCAGCCATTCATGTTTCATTGTAATATAAGAGTACCTGATGCTCTCATCACGTTTTACTGCTTTAAGTTGCATTTCCAACTTTTATGCTCCGAAAAGACGTTTCAGCCTCAACAGAGTCCAAAAGTGCATTTTGTTGTCAAACACTTAGATTCTATGATTTCCTGCATTTAATGCATGATATAATACCAGACATTCAAGTTGTACTATAGTGTAAGAGTCCCTGATGCTCTCATCACGTTTTACTGCTTTAAGTTGCATTTTCAACTTTTATGCTCCGAAAAGACGTTTCAGCCTTAACAGAGTCCAAAAGTGCATTTTGTTGTCAAACACTTAGGTTCTATGATTTCCTGCATTTAATGCATCATAGAATACCAGCCATTCATGTTTCATTGTAATATAAGAGTACCTGATGCTCTCATCACGTTTTACTGCTTTAAGTTGCATTTCCAACTTTTATGCTCCGAAAAGACGTTTCAGCCTCAACAGAGTCCAAAAGTGCATTTTGTTGTCAAACACTTAGATTGTATGATTTCCTGCATTTAATGCATGACAGAATACCAGCCATTCAAGTTGTACTATAG
The DNA here is from genome assembly GCF_910589615.1 of Taurulus bubalis. Classification (NCBI taxonomy): domain Eukaryota; kingdom Metazoa; phylum Chordata; class Actinopteri; order Perciformes; family Cottidae; genus Taurulus; species Taurulus bubalis. The sequence continues at coordinate 3,605,012 of NC_136595.1, forward strand.
TGTAAGAGTCCCTGATAATCTCATCACGTTTTACTGCTTTAAGTTACATTTCCAACTCGTATGCTCCGAAAAGACGTTTCAGCCTCAACAGAGTACAAAGTTACATTTTGTTGTCAAACACTTAGATTCTATGATTTCCTGCATTTAATTCATCATAGAATACCAGAAATTCAAGTTGTACTATAGTGTAAGAGTCCCTGATGCTCTCATCACGTTTTACTGCTTTAAGTTGCATTTTCAACTTTTATGCTCCGAAAAGACGTTTCAGCCTTAACAGAGTCAAAAGTGCATTTTGTTGTCAAACACTTAGGTTCTATGATTTCCTGCATTTAATGCATGATATAATACCAGACATTCAAGTTGTACTATAGTGTCAGAGTCCCTGATGCTCTCATCACGTTTTACTGCTTTAAGTTGCATTTCCAACTTTTATGCTCCGAAAAGACGTTTCAGCCTCAACAGAGTCCAAAAGTGCATTTTGTTGTCAAACACTTAGATTCTATGATTTACTGCATTTAATGCATCATAGAATACCAGCCATTTATGTTTCATTGTAATATAAGAGTACCTGGTGCTCTCATCACGTTTTACTGCTTTGAGTTACATTTCCAACTTTTATGCTCCGAAAAGACGTTTCAGCCTCAACAGAGTCCAAAAGTGCATTTTGTTGTCAAACACTTAGATTCTATGATTTCCTGCATTTAATGCATGATAGAATACCAGACATTCAAGTTGTACTATAGTGTAAGAGTCCCTGATGCTCTCATCACGTTTTACTGCTTTAAGTTGCATTTCCAACTTTTATGCTCCGAAAAGACGTTTCAGCCTCAACAGAGTCCAAAAGTGCATTTTGTTGTCAAACACTTAGATTCTATGATTTACTGCATTTAATGCATCATAGAATACCAGCCATTTATGTTTCATTGTAATATAAGAGTACCTGGTGCTCTCATCACGTTTTACTGCTTTAAGTTGCATTTCCAACTTTTATGCTCCGAAAAGACGTTTTAGCCTCAACAGAGTCCAAAAGTGCATTTTGTTGTCAAACACTTAGATTGTATGATTTCCTGCATTTATTGCATGATAGAATACAAGCCATTCAAGTTGTACTATAGTGTAAGAGTCCCTGATGCTCTCATCACGTTTTACTGCTTTAAGTTGCATTTCCAACTTTTATGCTCCGAAAAGACGTTTCAGCCTCAACAGAGTCCAAAAGTGCATTTTGTTGTCAAACACTTAGATTGTATGATTTCCTGCATTTAATGCATGATAGAATACCAGACATTCAAGTTGTACTATAGTGTAAGAGTCCCTGATGCTCTCATCACGTTTTACTTCTTTAAGTTACATTTCCAACTTGTATGCTCCGAAAAGACATTTCAGCCTCAACAGAGTCCAAAAGTGCATTTTGTTGTCAAACACTTAGATTCTATGATTTACTGCATTTAATGCATCATAGAATACCAACCATTCATGTTTCATTGTAATATAAGAGTACCTGATGCTCTCATCACGTTTTACTGCTTTAAGTTGCATTTCCAACTTTTATGCTCCGAAAAGACGTTTCAGCCTCAACAGAGTCCAAAAGTGCATTTTGTTGTCAAACACTTAGATTCTATGATTTCCTGCATTTAATGCATGACAGAATACCAGCCGTTCAAGTTGTACTATAGTGTAAGAGTCCCTGATAATCTCATCACGTTTTACTGCTTTAAGTTACATTTCCAACTCGTATGCTCCGAAAAGACGTTTCAGCCTCAACAGAGTACAAAATTACATTTTGTTGTCAAACACTTAGATTCTATGATTTACTGCATTTAATTCATCATAGAATACCAGACATTCAAGTTGTACTATAGTGTAAGAGTACCTGATGCTCTCATCACGTTTTACTGCTTTAAGTTACATTTCCAACTTGTATGCTCCGAAAAGACATTTCAGCCTCAACAGAGTCCAAAAGTGCATGTTGTTGTCAAACACTTAGATTGTATGATTTCCTGCATTTATTGCATGATAGAATACCAGCCATTCAAGTTGTACTATAGTGCAAGAGTCCCTGATGCTCTCATCACGTTTTACTGCTTTAAGTTGCATTTTTAACTTTTATGCTCCGAAAAGACGTTTCAGCCTTAACAGAGTCCAAAAGTGCATTTTGTTGTCAAACACTTAGGTTCTATGATTTCCTGCATTTAATGCATGATAGAATACCAGACATTCAAGTTGTACTATAGTGTAAGAGTCCCTGATGCTCTCATCACGTTTTACTGCTTTAAGTTACATTTCCAACTTGTATGCTCCGAAAAGACATTTCAGCCTCAACAGAGTCCAAAAGTGCATTTTGTTGTCAAACACTTAGATTCTATGATTTCCTGCATTTAATGCATCATAGAATAGCAATCATTCATGTTTCATTGTAATATAAGAGTACCTGATGCTCTCATCACGTTTTACTGCTTTAAGTTGCATTTCCAACTTTTATGCTCCGAAAAGACGTTTCAGCCTCAACAGAGTCCAAAAGTGCATTTTGTTGTCAAACACTTAGATTCTATGATTTCCTGCATTTAATGCATGATAGAATACCAGACATTCAAGTTGTACTATAGTGTAAGAGTCCCTGATGCTCTCATCACGTTTTACTGCTTTAAGTTGCATTTCCAACTTTTATGCTACGAAAAGACGTTTCAGCCTCAACAGAGTCCAAAAGTGCATTTTGTTGTCAAACACTTAGATTCTATGATTTACTGCATTTAATGCATCATAGAATACCAGCCATTTATGTTTCATTGTAATATAAGAGTACCTGGTGCTCTCATCACGTTTTACTGCTTTAAGTTGCATTTCCAACTTTTATGCTCCGAAAAGACGTTTTAGCCTCAACAGAGTCCAAAAGTGCATTTTGTTGTCAAACACTTAGATTGCATGATTTCCTGCATTTATTGCATGATAGAATACAAGCCATTCAAGTTGTACTATAGTGTAAGAGTCCCTGATGCTCTCATCACGTTTTACTGCTTTAAGTTGCATTTCCAACTTTTATGCTCCGAAAAGACGTTTCAGCCTCAACAGAGTCCAAAAGTGCATTTTGTTGTCAAACACTTAGATTGTATGATTTACTGCATTTAATGCATGATAGAATACCAGACATTCAAGTTGTACTATAGTGTAAGAGTCCCTGATGCTCTCATCACGTTTTACTTCTTTAAGTTACATTTCCAACTTGTATGCTCCGAAAAGACATTTCAGCCTCAACAGAGTCCAAAAGTGCATTTTGTTGTCAAACACTTAGATTCTATGATTTACTGCATTTAATGCATCATAGAATACCAACCATTCATGTTTCATTGTAATATAAGAGTACCTGATGCTCTCATCACGTTTTACTGCTTTAAGTTGCATTTCCAACTTTTATGCTCCGAAAAGACGTTTCAGCCTCAACAGAGTCCAAAAGTGCATTTTGTTGTCAAACACTTAGATTCTATGATTTCCTGCATTTAATGCATGATATAATACCAGACATTCAAGTTGTACTATAGTGTAAGAGTCCCTGATGCTCTCATCACGTTTTACTGCTTTAAGTTGCATTTTCAACTTTTATGCTCCGAAAAGACGTTTCAGCCTTAACAGAGTCCAAAAGTGCATTTTGTTGTCAAACACTTAGATTGTATGATTTACTGCATTTAATGCATGATAGAATACCAGACATTCAAGTTGTACTATAGTGTAAGAGTCCCTGATGCTCTCATCACGTTTTACTTCTTTAAGTTACATTTCCAACTTGTATGCTCCGAAAAGACATTTCAGCCTCAACAGAGTCCAAAAGTGCATTTTGTTGTCAAACACTTAGATTCTATGATTTACTGCATTTAATGCATCATAGAATACCAACCATTCATGTTTCATTGTAATATAAGAGTACCTGATGCTCTCATCACGTTTTACTGCTTTAAGTTGCATTTCCAACTTTTATGCTCCGAAAAGACGTTTCAGCCTCAACAGAGTCCAAAAGTGCATTTTGTTGTCAAACACTTAGATTCTATGATTTCCTGCATTTAATGCATGATATAATACCAGACATTCAAGTTGTACTATAGTGTAAGAGTCCCTGATGCTCTCATCACGTTTTACTGCTTTAAGTTGCATTTTCAACTTTTATGCTCCGAAAAGACGTTTCAGCCTTAACAGAGTCCAAAAGTGCATTTTGTTGTCAAACACTTAGGTTCTATGATTTCCTGCATTTAATGCATCATAGAATACCAGCCATTCATGTTTCATTGTAATATAAGAGTACCTGATGCTCTCATCACGTTTTACTGCTTTAAGTTGCATTTCCAACTTTTATGCTCCGAAAAGACGTTTCAGCCTCAACAGAGTCCAAAAGTGCATTTTGTTGTCAAACACTTAGATTGTATGATTTCCTGCATTTAATGCATGATAGAATACCAGCCATTCAAGTTGTACTATAGTGTAAGAGTCCCTGATGCTCTCATCACGTTTTACTGCTTTAAGTTACATTTCCAACTTGTATGCTCCGAAAAGACGTTTCAGCCTCAACAGAGTCCAAAAGTGCATTTTGTTGTCAAACACTTAGATTCTATGATTTACTGCATTTAATGCATCATAGAATACCAGCCATTTATGTTTCATTGTAATATAAGAGTACCTGGTGCTCTCATCACGTTTTACTGCTTTGAGTTACATTTCCAACTTTTATGCTCCGAAAAGACGTTTCAGCCTCAACAGAGTCCAAAAGTGCATTTTGTTGTCAAACACTTAGATTCTATGATTTCCTGCATTTAATGCATGACAGAATACCAGCCATTCAAGTTGTACTATAGTGTAAGAGTCCCTGATAATCTCATCACGTTTTACTGCTTTAAGTTACATTTCCAACTCGTATGCTCCGAAAAGACGTTTCAGCCTCAACAGAGTACAAAATTACATTTTGTTGTCAAACACTTAGATTCTATGATTTCCTGCATTTAATTCATCATAGAATACCAGAAATTCAAGTTGTACTATAGTGTAAGAGTCCCTGATGCTCTCATCACGTTTTACTGCTTTAAGTTGCATTTTCAACTTTTATGCTCCGAAAAGACGTTTCAGCCTTAACAGAGTCAAAAGTGCATTTTGTTGTCAAACACTTAGGTTCTATGATTTCCTGCATTTAATGCATGATATAATACCAGACATTCAAGTTGTACTATAGTGTAAGAGTCCCTGATGCTCTCATCACGTTTTACTGCTTTAAGTTGCATTTCCAACTTTTATGCTCCGAAAAGACGTTTCAGCCTCAACAGAGTCCAAAAGTGCATTTTGTTGTCAAACACTTAGATTCTATGATTTACTGCATTTAATGCATCATAGAATACCAGCCATTT